>NW_025335550.1:21351274-21595382 GCF_004798865.1 Varanus komodoensis | reverse complement strand
GGGCAGCCTGGTCATATAAATGTAACAACAACAACAACAATACCACAATGGAAGGAGCTCAAGTGTCAGAGGAAGAATGTACCCAGATAACAGACCCTGTTGCAAGGTCTGTTTGACTGGGGTGGAGGTTAAGGGACTTTGACCTGAGGTGAAAGAAATCTTCGAGGCATCCGTATACGTTCGTATATGCCCGACCGCCCCTTGAGATCTGCGGGAGAGTCCCTTCTCCGGGAACCCTCCACGAAAGAAATTAGGAGAGTAAGTACCCGGAGGAGGGCCTTTCTCTGTGGTGGCGCCCAACCTATGGAATTCACTCCCCAAAGAGGTCCGCCTGGCACCGTCGATACTGGTTTTTCGGCGCCAGGTAAAGACCTTTTTATTTAAACATCATTTCAATTGTTAAAACATATGATCTGGCCTGGGCAACTTCTTCCTTCTCTTTCTCCCCCTATATTTTTATTTTATACTGATAATTTTAATTTTGTATTTGTAAATCAATGTATTTTTTGTATTTTTATATTTAATGGTAATTTATTATGTACTATTGTGTTTCAATGTATTTTATCATGTTGTAAGCCGCCCCGAGGTTTCGGTAAGGGGCGGCATAGAAATGCTATAATAATAATAATAAAATAATAATAATGTCTCTTGAACTCTGAGGGATCGTTACTAAGCAGTCTTTGTAAACTCCGCTTAAGTATTAGTACTTCCTTGTATACAAAGAATTCCTTTAATAAGCTACTTTTTAAATCACTCACCTTATACCTAGAGTTGGTGCCTGCCTAAGTCTCTTCTGCCAGCTACTAGAAGTTTCCATATTATTCTAACAGCAAGAGATGGTCTGGTTGTGGAATGCTGCAGTTCTGGTGGCAGAGAGTTCTTTGTTGTTGCTAGTTGCAAAGTCACGTCCGACCCATCGCGACCCCATGGACAACATTCCCCCAGGCCTTCCTGTCCTCCACCATCCCCCGGAGTCCACTTAAGCTCATGCCGACTGCTTCAGGGACTCCATCCAGCCACCTCATTTTCGGCTATCCCCTTCTTCTTTTGCCTTCGATTGTTCCCAGCATTAGGCTCTTCTCCAGGGAGTCCTTCCTTCTCATTAGGTGGCCAAAGTATTTGAGTTTCATCTTCAGGATCTGGCCTTCTGAAGAGCAGTCAGGGTTGATCTCCTCTAGCACTGACCTGTTTGATTGCCTTGCGGTCCAAGGGACTCGCAGGAATCTCCGTCAGCACCACAATTCAAAGGCCTCAATTCTTCAGCGCTCAGCCTTCCTTATTGTCCAGCTTTCACAGCCATACATTGCAACTGGGAAAAGAGCGTTCATTAGGCCTGGAAATATAAGGATTTACTATAAGTAAGAAGCCCCATAGGTGGAAGGAGCATCTTCATACTCGAACAGCTGATCCAGCTATAGCAGGACAATAAAAAAGGCATGGGTATGATTCTAAAATCATTCTAAAATGGGTATGATTTGCTTCCTTTAAAAAAGAAGAAGCTTTCATGTTTCTCATGAGATAGAATTAAACTGTACAGTAATCTTAGCTAGTAGAATGTTGCTATGGAATTCTGTCTTTGCTGAGATTTTGGGATAAATTTGGAGGTTCCAAGGATATCTGGGGAAAGAAAAGAGGGAAGGAGTGGAAAACACCTTTGGGACAATTCTGCATGGTTTCACCTCATCATTTCAGTGCACCTGTTTGTTATGCTTTTGAAGATGAAAATTAACCTGACATGTGTTGTGCAGATATAGAACTAAGCTGGAAAATAGGTTGATTCTTGATGTATGGAAGAGTTTGGTTTTCCTACATTTGTCGGCATATTAGTGAATTAAGAAATTAATTTGTGAGTGGGCTGCTTCCAATGTCTTGTGGTTTTTGTCTGGCCACACAATTGAGCTAGACAAAAATGGTGAGATGCTGATGAGTTGCTAACCAAACAGTCAGTGAGAAGAATGGTAGGTAAAATCTGCAGTGCAGTCATGAGACATGATTTTTGTGTTATCTTTGAAGTATCTGACAAATGGCTTTAATTTTTTTTACTTGCTTAAAAATGCAGAACAGGCAGAGCATCTGTTCAAGCAGCAGTAGTCTGTGCTTGCGACAGCAGTGATAGGGAACAAGTGGCCTTCGAGATGTCATGGGGCTGAAACTCCCATCAAGATATTTTTTCTCTTGCCTCTCCCAGTTTTCTGCTGCTTAGAGACAACCAGGAATTGAGTTGCCAGACAATGACAATCTGTCCTTGTGGCCTTAGTAACGGGACGTTCTTTATCTGCTGCTTGAAGTGTTTTTTGTTTGTTTGTTTGTTTTTATTTGTTATATTTCTACCTTGCATAGCAGCCCAAAGGCTCCCTGGCCAGTTTACAAATGAAATCACAATAATTACTATAAAACATGATAAAATCACAACAATGCCATTAATAAATACACTAATAATAATAAAAATAATCCACCCTCTGCCACTGTATCTCAAACAGTCTCAGAGGTACAGTAATATACATATTAAAAGTTGAAGGTAAAAATCTAATTATTAAAATATTGGGAGAATAAAAATATTTCGACCTGGTATCTAAAGGGTAGAGTGGGATCTCCCTGAGAAGGAGCTCCACTGATGATCTTATGGCACATACAGAAGGAGACATTCCTTCTGATAACCTGGCCCCAAACCATTTCTGCCTTTAAATGTTAATGTTAGCACTTTGAATTTGGCTCAGACTTTAATTGCTAACCAATGCAATTGATAGAGGACTGGCATTTTAATATCCTCTCCTTCCTTTGCTGTAAGTTTAATGTAGATGAGGTATCTTACTGTTTAGTGACTTAACATGAACTATATTTTAGTGATTATAAAATCAAAGTCAAGGCACATGTATGCACTCTTCAGTCACATTCTAAGAATTTGATTCATTCTAATCGCTGTAACGACTCATGATTCTGGACAGATTGCAAACAGATAAGACTAATATACTAAGCACAAGAATTGGAATTTCTCCAAAATGTCAATCTGCTTTGAATTTCTTCTCAAAATATATGTCTTCTTTTATCAAACTGAATGGAAATGGTTAAAAAGTGGGAGAAATTGGCACTGCAGTGCTAGTTTCGAATAAACAGTGACTGAATTTAATGTTTTATTGAAATGTGTTATAATTCACTTATAGTGTTTGTGCATGAACCATGTTGAACGCAGTGTGGAAAATGTGACAACCAGGTGCAGGCTCTGATGAGCAACTTTACCCACCGTATCGAGCTGTAAGGGGCAGCAGTGCTGCGGCTGAGCATCTGGAGTGACGGGCCTTTTCCCATCCCCACTGTACAATCTTGTCACTTCAGCCGTGTCAACTGACACTCACAAACTGTCACGCTAATCCCAACAGCAGAAATCCCAGCATGGTGCCTGTAGGCACCCAAAAAGTTAAAAAGATTCCTCGGCTTTTTAATATGCATACATGGATCGGTATGCCACCCATCCCAGCAATTACACATCGCTGCATTTTCAGCAGAACTGGACCAAATATCCAAATAAATATCCCATTGAACTGGCCGATCCAAATGTCTATCCAAAGCATGGTAAGATTGTAAACTGATTGCATCATAGGAGGTAAATGTTTACGCGTTCAATTTTCTTATATCTGTCTTTCATCTGTCAAAAGTGAAAATCTGGAGAAACCAGTTTCCCATCCATGTGTTAATTTCTGTGAAGATGTTAATAATTTAAAAGAACATGCCTCTTTCTTAGCTTCCACACCAAGCCAGCATTATCTTACGGTTCGGACTATGTCACTCTGGTATGCTGTGTTTCCCATTGTGCCATTCAGTCCTAGTCATGCATTAGAAATGCTCATGTCTTTGTTTATTAAATAATGGCCTCCCTTTTTGCTGAAGGATAGCACTCCTTGTGTCTAACAATAAAAAGCAAGATAAAACAAAATCTTAATTAGCAAAGAAATAAATGAATGAATTAAAAAAATAGACCGATAACACAGAAATCAAAGAAATAAGCAGCACTGGACACCTTTTTAAGGAAGCCTTTAGGAGCCATGGACCAGCTTATAAACCAAAGAACTCTGGCTTTGGGATCTCTTGGGCTTTGGGATTCATAGGCTTAGGGTAGACCTTAATGATACTTAATCTATCTTACAAATTTAGATGGTGCACCCGAGGAGCACCTGTTAGATGCATGTCTGAATCATTCTCTACTCTTTTAGCCTTGTTTTCATACAGTTCCCCTGAGCAGTAAGTGAGAAAGGGCCTTCTTAACAACCAAACAGTTTATGGTATATCTGTTAGGATCCTTTGAAAGTCACCTTTCAAAAACAACACCAAAACCTGTATATACATTGGGGGATTCAGTGCATTATATGTCTGTAAGCTGTATTTGCATTCCCCATAAGAATTCTTCTGTTATTTTAAACAGATAATGCATACTTTCAGTAAACTCTTTTGAGATGGAAAATGCCTCATTTAAAGGAAAGAAATCAATAGTCTTGGCTTCCCATGTGTTTCCCTTCTTTAAATGTCTCAATTTAAATGCAGATTTTGACTACAGTACCACCAATGGAGACCAGTATGACATTCCCTGTAGAGGGAGTTAGTAGACAACAACAGTAACCTTTTGAAAGTGTGGCAGGGAGGCAAAATACTCCCCACCACTGAATTCTGATTAGTACAAAGGAAATGAAACTCTAGCTGCCTAAAGAGATTAATTGTAGAGAAATAAAAATGTCTCTGCCTCAGATGATGCTGTGAGAAAAGGAAAGAAAACAGATTAAGATTGATTATATGCTGGAAAAGATTAGCACACAGTAGTAAATAGGAGAGACCTTGTTTGGTCCAAGAAACCCCTGAATCGTTGTCATGATCAAAGAAGGACTTGTTTGGAATTTTTTTCCCCACAGCACAAGTACTGAGCATTCGCTTGGGCACTTAAACATCACCTCTTTGCCCCCAAAAAGAGGATGGAAGAGGGCATATATTTACGCATGCACATTTATATGAACAGGTGCAAATTTAGGGAGAAAAAAACCCTATCTTTTAAATGAGATGCAACATAGTTCACTAAAGGGATTGATATTTCCAAAACACAACATGGACACAGAACATGTGGTACTTAAGTAGATGCCACATCTCATTTGCCGGATTCAGACAACTCAACAACCCATGGCATTTTGTTTTTTGTTTTTGTTTTAACTATTGTTGGTCTGTTGCGTTATCTGAATCCAGTCATGCTATTTCTCACTGGTAAACTGGTCTTTAGGAACCAAGATAAGAAATAACAGTTAGTTCTATGATTTCTCCAGATCACCATGACTTGTTGTATGGTCTGAACCCAGGATCACAGTTTCAACAGTCCTAGTATGAAAATAATACCCAGTTTCCTGGAAGAGTGGCATCTGGATTACTGTAATGCAGTCTATGGGGGCTTCCTTTGAAAATAGTCTTGACACTGTGAAGACTACAGAACAGGGCAGAACGGCTGCTTACGAGACCGGCTGGTGAAAACACATTACCTCCACCAGCTACATTGGCTCCCTGATTCAGTCCGGGACCAATTCAGTGTCGTCTTTGACATATAAAGCCATAAATGGCTTGGGCCCAGGCTCTCCATATATTCCTACCTGTCCACTTAGATACTCCTGAGATCTTCCCCTTCAAATATTCCCCTAGTGAGACCAAGGGGAAAGGGTCTTGGAGGGGGTGCATTTTCCACAGTGGTGCCCAGACTCTGGAATTCGCTCCATTTGCTTTTGTTTAGATGCCAGGTAAAATTGATTTTGTTCAAACAAGCTTTTGGTTAATTCAATTTATATTCTGTTATTGATTATTTATTTAATGTTGGTTGTTAATTTAGTGGTTGCATTTGGTCATGTTGTATATGGTTTTCTATCATTTTTATTATGTGAGATGGTGCATGAATTACTACTGTCATTGTTTTTATCGGTTTCATCTGTTTTATGGATTGTATTTATATGATGCTTCCAGCATTGAAAGCCACCCAGAGAACCCTCATGTTATGGGGCGGCATAGAAGCGGAATGAAATAAATTGCGGGAACTGCTGTAGCCATCCCACCTCTTGTGGGCAATGGAGAAAGAGGCAGGCCATACAGCAGGCAGTGATGTACTTTGGGATGGAATTTCAGGTGCAGTGGCTGATGGGATACATGCCAATAGCATTGTCTTGGGCTAGGACTGTCAGAATTCCTTAGCCGAGGGCAACCGGTAGGGACAAATGTGGGTTTTGTTTTGGCATGGTTTTGCTAAGAATTTAACAACTTTCATAAAGTTTTCTCTATTCAGGACCAAAGAACTTGAGATATTTTTCTTTAAAAGGGTGGGGGAAACTGACATAGCTATCCTTCCAGGCCCTGTATTTAGCTCTTTAAAAATCATTGCTTAAATCCCTGTATACACAGTCATGTTTGTGGTGCTGAATTAGGGTTCCTGCTTCTTTTTTTCTGTCAGGATTAGTAGTTACATGGAAGGCAGGTCCTTTCCATGCCTGACCTAGTTGCACCTGTTGAATTTGAGGTGTCAAGGGGAGCAAATTTTGTTTCACCTTAGTTTATCACAAGATTTCCCAACATCTGCAAAGTTCTTCATAGAACTTGAGATTTAAAAAAAATCAAATACAGGAGAAAGTGAAACGGACATCAGGTTAGGAATGATCAATTTTGAACCAAGCTACTCTAGTTTATGCTTGCAGATAGCCTCTAACTAGATAAAACACCATTCTGGAATAAACAAGTAATCAGCCGTAAATGTCAGTCTTAAGAGGTATATCAACCCCACCCCACCCCTTTCTCTTTACACATACACAAACACACACACACGCTAGCCTGAGGTGCCTGGTCCTGCCTAATCTTGGAAGCTAAGCAAGATCGGACTGGGTTGAAATCTGGATGGGAGACTTGAGACCTTCACTGAACAGGCAGTTGGACTCATTGTCCTGTTCAGCCCCTTCCAACTATATTATCCTATAATTTATATCTCTTTATAAACATATAGTCTCAAATCAACTCACAGCACACTTTCTTGTGTACATGAGCAGCACCCTGCAGTTTCTAGCAAAAAAGGGAGTCCACAAAGCTTTATGTATGAAATCTAACCAAGCCATCAAGTTAACATCTAGCTAATAGGATTTCCTAATTAGCAGTTGGCAATTTTGCTGAAGAAGTGTTTAATAGTTGTAGATAATAATGACATTGGTAATAATGTAGATAATAATGATACAAGAAATAACAATGACATTCTATATGGGAATTGGATGGGGAGAATTAAGGTATGAAAAGTCTACTGGAGATGGATGAATCGGCAAAACCCAAGTTCTCCAAAGTTCTCCAGATCCCACCTTGAAGGTTGTTCTGACTAAATTTACTTTGTTTTTGACTTTTCACACAAAAAATTGTCCATGCTTTTAATGCATATTTTTCAAAAGTATGTATCAATTGTATGCTTCTTTGAAATGTTTGCCTTCTTCTCCCATTGACTGAAGCATATTCATGCACGCTTTTCAAAAGTGAACATTTTTAATGCTGTCCAACACATTTGGTTTGTGTCCTCAGATCACATTGCAAGCTCAGAAATATACAGACTTCGTCTGCACATTGCATCTGGATTCATTTTCTGTCTGAAGGTATGAACTGGTTATATCCTGACCACAATCAAACACATTTCTCATAATCCCTAGTCCAGATTAAAATGTTCAATATCTGTGATGGAAAGGTAAAAAGGAGGGGCTATTTTATATGGCTGATTCAATAGAAATGTCTAATTTATCACCCACCACCCTGACCAGGTGTTTGAGAAGTCGGGGCTAGATTTTTTTTTTCAAGGAATGCTTCAGTTCTAAAGTTCTGAAGTGTGATGCAGTGGTTCCAACAGCCTTCTTTGGGTTGATGAGGTGTGATGGGAGTTGTCTTCAAACACATCTGGAGAACATCTGACTGGGGAAGGCTGGGTTAGAGAGACTCAGGTGCAATTCCCATTCAAGATGCTGTACCCACTGGGGGACTCTGGCTCCATCTCTCTTAAGCCCCGTGTGGCTATTTCCTTCCAAACACAATGGCTGATTATATGCTGGAGAACACATATGTAGCTACCAGTTGAAGTCCAATTTAAGGTGTTGATTTTGACATATAAAACTCTAAGCAGTTTAGGACCTGGATACTTGAAGGAATGTCTCCTTCCACATCACCTGCCCAAACTTTAAGATTTTTCATTGAGGTTTTTCTTGGGGAGCCCTCCTTGCAGGAAGTGAGAAAAGTGGCCACCCAGAGAAGGGCCTTTTCTGTAGTAGCTCCCCAGCTTTGGAATTTGCTCCCTAGAGAAGTGTGCCTGGCACTGAGGCCTTATCTTTTTCATTGCCAGGCCAAAACCTTTTTATTTTCCCAGTACTTAAAAATTGGAATTTTACTCCATATACTGTATTTTAATGTGCTGTTACTGATTTGTGAGCTGTCTTGAGACCCATTTCAGGTAAAGACAGGGTAAAAATGTAACAAACAAACAAATAAATACGTACCCTTGGCCCAGTTTTCCTGGGCATGGCAACTTCCTGAAATGATCTTCCTCTGCTTGGTCTGAAGGAGCCTGACATATGTCATCCCAGGGTGCCTTGCTGCATCTTTTAACCGCCCTCCCGTCAGTCGTGAGCACTAAATCCACTAGGATCTGGCAATATTATGGCTCCATCACTCATTTGGCCCCCATGGGAGCCACCTCAGTACCTTCTCAGAGCTACCGTTTAGCCTGCCTTCTAAATGTGTTGTGCAGATAAAGTTTTGGGGAGGGGGAAGAACTGAATAAGGCTTCCTTACACAGAATAGAGTGCTTTTATTTTTGTTATTAGTGTAAACCTAGCATTTCGGTGCCTGTCCACAGGAGCATCAAGGACAGTGCAGACAGCAATGCAAATGGGAATTCCATCCTCTGCATCTAGTAGGACTTAGTTTGAATGGAGATGCAATACCTTTAACTCCCCAGCCACATGCTGTATCCCTTGATGTGTGTGCAAGAGCATCTATACTATCAGCTTTGTCAATGCTTTGAAGTTACCTGTGCAAGTAGGAGAGCTAAAAACTGAAGTCCAGATGAGAGAAGCCTGGTACTGAATGTTTCAAAGTCAGGGGTTAAATCAGGCAGCGATTGGTCTCATCTTCCACTTTGGCCACCATGGGATAGAAATGCCTTGGGGGAGGCCTCAACTTGCTTTTTCAATGCCGGTGACTTCAGCAACCGATTTCTGGGCATCCTTGAGGTTTGGCACTTGGGCCTGGTGCACATTCATTTTTTATCAGAGGGGGAGAATTATGATCAATGTGACAGACCTGATGTCCATGTGTCAAAGGTGGAAGTTTGTCCTCCAAAAATATAAGAAAAAGGAGGAGACAAGAAGGAATCACATTTATCCTATATAAGTCAAAACTATTGCCTAAGTAAAAAGACATGAGAAGGTAGACATGAATAGTTATATTTGTTTGGAGCTGCTCTCCAACTCCAGTTCTCCTCTCCCCCATGCCCTCCTCCTTTAATTAATTTATTTATTTATTAAAACATTTCTATGCTGCCCCTTGCCGAAGCCTCGGGGCGGCTCACAGCACAGAATAAAATACAATAAAATACAAAAATAACAATATAAAACCAACAATATAAAATAAATAACAATATAAACAATAACAATATTCTTGCATTTATGTCCTGCCTACTTTCCTCTTGAAAGGAACCCAAGGCAGCTTATATAGTTTTCCTCCACTCATTTTTAATTCTCACAAGAGCAACCCTGTGAGGTAAGTTAGGCTGAGATGCTATGACTGGACCAAAGTTGCCCAGTGAGTGGGAGCAGCCTGGCTCCAGGAAAGGAAAACGGTTCATTTCCGATCTTTGCATGCTTTTAGTTATGCAATGTATAGTTTTCTTTATATGATCAAGAGGACCTGCTGGCTCTGTGATACAAAAGGATTATTTCAGAAGTCATTAGCGAAGAAAACCAATCAAGTTAGGAAGCCCATCAAGGTAGGAAGTTGGCTAATTAGAGAGGTTATCGCTCATGCCAATAAGCTGATCCCAAACTGAACCCTTCCTTCCCACCAAACAGAGTGAGCTTCACCCTCAGGGTGTTCCTGCTGCTTCCACAAATATATACAAGTTTGGTGCCTATTCAGAAGAAAATGGAGTTCTCTACATCAGCTTCTCATGACACAATGCTCTCCAAATATTTTGGACTATAGCTCCCATTAGCCCCAGGAAATTATCAGGCATGATTGCAGTGGTAGTCCAGAGTATCTGGAAGACAGGGAATATTGGGGAAGGCTGAGCTGGATCTACAAGTCCCATGGATTTCAATAACCCATATATTTCTATATAGGAGCCCAGCCAAGGTTTGTCATTCTGTTTAAAAGAATTAACTTCCCTGCTGATTGATCCATATCTTTGTTTGAACATATCATTGTATCCCATTCGGAAAACATCTCTTTGAGACTTGCCCCATTCCAGATTCAATTAGATTTGTTAATTAGCTTGAATTTTAATAACCTTCCCCACATCCCATGAGAAACGCTGTTGTGTTATCTCTCTGGGGAGATGCTGTTCTGAAGCTTCCCCATTTTTTTGAAGCTGTGCCCCAAGTGGGTCACTTAAGCCAGCTAACACAGAAAATTAGCTGCATGCAGAAAAGACATGGATTACTTCTGTGCCTTAACTCCTTCCTTCATGCTATTAACCCTCCCAAGTTCTGGCAGAACAATTTGCAGGATGCACAAAGACTGTTTGCTTTGTAAGTCTTGTGTTGGCTACACGTGAGATTCACAAAGTGTCTGAAAAGTGGAAGTGTTGGTCAATGTGCACAGGGCCAAACATATCATCTCAATAGCTCATTGTTCAGTTATGCAGGTGAAATGGACAATGTCTTTTGGACACTCTTAGGGACAGACTGGGTGGCTCTGTCCATTCTGGTTTCTCTCAGTTTTTCATCTTTCCAGTCTCAAGTTTGGTTTCTTCCAAAAGCTGAGGATTTTCCTGGTCTTATTTTCAGTTTATTTGAAACTTTGAGATCACTGTTTTTAAAGTAAATATGAAAATCTGTATGCATTTCTGTCAATACATACATGGGGTGGGGGGCAATTCTGGCTAAAAAGCACTATTTTTGCAAACAAATTTCCTAATATAATGAGTCATGGATCTTAATTTAATGAAGATATTCATGTTTGTACACATTGGTTGTGTGGAAAACTACTGCACAATTCAACAACGTGTGACTTTAGATAGATAGCAGTTTTGAATTGTTTTAATTGAGAAGAATGAAACAAAATTAATGTGTAAGTCAGCTGATTTTCCCTCAACTCCATTCCACCGAAGTGTGTGCAAGGTGGCTAAGAGCAACAATACAAACACAACACAGTAACAAAGACTAAAATAAGGCATAAGAACAATAAAAACAAGGTCGGTAATACATCAGTAAAACCATTAAGAAAGCCTTGTTAAAACCAATTGCAATGTATAAATCAGCTGATAGAAAAGATGCTGTGCTTATGTGCAGCACTTATAGCAAAAGATAAATAATTCATCCTTTCCCATTGCAGTGTCCTTAGGATGTTTAGATTTGAATTCTCATCAGCCCAGCCAATGGTCAGGAATACTGGGAACTGTAGGCTCAAACCAGATTAAGGAAGGGTGCCTTGTATATGTGGAGACTAGTCATCACCAGTGAATGTTTAAATGAACGTAAATGAACCCCTTGAGGAAGAGTGTGTTGTTGTAGGGCAAATTTTTGTTTTCTAAGCCTGAGATGTTGATCTAGTAAGTTCTACAGAGCTCTCTATTCTGTGGATACCCTCTGTATTAGTCAGAGTTGAGCCAGATTTTCATGTTGATAGAACTATTCTCTGGAAAGGACAAGTTCCTAAATTATCCAGAAATAGAAATAGATTTCCCATGTTTCATCCAAGTTCTGGGCACTAGTTATGCTTGAACAGAAATTTACAAAGCTCCCGAAGTCCTTTGGTAGAAAGAAAGAATGTCCAAGAAACTGCTTGAAATCAACTGTAAATTGCAAGTCAGACAAAACATCTGAATCGTGGAAGAAAGTGAGAGAGAGCAGACCAGACCCCCATCTGACCTACTCTTGCCATGCTTCTGTGACCTGACTGAATGCCTCAGTACATTTTACACCAATGCAGTGGTAGTTAATAAATAAATACCTGGTTATCAGCATTGGAGCATGTGAGAAGGCAAGATCCAAGCCTTTCCTTCCTGGTCACAATCTCCCTAAAATTCTCCTTTGTTCTTGTGCAGCAGTTAGATTTAGGGAACACACACACTATGCATCCAGTGTCAAGAAAGGCTTCCTGCATACTGGTCTGCAGATGACTATTTGCTTTTCCCACACACCTGGTGTGTGTGTGCGTGCGTGATTGCAGACATACTAGAACTGACAAAGTCCTTCAGCTAGTGGCATAAACACACAGTGGCAGTTGGGATTCTCTGTCCTTCAAAATCCTACAAATGCTGACCCAAAATAAATCTGTGGAGATCTTCTTTGGAACTCGTCCAGAGCAGATTTGGGGATGTGTGCGGGGAACTGGAGGATGTAGCCAAGACAGGGCAACTTCCGTTGCACCAGCAGAAGCTCGTTCGCACTTATGTTGGATTTAGCCCATGGTTAGTACCAGATGCAGGTCGATCTCTCTCTCAGCATCTCACTCTATGAACCTGCTCCCAAGCTCTGTGGCTGCGAACTGTTCTGTTTGGGAATAGCTTAAAAAAGGACCAGGTCCCATACCTGTGTCACATGATGATGCCCTGCCATCAGGTAGAGTAAGGTGGCCAGTGTAGGTTGCTGATTTTGGTGGCAGAAAAAGGCAGTAGTTATTTAATTGAGTGTATTTAACCACTAAGAAAAGTGAGAAGTGGTTGCAAGCTTTTGTCCTTCAGGTAGCAAAGTAACTTTTTGGATGACCTAAGGTACTAAGGATAAGAGCACATGGACATTCAAATTTGCTGAAATGCCCTTTTGCCTGGATGGGAAAGCATGCATTTTATGTGCAGTTTTCAATAGTGGATACTTTTCTTCATTGAGTATAGCATGAAATCATGTGTGTCTTAGTATGTGTGAAAATGTATTTAAAATGCACTTTTTTTGAATGCAATGGCAAGTTCAGGAATAGGGGCACATGTGGTGTCATTTTCATATTAGGTGCTACATACCTTAACTTGATAAGAGAACAATCAAATGTATTGGGAGGACCCTGGACGAGCAGAGGTGCCTCTCATTCTGCAACTGCTAACAGAAACAAATTGAAAAATGAGCTTTTGGAAACCTGAATATTCTTTTTCATGATGTATGCATTTTTGAAATCTGCTTTATGGTACACTTGTAATATCAGCTCAACACCTCTAGATGCAGTATTAAAGCAAACAGATTTTATCTCCAAGTTATCATTTGGCTTGACTTTCTCCTCTTTCTGATCTAAATTCCAGGGGTGTGGGGGGGTCATAATAACATATAACAGATATTTCATAGGTATAATTCATTTTTTTTAAAAAATGTCTGTATAATATACCAGGAAGAGGTTCTATAGAGTGCCAAAATGCCATGCAGATGGGACTCTTGCCACACACAGAGAAGGTACCAGACTGGGCAAGGCTGTTTTAGACATGCGCACAAAAATATGCATGGAAGTTCATGTGGAGTGTGCTCCTCCCCACCCCCGACTACTCAATCCAATTTGGGTGAAAGTCAGAAAGAATTTTGAGATGGAAATCAACATGTTCAGATTTTGCTGATTTATACATCCCTACTTAGAGATGCAGGTGGAGCAGTGGTTTAAACTGCTGAGCTGCTGGGCTGGTTGATCGAAAGGTCGCCGGTTCAAATCTGCATAATGGGGTGAGTTCCCGTTGCTCCGTCCCAGCTCCTGCCAACCTTGCAGTTTGAAAGCATGCAAATACAAGTAGATAAAAAGGTACCACTTTGGTGGGCAGGTAACAGCGTTCCATGCACTTCGGTGTTTAGACATGCCGGCCACATGACCATGGAGACTGTCTGTGGACAAACGCTGGCTCCCTCGGCTAGAAAACGGAGATGAGCACCACCCCCTAAAGTCAGACAAGACTGGACTTTAATGTCATGGGAAAACCTTCACCTTTACCCTTTTTTTCCCCTAAGGATTCACTGGAAAGCAGAATACCATGTGGAATATAATTAAGGGTGAGATGAAGGGCTTAACTAGACCAGATATGGGCTAAAGGTCTGGAGCAGGCATCTCCAACATTTTTGGATCTGTGGGCACTTTGGGGAATTGTAACTGCTGTGGGCACACCACAAAATGGTTCTCAAGGAAAGTAAAGGGATCGAAGGGGTAGAGCTAGGTTAAGAAATGTGAGAAGACGAATTTTGAAGGGATCATAAGATATGATGATATTTTGGATAAGGATGGAGGCCTGAAACTAGATCAAGAAATACAAGAACAGGGACTTAATATCTCTTGGTGGTATATGGTGCAGATGCAATCAAGATATGCTAAAGACTGTAAAATATGGGGGTTTTATAAAGACCTAACAGCCTTTGATCAAGTGATGCTAAAAACAGATGAGAAAATGATTAAAAGAATTTATGAGTTCTTACTTGACAGGAAAATGGAAGGGGAACAGCTTAAGGAAACTATAATAACATGGGCACAAAATTTTGGATATAATATTGAATTAGAAAAGTGGCAAAAGCTGTGGGAGAGAAATAGTAAGGTAACTTTAGCAACTTTGTATAAAGAAAATTTATATAAAATGTTTTATAGATGGTATTTGTCGCCAAGTCGATTAGCTAAGATGTTTCCAAATATGTCAAACGGATGTTGAAAATGTAAACATGATGTGGGTACTTTTTACCATATGTGGTGGACGAAAAAGTATTGGATTAAAATACATAAATGGCTCGAGGAAATGCTACAAAAACCCTTAGCTTTTAAACCTGAAATTTTCTTGTTAGGCATTATACTGGAAAATATTAGCAAACAAGAAATGTATTTGATGCTACATTTAATCACAGCAGCGAGGATTGTGCCTGCTCAATACTGGAAGAGTGAGGAACTACCCACAGAGGAACTGATTTTAAAAAAGATTCTGGACTGTGCAGAAATGGACAGATTGATTCTATTACTGAAGGAGAAAGAAGATACTGACTTCTATCAAACTTGGGACCTTTTTTATGATTGGCTGGAGAAACGGGACTTGGCTTAGATTTAAAGATGTTTTTAAATTTTTATAAATCGATTTGAATATGATTACAGAATGTTAAAAAGATATGTTACAGGGGGCTGACCCAGTACACCCAATGTATTTGATGATTGATGCTTTTTAGTTTAAAATCTTAATAAAAATCTTTATTAACAAGAAATGTGAGAAGACAAATAGCAATGCCAGGGGCTGGAAGTAGAGAGAAAACGAAAGACTGAAAAGGTGAAATGGTGGAACTGACCCAGTTTAGGGTCTAGGAAAGGAGTGAATGACAGAGGCTGGGGATGGGAAAGAGAGTGAAATACCAAAGAAAGGGACTGGGGGAAATTGTCAGGCTAGAGCTAGCAATGGAAAGAGTGGAGAGGAAAGGAGAGAGGTCACTGCAGAGCGAAGAATAGGATGACCAAGAAGCAGTGTTTTTTTTGTCATAGAACACACCGGAACAGAGTTCCGGCACGTTTTTTTGATGGATTTTCCAAGTTTTAAAAGTAACTTTTGAAAATTTGATGTTTGGTCCATGTGGATTTGAATCACCCTGTCAAGCGTAGCAGGTCTGCGGCAAAATCATTAAAATGGTGCATGCGGGCTGCTTGTGTGTCGAGTCCAATGCATGTGTACTTTGTCCGTGCTGGTTGTGATGGTGCTGCTTGGCTTGTGGCACTGCTCGGCTTGTGATTGGTCGTGTGGTTGCGTGCTGAGTACTTACTGTGGGCAGTGACCGTTATGTTTCATTACACAACTGATGTGTGTGGGTGTGTATACAGTGATTGGCTACATGCGAATGGTAAATAATTTCTTTATTTAAAAAAAAATTGGTGAATTGAAAATCTTTTTTTAATTTTTAGTGTAAAAGTGTGACCCCAAATTTAAAAATGAAAAAAAATTACTAATTACTTCTCAACCACCGGTCCTGCTAATAAAAAGGCCAGAATATTAACAGCCACAATGACAGAACACATGGATACTAACAGCAGGGAAAAGAGTCGGATTTGTTGGACAAGAATTGGACAAAACTTTAGAATTTACTATGAACATTTGCCTTAAATGCAATAAATTAAATTTATGTTAAGAACTGAATATATAATTGTTTAAATAAAAGATTAACAAGATGGGAGTTCCGGCACCTTTTTTCTTTCAAAAAAAGCACTGCCAAGAAGGAATTCTCTCCTTCCCTTCCTGTCAGCTGGACTGATAAGTAGCACATTCAAGAACAGAAAGGCAGACTTGGAAGTGTTTTTTCTTTTTAAAAAATGAAAACATGCTTTTTGCAGGGACAGGAAAGGGAGGGGGGGGGCTTTAGAGGCCCTTATGAGTGCTGTACTGGAGATCCCTGCTTGGGGAAAGTAAGTGCAGATAGATACAATTTGATGAGAAAGTGTCAGGCGAGGACACCGAGCAAGAAGTCTGGAGCCCATCATTCAGTTGCAACAAGCTTTTTTGGAAGATAGGAGTCCTTGGTGGAAACAAGCAGCTATATAGAAAATCAGATAACAAAATGCTTCCAATCCCCACATAAGCTAGTCTTGATCGTCCGAACAGTCTTTCCAGATCTGAGGCATGAAATGGCTTGTATCAGAGCAGGCACCTGTGTTCCAATGCAATGTGATCAGAAAGCCAAACAAGAAATGTGCTTTTTTGAAAGAAAAAATAAAGCCATATAATTTCATGTCAAGTCTCATACTGTATTTTTTAAAAAGCATGACTTGTGATTATCGAACATTTGTTTCAACCCTCAGGGAGTCAATTAGTGTAAGCTACAATTTGAAACCCAAACATCTAATGTGCCATTTAATTTTCATGGCCGCACAGAGCTCAGCACACTAATTACCTCTGATCTGCTTTAAATAAGCGAATTATTAATCACTAAACTATTCTCTTTCATAGTTGTGTGCCATAGAAAAAACATTTAGTCTTGCTCCGTCTTGTGCTTTTGTTTTTTAACCTCCTTGCACTTGTGCCAAAATGCTTACAGATTCCTTTCTAACTCCTCCCAACCTCCCCGCACAACCTCTCCCCGGCTCATTTATCAAAGCAATTAATGGCTGGGGTTTGCTTCCTGAAGATGTGTAGGGACTTGATTGATAATTAGGCGGAGAGCTTCCTTCTGCAAAGGAGGAAACATCAGTGAGACAGCATCTCCACCCCATTGGTGACCTTGAACTAAAGACAAAGAAAATGATGAGATTGTAATTATTAAATTATGAGCTGTGTTGGAAGTCTCAGAATTCCCCAGCCCTCTGAACTCAGCAGCACGAGCTTAGCTGGTGATTGCACACTTTAAAAAATGAGGAACAGAAGGACCAACATAATCCGCAAAGAAGCTTGTTCTCATTTTTCAGGGTCACAAAACTTTTCCAGAGAGATGCCACAGCCTTTCTCCTCCAGCCTAAGCACATGGAGCTTTCTTGGGATGTGGTTGGGAGACAATTCTTTCTCATAGCCTGAGATCCTCTCTGTCTGTCTTTCTCTCTCTAATCAGCAATGTTCTTGTGGAAGGTCAGGCCTATTTCCAATGCTGAGCTGTCCTGTTCATAATTTCAGAAAATGTATGCAGGAAACAGGCGAGAAAATAAATCTGCTTCCTTGGATTTTGCAGACTATTGGTCATTTCTCCTTCTGGCTGGAGCCCTAGAGAGGGTGTAGGAAAAAGGAGAGCACCTGATGTTTTGGACTTCAACTCCCACTATCCCCTGACCATGTATCATGCAGACAGGGGCTTATGGGAGCTGAAGGCAAAAGGATCTGGAGATCTATCTACTTCCCCCTGTTTCCCTGGAAAACACCCTCAGCATTGGTTTTCCTATCTCTCCTTAGTGCTTTCTATTTTTGTCAACTCCAATCCATATTTATTAATTTATCTATTTGTAATTCAAAGTGTATACTTCTTTCCACACATACTTTCCTACTACAGAGGTATCAAGTGGTGAACATAAAATACAGTGGTATCACACCAACAATAAATGTGACAATACAAACAACCTACAATAAATTCATCCCCACACTGCACTGGCTGGATCACACTTTGGGGAAGCCCGTGTGAAGAGATGGATCTTAAGACAATATCTCAGTGTCAGCCCTTGGCAGGGCAGGCAGACGGGCAGCTGTCTAACATCAATTGGCAATGCTCTTCATGCGCATGGTGCAACGTCAAATGCTTTCCTGAGGTGACCCGCAGAGATGCTCTTCGTAATGATCGTAGGAATGGGGTAGGGTCATAAGGAATCAGATGGCCCTTAAGGCAACCTGGTCCCACAGTGATGTATATGTTAACAAGAACATGTTGCACTTGGCCTGGTAGCTTATTGGCCATCAATGCAGTTCATTTAGCACCGAGGTTAAGTCATGGTGGTCCAGCAATGGCCACAGTTGGCATTCCATCTGAAGCTGGTTAAAGGCATTCTTAGCCCTGGAAGTGCCATTGATCTTGTTTCTCAACTTGCCTTCCTATCTTACATACCCCTCCCCAGTTCTTGTCTTCCCACCCTGCCATCTGTGACTTTTAAACAAAATCGTTGCATTGAATAAAGAGACGTGCAGCAACAGTAAAAAATGTTCAAGGATAATCACAGTGCAGTGCGTGCAAGCTGTGAAGACAGAGACGCTGACACAGATGCAAATGTTTTCTAAAGGAAAATAATGGCTTGGGAGATTCTCCCAAGCAGTCCAAATGGAGGCTGCTTGGCAACACAATTGTTTTCCAAAGGTTTCATCCTTATTCCAATAACCAACATCCTGGCTGGGTTCACACATCACAACAACCAACTCTGTGCAGTGACCGCGGTTTGCAGTTTTTTACCTTGATGTGCCTGACAAGAAACTGGACTCATCAAGTTCTCTTTCCTGCCCCCTTCCCTTTCTGTCCCCCAGGCGGGATTTCCAGGAGCCCGTGTGGCTGGGAATGTGGGTCCTTGCTTTGACGGCTGTGTTTGTGAGCCAGGTTTGGCTCTTTGCAACTATGAAGCAGCCTCTGCTGAACACACAGGAGTGTGTTTTGAAGCACAGCAGAGAAGAGATGGGAGCTGATCGGGCATCCTTGCCTCATACTTCAGAGAGGACCATGGAGTGGGAGGAGGGTGCTTGATCCACCCTCAGGCAAAAGGGGGAGGGATCCAAGGACAGAGATGGGCAAAGTAGCAGTGCCACTTGGCTGAACCCCCCCCTTTCCTCTGCCCATGTGCAGAGCGAGACTCTTCATGTGCAAGAAGGGTGGGTGGGCAGCAGTGTCCAGTTGGCGGCTCTGTGCTTCAGCAGATTCCTCATCTCCCGCCTTTCTTGCACATGGGGGTCATAGGAGAGAATCAGCTGGGTGGCAATGCCCAGTTGGCTCTCTGATGCTGGCCCTCTTACCACAAGTTGTGTTTTCCAGGTTGGGATGACACAACAAGCCATTATGGTACCGGGGAATCATAGGGCAGATTGTGCTTTCTAAAAACTAAACATGCCACACTGAAATACCATGACAGAGTTCAGATGACATGGCAGACCTACAATGATCAAACAGCACCATGGCTTGTTGCCACCGACTCTGCTGACTTGCAGCTAAAGTGCTTTCCCCCCCTAGCCTATTCATAGAGAATCAGCCCAGGCTGTAATCCTATATATATTACTCAGGAGTAAGCCTCACTGCATTCAGTGGAGCTTGCTTCTGAACAGGCACATAAATAATTGGACTATAAGTGCATTAAAAGAGCTCCAATTTCTATTTCTTCAGTGTAGGTAAATAATCTTGCTTCCAGTGTTTTGCTAAAAGATGTCTTCCGAGCAATGTATTATTTGCCATTAATTATCTGTGATCAGAACATATGCAAATAAGGTTTTATGTGTCCTAGAAAGACGATTACAGGTAATTACAGTATTTTATATGCTACCATTTCTTCAATGCAGCACAGCCTTCTTTCCATGTCACCCCTAAGATTCCTTTCTTTGTTGCTATTATTTCTCTTCTGATTCCATTTTTGGGGAGACTTTCTTCTGGTTGATGGTTGACATCAATATGGGACATTCTTGAGGAGCTGCTCTGGTCCCAGGGCTTGACTCTTCCTTAGAAATGGACTTGGTATCTCCTGGAGGTTTCTCCTAGTTCTCTGCAAAAGGTCCCAGTTGCTAAACTGGTTCACACTGGAAGGATTTTCCTGCTTAACTTAATTAAGTGTTATTCCTTGGCCTATTTAAATATACAAATTGAAGTAAAGTGGAAGTTACTTAACATTCTGCTACACAGGAAGGAAACCATGCTTGATAAGTACTTCAAGATCATCAATGCATCTAAGAAGAGAGCTTTTGAATGAGCATATATTTTAGTTTCTGATGAGAGACATGATGTTAAGAACATAATCCTATGGGAGAGATGTACAAAGGACTGAGGACTCCATGAATCAGTTTTTAAATATGAAATTAAATGAAACTTATAATTTATTCCGGAAACTTTGAAAGAAATATATCGGTGATCATCTGTGATAATTTGGCCTCAGTCTCAATTTCTTACAGCCTAGTTCTAAAATCTCAAGCAGAGAAACAAAAAAAGAGCTTTAATTGCAATGGTATGAACTATCTCTGGTGTAATTAAATGAGATATTAAGTAGCATGCCATTCCATTAATTAATTAAGCCTTTGTTTAGGCAGGTACATGTGAACATTTTGCTTCTGCTCACAAAAATGTAAGCACTTCCCACCTGAAGCTCTGAACATGTACCCACCAAAGATATTAGCAAGCTATTGAATGTACATTACATGTTTGTCTCATTCTTGATTTCCCTGGGGATGATATTTCAACCTTGTGCAAATGCTCACAGTAGACTGAACCAGTCCTGTTTTAGTCACTGGAAGAGTTATGAACCAATTTGAGAAGATTTCTGTAAATTGGTTCAATCACTGCTCCTTGGTGTAAGCGAGACACAATCACAAACCCAAATGGGAATCAGGTGTGAGAAAAGTGCTGAGATTATGTTCAGAAAATCCCACTAATTTCTGACTTTGTTTGTTTGCCCTCCCCCCGCCTTCAAGTCTGTTCTGGCTGGCAGGCAAGGGGTGGACACAAGGGCTGGCTAGGAGGATGTGTGAAGGTTATGGTGTGGATGAGAAGAGGAAGGGGAGATCTGCCAGTGTCTTTCTGGTGGTGGAACGAGATTTTTGTATCCAACCTTGGGTGCATGTGTGTGAGTGACAGAAAGAGAGAGAGAGAGAACATATTACAAGGACTGTTTGGCTGTCAAGATCATATTCTAGCAGAACGGAAAGGGACTCACAGCTCTAAAGCTGCCACATCCCTGCACCTTCTCTCTGCCCTTCTCCCCATTCTGAGATAAAGTTTAATCTTCTGTACCAGAGAAGGTTATGTAAGGATGTCTGGACAGGTAAAAGATTACTGTGCTCGTTTGCAGGTGATGACGGTTCTGTTGTTTCCAAAAGCTGAACCTGTGTGTGTGTGTGTGTGTGTGTGTGTGTGTGTGTGTGTGTGGGTATTGGACTTAGAGGAGGTATATTATATATCTCTTCCTCACTGAAATGAGGTGAGAAAATCCAGTCCATGTGTTGAGGGTGTCAGTCAACCTTTTCTAAAAAGCACGGGAGACGTTGCGCTGGCTTGCAGGAGCTGCAGCTTGGGAGAGTTATTGCTTTGTGGCAGGTTGCCCTGTGTGGACCTTGTAGAAGGAAGAGCTGTACTCTCTGTGTGAGACTGAAGAGCCTCTTCCCCAACTTTTATTCCAATGACTATTAGGAATGCCACATACCCCCTTCTGAACAGCCCATCTGCAGCCCCTAAATCGTGCTTCAGGGGTAATAGAACAAAGGGGATTTTCTCTGTTGGAGCAATAGACAGAGAAGCTATCATTTCAGAGGGGGAAAGTCACCCTGGATTCCCATCTCTCCCACTGCCCAGCCCCCTGTCTTCCCCCCACCTTTCCTGTCCACCCCCCAGGTACATAAACACCTTGCCAACATTTTTTGTGGTGCTCCACTTATAATAACCCCAAGCTGTAGCATTCTAACTAAACTGAAAGAGGACTGAGTGATAGACATTACAGTAAGAAGGCATAGTAAAAATCTGATTTGGGATGTGTGCCGAAATGTTTGCAGAACCATTGCACCACATGCCCGAAAGATACGCTTCAAACTGCATCTTCCCAGCCTCCATCTCACTATTCCAAAGTAGGGGTATGTGTTGGACTTAAAGGATTACCATCTATCTATCTGGTCAACATTCATGTAATGAACACCCTCCAGGCCCATTTGAACTCGATTGCATTCCACTTGGTGCTGCTGCTGCTGCTGCTTTGTAAATCTACTAATGAAGGTACAAATGCTTTCAGACAAGTACATAGTATATTCATTTGTACTGCCAAAGATGCAGAAAGCCTGTGAGCTTAAATGGATTCAGCTTCAAACCACGTTTAAAGCTTGTTTTTATCCCTAAATTGAAGCTAGGCTGTCTACAAACTGTGCTGTTAGCAATCACTCTGGCAGGGTTATAGTAAGGCAATGATGTCTGAGGTAAAGGAGCAACTTTAACTGAAGACTGAAACTTTCAAGCATTGACTTGATTGTAATCAGGTTAGTGGGGACAGAGGTAAGGACTTGTTTGTTTATTGCTGGTGGCCATTCCATTGCTTTGAACTGGAACTGGGCAAAAGCTATAGAATAGACTTCCTCAGCGTGGTTTCCTCTGCATCTAGGTGGGAAAGCTGCAAAGTGAAGAAAGCTCACTGAAGGAAACGGATGTCTTTGAAACCTAGTGCTGGAGGAGAGCTTTGTGAATAAGCTGGAACAACAGAAAGATGAGACATGGATCTCAGCTCAAATCAAGCCATTTTTGCCTGGAAGTAAAAATGATGAAACTAAGGCTGTCATACTTCGGGCGCATCATGAGTAGGCAAGACTTAGAAATCCAAAAGCAGCAGAAGAAGACTAAATATGAGATTGACTGATTGTAGAATGGAAGTCATGGTATTGAGTCTACAAGAGCTGGACAGGACTGCCAAACATTTTGGAGGACAGTCACTCATAGAGTTGACATAATTTGGAGACAACTTGATGGCACCAAACAACAGAAATAAAAGTATAACAACAGAAATGACGCCAGCATTCTTGACCACTGACAGTGTTGGCTGAGACTGATGCGACTTTTAGTTCTAAACTTTCAGAGGGCACCAGGTTATAGCGGGAAGGCCGCTATAAATCGATAGAACCAGTGTGTCTTTTTCAGAGTAAGGACTGCTAACACATCCATGCCAAAGAACATTTTGTAAGTGGTTTTGCCCATAGAACGGTCAATCAAACTGGGTTCAAATAAGAATTCATATGAAAAATTCTAAGGGAAGTGAAATTATTCAAGAGTCTCACCTCCTACTGAATTCTAGGACTTGAAATAAGAATGCTCTACTAAGATCAGAGAAGCACAGAATGACAGGTAATTGCACCGTCTCTTCCATTTGGAGAAAATTAATTTTGAGCTGAATTTTTTTCTGTAGACTTTTTGTACAGAATTATATGAGATTGTTTTCTTTTCTCACAACCTTTCTCTGGAAAAAGAACACTTTGTGGCATATTCTCCAATTTTTTCTCTGCTAGATGTATGTATTTGTGTGGCCAGCCTTCCAGAATGAGGTATAGGGGGAGATGAAGTTGCAAAATGGTGATCGGGCAGCCAGCACAGTGGCTGCGTTCACACATCACAGCACACAATTCTGTGCTGTTTCCACCATATGTGGATTTTTGCCCATACTGAGGGGTTGGATAATTAGTTATTATTTATTTCATTCCACTTCTATGTTGCCCCATAATCCAAAGGTTCTCTGGGCAGCTTACAAATGCAGAAAACCACACACAGTCATGTGGTTCCCCAGATATGGTTTCCATGTGCCCAACGCTGTCCTCCTGCCCTTGCTATGTATCCGGGCAAGTGCCCATGAGCAGAATCTCCTTCTTTACTCTACTGCTCTCTATAGACCTCAGCAGGGTCATCTTGATGGGTCTGTTGAGGTTTTAAGGCAAGTTCTCTCTCTTCTCCCTCTCAAGCATAGAAGGGTTACATCTGTGCTCTACATTAGCCCTATCAGATGTTCCTAAACTGGTTAGGCTGATGAAACACACAGGGAAGAAAGTGTATGAACTCTTCCCCTTTCACATAGTTTTGGTGTGGCTTTCACATAATCCCTCCATCAAGCACAGTCTATCTTGAAAACGGCCCATTTCAGTGAAGAAATGTACTAGAAATCCTCAGCCGTGCTTCTTGCTCCAGCTAAATTCACCCTCTCGGTGTAAAGAGTTTCTTTACTGGGGGGAAGTTTCCTTCTTTCCCTTAGTTGAAGGATTCCTGTCACCCATTAGGAATAGTCATTTCTGCACTGCAGCTTTCCTGTGCCAACCTTCTTTCAGAGTATCCCGGAGAGAATTATTTCATGTCCCCGCAGCACTGCTTTCTGGAAAGGATGAAATTAATGTGGAAATTTTTATTCAATGAAATTTCACAGTAAGGGACTTTCTGGTGCCAACTTGTGTTTATTGCTTCTTTGTATAACTATCCAAATTAGATAACTGGGGGACTTTTTTTCCTCCTCCCCAATGGGCAGATTTTGCATAACAATTTTTCATACGTTCTTGAATCAGCAAACTGCCTGTTAATTGCTTGAACTGCTCCCAAATTGTTTGGATTTTTTCCCTGAAGAAGAAGAAGAAGAAACCTGCAGTTATTTGGTTTTTCCCTTTCTCTTCATCTAGCAAATCTGCTGTGCCAATAATAGTAATCTTAGCAATAATGCAGAGCCACCCTTTACAATAGTCACAGAACCTTTGAGATGGACTTGGGGGTGGTTGAGAAAACTCATGTGTTTTCCTTAGTGTATCTTCTAAGATACTTATCAGCCACATCACTGCACCAATGAACTTCCCCGACATGATGCCCATATGTCAAGGCCTTCCTTTGGCTGCCAAGTCTAATAAAGTAATGAGACTGCTTCAGTAACCTGTTGATGAGGGCTTTTTGCACAAACTGACTCTGTATTTTAATCTGCTTGTATAGGAAATGGAAGCAGGGATGAGGAATAATCCTCCGGCCAAAATTCTCCCAGCCCCCTAGTTTGGTGCAGAACGACCTGGAAACTAGTTGATTTATCCCCTCAGATTAGCAAAGAAGAATAAATTCATTTCTCAAGCCAATTGCAAGAATACAAAATGAAAGCGGACTGTGCTGTCTTCCATCTCCAGAACACCCTTTCCTTGTACCTACTTTTCCAGGGACACTAACATGGTCATTGTTGGGGTCGCTGCCATGGCAAGTGAACCATCTCAACACCTGTAGGACTGACCTACCTGTGGATGCACATGGGTGTCATCTTTCCCCCATCTGACAGCCATGAGGCAGACGTTTATGAGAAGGATTGCACAGAGTGATCCAACATTCATGATGCTGGAGAAATCCACAAGGCATTCATATGAGTTTGGATGTTTTTCTAAATCAAGTAGATTCCATAGTGTGCTGACTGTTTTCTTCTCCTCTGGGGCAGGGGGTTGGGGGTGGGGTTTGTGCTAATTTGCATCCAAGAATGACTAACACATATGTGCAAATATGCATTAGTGGCTAATGTGACTTACTGCAAGTAGAACAAAATTTTGCTCGCTTTAACAAATCCAGTTCTATCAATGACTGGATGATGGAACAAAAGATGCCTCACAGAGGAGAAGAACAGTTGTCGCAAAACAGGTGGACCACTACCTTACACCTGAGGAAGGCAGATCCCTCAATGAGGACATCTCTGTGTGTACAGCATTCTTCTCATGATCTGCTGGATTAGAGGTGGGGAAGGGGGAAATGGCACATGGTTCTGGCCATGGGTGGAGCCAGACGTCACAGCTGCAATGACAGCTCTGTGTTTCATCCATATATTGAAGTGGTTTTGTACACCCCTCTCTTATGGAAGGAACCCAACGTATGCCCAGCCCTCTTCAGGGACAAAAGGACCCATGGGACGTGTCATTAACCTCTGTGGTTCTCATGCCATTGGGATGCTTTGGATTGGCCAACAGGAAAAGGGCAGGAGGTGGGGCTCTTCCCTTTCTCTTTCCCACGGAAGCGCCTGGCTCTGTCTGCTGGATTCAGCGGAATCTTACATTCCTAGCGAGATGTATTATCTGATGGGTGAGAATTTAATTTTACTTCATTAGTCCATTTATCAAAATCCATCCTTTCTTCATACATGGGCTGGAAAAAATGGATTTTTATTATGAAAAAATCAAATGAGGAGGATAAAAAGAACACGGACAGGTTCATTAATCTAGTGCTTAGATTTTACAAGTCTGGTGTTGCGTGCTTGGGTATTGAATGCCCTGAATAGGGTTGGGTTGAGTTCCATCTGAGTGGAACAGTGCAACTTGGTGTCCTGCAACAGCAGGGGTTTGGACTCGATGGCCTTCATGGCCCCTTCCAACTCCACCATTCTATGATTCTAACAGAATCCGGCTTTCTAGCATTTGCAGGCTTCCTCTTGTGCCCAGCCTGGTCTTGCAAAGAGCGCCAATCTGGGAATGCCCATGAAATGCTGGTTGTGCAACCAGCAACCTTCTTCTGAGTCAGGTGCAGCAGCCCAAACGGCATCTGCGTGTGGCATGGAGGAGGGATGCTGCTAGAAGTCCTGCAGCTCTCTGTTCCTGGTGAGTCCTGCACAGCCAGCCTTCTTCCGCCTCGAGGGCAACAGCCTAAACAGCTGCTGCAGACGGCCCAGAAGAGAGATGCTGCTTGTGTGGCACGTGGGGCTCGGTTCCTGGGGAATGCCCCACGAATGCAGGGCATGCTCCCCGGGAACTCCAAGGCAAAGCAGGCAGGAGTCTGCAGAGCCTCCAGTGGATTCCCACCCCAAAACAGATTCTCCACTCATCCCTCATGTTGTATTAGGGTTGCCGCATCTTGTGTGCTTTCTGTCAGGCTGCTCATCTTTACAAGCTATATGGCAAGCAGGTAAGAACAATACGATCTTTTTTATATTGAGAACTGCTGTATCAAATGAATCGCCATACCAATGAGAACCCAGTGCAGATGGGTGAGAATTTTAGTTCAGTTACTTTTTGATGAGAATTTCCCAAAATGTCTTCAGTTGGGGATGAAAAGAACTTGGCATTTAAACATATGACTGCTAGAGAAATACAGGTGACAGATTCATTCATTTCCCATCTGAAACAGTACAACTGACCATTCTGCAAAGTTGCAGAAGTCACAAACCATTGTGATAGCATCTGTTGAGAGTATATAATTTATTATAAAGTTAATATCTTGCTTCCTTTCTTCCTTTTTCCATATGCTACCTCTTCTATTGCCTGGTGCATTTGGAGTAGTTTGCCCCTTTGATATTTCCATTATGTATGGACAGATGTGTCTCTGTGTTCATTCAAAACACCAGGCTTCAGCTTGCAAATAGAGAGCTGCATGTATATTTTTGCCATGAAAGTAAACAAGGATTTACTTCTCTTGTCTGTGAGAACAGAGTTCTGTTATTTTCCCCAGCTAATATTTGAAAGGAGAACTTTAATCTCATTCTGGAAGTGACTGAGCTTTTCAAGTGCAGACTCTGTTTCTTAATATAACTGAACCGATTGTCAGCCTCAGTTTTGTAGATAAAGCCTTTGTTGGCAAAACCTGCACAAGGGCTTGTTTCATCCCATTTTTTTGTCCAGCTTGGGGAGATGCTATTACACATGGCTGCCTCTCTTTGGAGGCTTCCTAAGTTCTCTGGAGAGAAGCATTGTAATGAAGTTCTGCAGAATCCACCCTCTTCCATTAGCAGACCACTCAGCCTAGTCTTAGAAGGTGAGCTGAGCTGAGGGGAAGTTTGAAAACACCCATGGACTGAAAGTCATGCAACTGGCAACCCTCTTCTGTATCACCTGGAGTAGCATGAAGAAAGGTTGATGTGCACGATGCAGAACAGGGGCGCTGCTTGTGCGGTGTTTGCATGGCCTCAATTCCTGGCAAATGGTGCATGAGGACTGGGCACACTTGCCAGAACCTCAGACTTACTATTTTGACAAAGTAGACCAAGGAATCTGTTGGATTCCCAGTCTCACTATGGATTCCACCAGAGAGTGCATTACTAATGCTTTCAGCCAACTAACAACCCACTCAGGGTGGCTTCACGTGACATGATGAGCCAAGGTGCTTTTTCCAGTTGTTGATCTGTCATGACGTCTGAGGTCTGTCATGGTATTGCAGCACGGTAACTTTGGTCTTTAGACTGGGACTGTTCCACGGCTTCTCTGTCCCATGATGGCTTGCTGTGCCATCCAGACCCAGCAAACACAACCCATTATGGTACAAAGGTCAGAAACAGGCAGCTGCTAATCAAGACTGGCCATGGTTGTTTTTTAAAACAGCTGGCAAGAGGGTGCCACCACTGTCTTGCATGGCTGTCAGGAGTCCCCCCGCTCTGCCCACCCGCTGCCTGTCCCCTGCCCTAAAGTTAATTTTTGAAAGTGCGTGATCAGCTGAGTCCTGCTGCAGAAGGGTGCAGCGCCTTCCAATAATCCCCATGTTTGCTCCCCATTTGTGCTTCCATTTGCAAGGGGGGTGTCCTCACCAATGCACCTGTGGAACTAGGTGGCAGCACAAAAGGGGGTTGAATAAGGGACTTAACTGATCCGCACTGTTGCTTTCCGCAGCCCTCCCCAGCTGATGCCCCACCTCTGGCCTAACTGTGAATCATGCGCCCCTTCCTGCTCCCATGTGCCATTCATATTTTTGTGCACATGTTCTCTGGGGGTATGCATCAGTTGTTTGCATCTTCAGAACGTATGCCTTCCTTTCCCATGGATTAAAGTGTATGATGTGTATTTTTCAAAAGTGTGCATTGTTCCGTGCACATTTTTCAAAGGTCTGTCAAATCCTTTTGCTGTGGGATGAGTCTATGAATTACATTATAAGACTGGAAATATATGAATGTTGAACACAGACTGTGTTTCATCTGGAAGCTGCAAACGGCATAGATCCTGATCAAAACAACCTGAAATGCATTTCTCATGCACCTCCACCCCATGGTCTCAGCTCTGGCTGCACATGGCAAGCTGGCAGCTCATGAGGTGGCGCCCTCTGCAGGCAAGGAAAAATAATAACCGCCTCTGGACTGACCAGCATCAGGACTGACTGGATTGTCCTGGGCAGGTTTTAGTATGAGGAGCCCACTGTTCTGTCCTTGTTTGGTGAGTGGAGAGGCACTTCCAGTCCGCTTGTATTCTGGGCCGATTTAGCCAAAAATGTCCTGCAGGCCTGCTTCTAGTTATGGCTACTCACAGGCCCATCAGGGCTGTGATGCATGAAGCCACAGTGCCCTTGCACTTTCTTTGGTCCCCTCCTAAGTAAGATAAGCACTGGAGTCCTGGACCCAATCCACCAGAATTTCGCCAAAATTTATTCTGTTTTGAATTTCTTTCTGAAAGTAATTCTAGTCCTTATGAAATTGAATGGGAAATGGTTAAAAAAACCCAGAGCACTGTTCAGCAAAGCTGTGGTTTTGTCATCAAAGCTCCTGCAGTTTTTACTTTGTGTGTGGTATATATTAAGCAAAATAATAAACTCTCTTGCAATTGTTGTATGCCAAACAGTAAATCTATCAATCATGTTGAATTCTCAGAAGGATTAATAAATAACAACCCTCTAAAACAACATAGCTTTTAAAAAGCTGCCAATTATACAGATCACTAGGAACTGGCATTCATTGAGAAAGAAAAGGTGCTTGAAAGAAAGTAAATTGTAATTCTACATTATTTTGCCTATACTAAACTCTTTGTAACACTGATGACTGAGTCGGCAGGAGAAAGAGATTGATTTCTAATACAGAGACTGCAGGGCCAGTAGGTTACGAGTAATTCCACCCCTCTCTTTTATATTACGCCCATTGTAATTCTAAGTCCTTTATTTGCATAAAGCTCCATTATAAGCAATGTTTTTACAGGTGTATTTCAACCAAATCTGAGTCTAAAAAGTGGGAAATGACAGAAGTGCCCATTTTAAAAACACATCAGCCTTATTCTTTGTGGTTTTTTGAAGAGATCCATACACTGTCTTCCCACTACATCCACTTTTAAAAGGACCTTTCAATACATGCTTGGCTTTTGTGCCCTGCAGATTTCTTCTCCATTTGCAAATGTGGGTCTCCATGTTTTAGATGATGATGAATTAATTTTCACATACTATTATTGCACCATATAGAAGAATGTGCATGTATTCAGTGCTTTATATGTTTGAAAAGTTCCCTTAAAACACCTTCCTGCATATAGAAATTAGGATGTACTTCCTAATAAGTATGGGGGGGGGTTCCTATATTACACATTTGGGTTCACCCTCACAAGTGTTTTACATGAAGATTCCTATATAAAAATGACAAGGGGACATTTGTGCCTTCCAGATGTGGGACGAAGTATAGGATTTCTGTTCCCATTGCCCCCATCCAGCATGGCCAATGGTCAGGAATGCTGGGAAATGCCCAGAATGTGAGCTGGTGGACCAGGCTGGTGTGGACCAGGCTGGCTTACATGATGCAATTGTGCCAATTGGTACCTGGATAAAGAGGTTGGTTATTCTGGGGGGACTAGTGGCTATTCAGTTCAGGGATAGACAGAAGGTAGATATGATCAAAGTTCCAGATAGGTGGTACTTCAATACCCAGAGGCCCCTGCAGGCACAGCCAATAATTAGAAATGGCGCAGGTTGGTTCAAAGCACCTGGAGTAGGGATAGGTGAGGAATCTGCTTGAGGCTGGGAATCTGTGGGATTCCCTGGGCTTGGCTCCCTGGACTCCCATGTGCTGTAGGGTAGCTCTGAGTCTGGTGAATGGACCTGGTGCCCACAGGATTCTCATGAGGAAGTGACCCCATGTGCAAGCAGTGCCCCTTTCCTGTGTGCACGACTGGCGCCAGGAGCCGTGAGTAGGGAATGGGTTGGCAGCTGGGAATGGCTTCCGCACCCTGTCGCTGCTCCTGGGGAGGGTGCCGGTTGCACAGCTGGAAGTCCGTGAGCATTTTGCCAGGGCTCGGCTTGATTTGCAGGACTGGGCTGAGCGCAACAGGAAGTCTGCAGATGCTAGAGGGATAGATCCCAACAGGATCTCCTCCCAGATCTGTCTGGAGATCTATTTTCTCCCATCCATGATCTAGATGATTGCACATCTATGATCCAGAGATGAGAGAAAGTAAAATTCTGCTGCTACAGAGAGAGCAATGAATGCACTGAATGAAAGGAGTGTTGCCACAGAATACATATGCTCCTTGCCAAAAGAGCCTTTTGTCTCCCTTTCAAAGAATAGTATTTGCGTTTATTTATTTATTTATTTATTTTTGGATTTATATCCTGCCTTTTTCCTACAAAGGGCTCAAGGCAGCTTACATCAATCTCCTCCTCCATCTTATCCCCACAACAGCAACCCTGTGAGGTAGGTTGGGCTGAGAGTCTGTGACTGGCCCAAAGTCACCCAGTTGGCTCCATGGCTGAGCCGGGACTAGAACCCAGATCGTCTGAGTCCCAGTCCCATGCTCGTAACCACTGCACCATACTGGCGTTCAGAGCACAGTATGAAAATTTTCATCCTTTTTCCATGTAACATGGCCAGGATGGAGCAACTCTCCATCTTCAGATGAAAACTCTAAAACTTTCAACATAATATTGTTGGCATCTCCTCAAAAGTAAGCCCATTGAATTCAGTGAGGCTGACTCTCTAGAAAATGAATATAACAGACTTAAATCTCCAGTAATGAAGAGTTCTGTTCTTCTGACCTTTATTTAACTATATGTCTTCATCATACCTTGTCAGCTGTTAATAAGTAACTTTTTCTCTAAATGGCCTTGTTTACTACATTCAAGAAAATGAAATGCAAACATATTTAGCTGTTTCGAGACCAATATGAACTATCCAATGGCTTCCACCTACATTCATTTACAGAAGCAAATGGTTTTTCCCCTATGAATTGTTCACATTGGCAATCACTGCAAATGCAGCACACTTTCTCCTGCACTGGAATAAGAGGAGAATTTTTATGTTATGGAATGGAACTCCCTGTTACCCAGAGAGATAAATTTTAAAGTTTCTGCAAACACTTTACACTCACTGAAAGGAAGAGATGACTCAACAAAGTCATTTTAACAGCAGGTGTACCTAAATTTTCAAAACTTGAATAGAAAATGTAGCCCTCCAGAATCAATCTAACTGCAAAGCACTCTCTTTTCCTTTAAAAATAAAAAGCCAGGAGAGAAAAAGAGAAGGCCGGAATAGGAAATACATTGAAAAAAAGATGACTTAGAAGCCTATAGGTATTGTGGGGTCTTTACTGTTTGAACATATTTTTTGTCATCTGGCGGATGCAGTAGCATTTTTAACATATGGCCATATAACGCTTAAACAAGTAGCCTAGGAAATGAATTAAGGATGTCAGCTACAGAGAGGAAAAGAGCAGCAGGGAATGAACCCAAATCATTGTTTTCTGGATTCCAGAGCAGCTTTGAATGTCTGTTCTGGTTCTGTCACTTGCCTGTTTTTACAGAACTCCATCTCCACCCTCCACACACACACGAAGTATATGAAGCATGCAGAAGAATGCCCCATCTTGGTGACCTTGTATCCTTTTCTACAGTGGACACACTTGGATTTGGTTGGCTAGTAGAGGTCATCCTTTGCTTGAAGACACCCTTTATTTGGAAGGACTCTTCAGTCCAAGTCTGACTGAGCGATAAAGAACTACAAGGAAGGGGCTCGGATTGTGCTCATCAAAGCCAACTGGTGGTGGTCAGTTGGCAAGATTTTCTTCGAGTCCTACCCAAGGATGCTGTGGGTGGACCCCAGAAACTTCAGCTTGCCAGACACATTCTTACCTCACATCTAAACCCTGCTGAAAAGTTACTTGTTTATTTATTTATTTATTTTGCGAGTGATATCCTGCCTTTTTCCTACAAAGGGCTCAAGGCAGCTTACATCATTCTCCTCCTCCATCTTATCCCCACAACAACAACCCTGTGAGGTAGGTTGGGCTGAGAGTCTGTGACTGGCCCAAAGTCACCCAGTTGGCTCCATGGCCGAGCGGGGACTCGAACCCAGATCACCTGTGTCCCAGTCCCACACTCTTAACCACTACACCACACTGGCTCTCACCACACTTGTTCCCCTTCCCCACCATGTATTTCTGTGTGTGAAAATCAGAAATGGGGAATGGAGGTTAGGTATGATTTTCCTTTTAGATATGAGGAATGAATTACTTTTAAAGCAGTCATTTGTTTCCTTAGAAATATGTTTAGGCTGCTTTTCAACCAAAAGAATCCTAGAACACCTCATGTAAAATCAATTAAAGAAGGGCGCATGGCCCATTACAGTAGTGGTTATCCTGAATTGAATCTGCAAATTTCTGCATGAATGGGATACAAAGAATTTGAGATGGATGTGCTTTTTCTAAAATGCAGAACCCAAAACGAACTCATTCATTCATTCATTCATTCATTCATTCATTCAGGGAGCTTTATTTATTTATTTATTTATTTATTTATTAAAACATTTCTATGCCGCCCCTTTCCGAAGCCTCGGGGTGGCTCACAGCACAGAATAAAGTACAATAAAATACAAAAATAACAATATAAAATAAATAACAATATAAAAGAAGTCGCCCTGGCCAGCTTTGAGTGTTTTCCTCTTGAAAGTCTGGAATTGGGTGTCTGTGTACTGGTGCATTCTTTTAACAGTGTTTACAAATGGCTTACATGAAAGACCGCCTACATACAACACATGTAGCATTATACGCAATATGCATGATGCACAATGGGCATACCAGTGTCCACAACAACTCCCTGGTGGTGGGACTCTTGCCTGCCCACCTACGGCTGCAACAGTGTGCAGGGGCAGCAAAGATGTGTCTCTGCCAGTGTGGGCCACAACTCGGCAGAGGTGGCCTCTGCAAGACCCTGGCAGCCAACACGGATGTCTGGTGTGGCAGAATCGAGGTGGTGCATCATGGGTAGGCTCATCAGCGTGAGGCCAGAGTACTGGCTTAGATTGGCCTTTGGTGGATCCAGCATGAGTCTTCTGGAAATGGCGCATGTATCATTCAGTTCAGTTTCAGTTTATATCCTGCCTTTTTCCTACAAAGGGCTCAAGGCACTTACATCTCCTCCTCCATCTTATCCCCACAACAACAACCCTGTGGGGTAGGTTGGGCTGAGAGTCTGTGACTGGCCCAAAGTCACCCAGTTGGCTCCATGGCTGAGCGGGGACTAGAACCCAGATCCTCTGAGTCCCAGTCCCATCTCTTAACCACTACACCACGCTGGATATCATGCGGAAGTAAGGCGCATTCTTGAAAAAAGAAAAACCTCAGCAGAAGCACGCATCATTTTTCTGTGCCTTTGTGAAAGTAGCGTGAGAGTGAAATAAATATAACTAATAGGTGGTTCATTCTAGGATGCACTTATTGATTTCCACCTAAAATTCCAAAAAGTACATTTGTTGTCCTCGCTAGATTCCGCGTGTCCCTTTGGTAGCGCTCCCTTTCTCTTTTTCTTTCTTTCATGGAGAAAAGAAACTGACCCGTTCCTAACATGCTCGTTAAGGGGATTTGTCTTTTAGCCTGAATGCATTTTACATTTTTTGTTTGTTTGTTTGTATTTCCCTTGAGCAACAGATGGAGGTTTTTCATTATGCAAGTCCCTTATCAGCAGGCTAACCATTTCTAAAGATGTTTGAGCTAATGCTCAATACTGCTGGTCCCCCGACAGCACCAAAAGTTTTCTTTGTTGGGTATTTTACCACAGATTTTTTTAAAGCCAAGAATAAATGAAGGGGAAAAATTCTTAAAACAGAATGAGGCAAAATGGCTGACATGGAGATATTAATAACCAAAAGACATGATGGCATATTTAAAAGAGGGATATTTTGGAGACCTCTTGGAACAAATTTATCAATATAAGGAATTATCAGATGCACCTTTTCATGAATCCGCAGAAGGCCAAATGCTATATCAAGAAGAAGAAGGTAGCTTGTCCTATCAGAGGGCAGCCCTGCTGATGACCCAAATAGCATTACCTGAGCTGAATGGGAAAACTGTGTAAATTGCGCAGTGATCCGATGTGAAATTTGTAAAACCTTCTGTATGACTAAAAAAAGGATGATTGCTCTGCAGGGGAAATTTGTGCAAATCAGGAAGAATGAGGAAATCAGCCGAGAAGTTGTGCAAATTGAATGTGAACACATGTTTGGCAATTTCTAAATATTTCTGGCAGGCACGCCTTCACACTTGCGGTTATGTTCAGGGATTTGGAAGGACATGCTCTCACGCTTTGTGAGCAAAACTGCAATACCCACACATCCCTAATTTGAATTTAACTCTGGCTGTATCTCCATAAAGTTGAATGTGTTTCAGAATTGTGGAGGAAGAAAGTAGCTTTCTCCTTCCTAGTTAAAAAAGAAAAAGGAAGAATCTTCTTTTATGAGCATTCTTGCAGCATATCTATACCCCTACCCAGAATTTGGAAGGGCTAAAACTAACTGCTATTCAGAGGAGTGTAAAAATGTTTATAACCAGCTGATAAGCCTAATCCGCAGGCCATAGCCTTAAATAATGCTAAAGCATTGTGCCCAAATCCGTCCTGCTATACTCTGAGCATAGGTCTTTCTTGCATTGCATTTCGGAAATGAATCATAGCATTTATGTGTTTCTTGGAAATGGTGTGCCCCCATAAACTGTGATCCTTGAGCAATGACCCCTGTTGGATGCTATAATCAAAACATGCAAAAACAATGTCAACACAAAATCTGGGTGAAATAAATGGCTGCTTGTAGAAAGTCAAATTTTTACGTCTCTTTTAAAAATGTCAGAAAAACGATCTAATCAAAAACCTTCACTTGCTCTCTGGATAACAGCAGTTGCATTGTATGTAGTTGAGAAGTTCTTGTTTTACTATCATTTCACGTGCAGTACAGAATCAACTTCAGATGTAGGACTGCCAGAAACACATTCTGCTTTTCGACAGCAGGAGGAAAAAAACAGGGCAATGTTATGGGCATGGCACGGACAAATGTGTAGATCTCATGACCTAGACAGCTAAATTGTATATTGAGAAACTTGTTTGGCATGTTGGCCACTAGTTAAGATCAATTTGTCTAAAATGTGATCAAGATAACTCATGCATAGGGATAACTGAATCAGTCTATTTCCAGTCCATGCCATTTCTGCATGACTTCATCCAGAGTTTGTCCCTGTTTCAGTGCTAAGCTGAAGTTTGGCTCTTTGCACATAATCACATGCCGATATTTGTTTACTTTTTAGTAAGTACGTTCTCTCTAAAAAGACATGCTTTAAATCTGTTGAACCAAAACCTGTGCATCACAGATCAGGGGCCTGAAATCTCACCCTCGGTGTCCCTCAACGTCTTATCCAAAGACGAAGGTCCAGATTTAACCATCCAGGGAGAGGATTTGATCCTGGAAAGGCCCTGTGAAGCTTTCCCCTCCTCCGGACCCAGTTGCACAGGGAGTCTGCTCTGGTACACACAGTGGAGCTTGCACTGCTGTGGTCAGACTCTGAGAACCCTCCCCAGGAAGACACAGCCCCGCCACAGCCACGCCTAAGAGAGTTCAAGGCCCTTTAAGGGGCAGCACCTCCACCTGAGGAGGTGGAGTCCACCCACCTCCTTCAAAGCGAAACCTTTGCCAGGATCTGCAGTGCAGCACAGCTCCCCCTGGAGAATTTCAGGAGCAGTCGCCTCTCCCCAGCGGCTGCAAGTACTTCCGAGGCTGGGGTCAGCCCTGGAAGTGCTTGCAGGGCAGAGGGACAGTACCGTCAGGGAAACAAGCTGTAAGCCACAGGAGGTGCTCTAAGCAAATCTCCTCAACCCGGCTTGGTTTTGCTGCAGCAACTTGAATCTTCATGGCAGCTGCTTTGCCTTCCTGATCTAGCTTCTGCCTCCAGTCCTGCACTATATTCATCCAGGCCTGGACCTCTGCCCTCGCTCCAGCCATGCCTTGGTTGGTGTCTGACGCTTAAAGGCCCTGCCGTGGCCTTCAGTAGTTGACCCTCACTCTGTCTGACTTTGCCTTCACCTCTGGTCCTGCCTAGCCTTCTTGGTATCTGTCCCTTGCATATTCCTGGCTCTGTCTTTGCTTTTGGACCTTGCTGGTTTTTGATTCTTGCTTGCCCTTGGCTCTGTTTTCACCTCTGGCTCTGCTACGTCTTAGCAAGCACTCCATCCGCCTCTGTCACCCCTGCTCCTGGAGTTCGAGTCACGACAACGGCCGCTTACACCCTGGAACTTGTCTGTAACTTCCAGTCCCACCTGGCACGTTCTGCAGCAGAGCTGTGATATCCACTCTGGGTTGCAGCCTGAACTTTAGCTGCTAAAAGTTTGGGCTAAAGCCTGAAGTGGATACACCACCCCACTCACATTGGAGCCACCAGCCTCTCTTGGCTTTCTTGACCCCTGGGCTATTCCTGTGTGGCTTCCTGGGAAACCTCACCTACTCAGACTCCTGGTCCAACCCTTAGTGAACCCCTACAGCCCAGGTGACAGAAGGCCAAACAAGTGAGGCAGCACAGGGCAGCCCCAAAGCAGGACGTTGCGTCAGGAGGGTCAAGGAAAGCACAATGCCACTGGGGAACCAAGTCTGGGATGCTCATCAGCTGAGCAGGTGCCAGTCAGGTCAGCTGGCATCAGGATTCTCCAGCATCCCACCAACTTTTGCAAGAATCGAGTATGATCTCACGTTTCCACCGACGCTATACTCCCCCCCCCCCCCCCCCCCCCCCCCCCCCCGCCAAATGTCTCACATAGTTGGAAGACCTCAACAGTAGGACAGAAATGTGGCATTTTTAGGATGGCACCCCAATGCGGGGAAGGAAACATTTCAACTGATGAACCATTATTCTGCAGTATTTTATACAGTAAATGTTGCATGGTTGACAAATGATACTTTCGAAGTAGGAAACGTATTTCTTGGTACTGAGATGATTAACATATTTGTTCTAACAACCACCATTTCATGGGAGGCATTATTGCATTTCCCCAACAATTCTCATTCAGTTAGATCGGAAAGACATTGCTTTTTTGGGTGTGTGCGCAAAGAAGACAATATTTTTGTGAAATGCTCATGGGTGAGAACGCTCAGTGGCATTCTGCATCCTCGGAGAATACGTACCATATGATATATGTCTGTGTATGGGATGAATCTTCCTCAGCCTGGAGCCCTCCAGTACAACTCCCATCATGCTTGATCACCACCAAGGGCTGCTGGGAGTTGTAGTTTAATATCTGTGGGATCCCGGTAGGGGAAAGCTTCATTAGTTCTTTAATCCAAGACTTAAGAGTTGGTTTCCAAGTGCAGAAACTCATAGCATTGGCTTTTGTAATTAATGTTCCCTTTTCCTGCCCAGCCATGTACAGAACCAAGCTAAGATCTCATTCGGTCTCCCCCTGTTTTGGTGTCCATATAGAAGTGGTGAAGTGTTTGCCAAGCCAGAAGTAGAAATGGACAACTCTTCCAGTGTTGGTTTTATTCAGCTTCTCTTTAAAAAAGCAGACAAAAACCCTTGCATCCTTTCCATGATTTCTGCAAAGGGTTGTGGTTTTGTTTTTAAAGCATTCTCCTGAAACTCTTTTTGTGCTCATTTTGTCTGATATACAGGTTTTGCAGGTGTTTTTCCTTAAGAGACACACTTCTGGCAAGCAATCTTTGTTCAGTTTTCCACAAATAGAAGCACTGAGGTACACTTTCCCCTTATACACATATTTGGATTGGAGAATTGCACTGCCAACCACACTTCAGGACAAGTGTGAATACCCAAGTATATTGGCTCGCTCCTTGTTTTCAGGACCTCTGAATTGAGCCAATAACAGCACAATCTTCTTAGCTTAGCCTGCTCACAACAGCAGGGAGCATGTGGCGTGTGTTTAGTGTATGCAGTTCTCTCAAACCACCAGGCCATGGCCTGATTCTGTGCCCTTGTAAAAACCTTGAAATAACTGGCTTGCGGTGAATTCTCCTGTGAGATTATTTTGTCTTTTCTTTGTCTTGATCAATGAAGATCTGACAGTGGAAAAGTGACTTCTATTTGTTGTCTATAAAGCATATCATTTCCTTGATCTATATGGAAGAAATAATTCCTGTCAGCCTGGTGCTGCCTCAGAATTATCTTGAGTAGGGGTGTGCACATGGCAGTGGTGAGGAAAGGGAAATAACTTTGCCTACTTCACGAGCCTTTAAAGCCTATGACAAGTTATATCTTCCTCTGGCTGATGGAAAGTGAAATAAATGATACCATAGCCATGGTTATGAGGACTGATGGGCTGCCTTTGAAAGCTAATAACAGTGAAACATTTATAACCAGGAAATTCTTTTTTTTTATTTTGAGCCAGATGCAAGTGTGTACAAGGCTTCTGAGCTTCAAAGGGAGACAGAATGGATTTTGTATCAGCGGACATCTTTTCCTGTCAGTAAATATTAATTGAATACAGTTTCAGATCTAAGCAGCTTGTCCCTTAAAGTAAACAGCCAAGTGATGCTATTCTTTCAAACAATAATTTTGAAATGTGTGAGCATAATATGCTGAACCTTCTTTTTCACACAAGATTTGATGGGGCCTGTTAGGAAAAAGATGGCAAATTTATCGAGTTACCACTGGATTTTTGCTGAACATCAACATTAAAGAAGGGAAATTCAGTGCCAGTTTGGGGTAGTGTAGGCCTATGAAACTCAGGCCCATAGATCTAACTGAGGCCTCCTGTAGTCCACATTTGACCTTCAGGCAGTTGTCTCATCCTTCCTAATGGAAGAGCTGGCCCTGCCCCCCTTTAAAAAAAGTGGGATATAAATCTAATAAATAAATACATTTCTGTTCTATTTGCAGGCAGCAAAATTAGAGGGACATCATTAATATTCTCACAGGGTGTGCATGAGAGAGTTCACTAACAGTTGAAAAGAGAGAAAGTCATCCAGAAAAAATTATCAGAAAATTATATTCAAATCTAAACTGGCTTGGTTAATGCTGGGTAAATGGCTATTGTTAAGTCGTACTGGTGGGTATAAAGAAGTCATGCTGTGTTTCAGAGAAGGGAAATTCAGAGAAGAAAGAGCCACTGTTGCTTCCTTTGACATATTATATTAAGTGTATTGAGCTGGATCCAAAGTTCTACATAGGATTTGCTCTGCTATGTGCAGGTGGTGAAACGGGACTGCTGGTGGTAGAGCTCTACTTTTTTTCGGAGTGGGGATTTCTCCAAGAGGAGATGGAAAGCACATGCACGAGCAGTCAGAACATTTCTCAGAGTATCATTTCCGCAGACATTTCAGTTCAGCCTCAAACACTCCGACATCTCTCTGGAGCATTCCATAACATGAGCCCATATTGCAGCCTGAAATAGAAAACTCCAAGACAGATTTGCCCCTTGGCAGGAGACAGACCAAATGCTGCATGTGCATCAGGATTCCTGAACATATCCTCAAGAATGGGGATATGTTGGAAATGTGTAAGTGTTGTGGCTGCCCACAAAATGGCTTCTTTGGGCAGACTTGTCCATTCGTGAAATGTCTCCCATGGCAGTGAGCAGAGCTTGTAGAATATTCACTTCTCAGAAGCCAAACTAGTGCAATGGAAACTAAAATTACTTTCCCAAGAACCTAAATGCAAAGTGGTGATGGGGACTGAGCTCCCAAACATGCAATCATACCTCTGAACCCCAGTTGGTGCAGGAAGGCAGCACTTCGCTTTGCAGTATGCCAGGCGTCCAATTCATGGGCACATTGGTGCCTGCAGGTGAACTGCAGGGCACTAGAGATCCCCGGTATGGGTAAGCAGCATTCCGAGCAAATTTCTCTCTCTGTTTCATTTCAATGCTGCCCGGGAGTTGAAGCTTTCTGGGCGATTTAGAGAAGCTCCCAGGAACAGGAATACAGGAAAAATAGCAGCAAGCATTTTTGCTTTCCATAATTTTTTTTAAAAGACTGCCTCAGTATTTGCAAACAATTTAGCAGCAGGCTGAGTAGGTCTGTTAGAAATGACTGACATGGGTGCCACACCAACTCTTTAAATAAGCCTTAGGTGTGTTTGAAACCTCGGGGCAAAGGCCTGTCCTAAACTGGCATGAAAGCATGAGAAGGTCAGTGCCAGATGGGCCACAGTGGGGAGACCTTTCCACAGTTGTGGGGTGCCACCTCTGAAAAGGCCATTCTCCCTTGCAGGCACTCCTTGGAGGTGTCACTCAAAAGAAGTCCCTTGATGTAGATCATATCCAGGTAGATTCAGTAACTCTTAGCTTTATAAGTCGTTATATCATTGTCACTTTGTCATTTGTTACTTTTGAGTTACACTGTCACATAGAAGTCCCTAGGAAAGCGTTCATAAATAGTTTAAGGTGCTGCCATACATGCAAATGTCACTAACATTACTTAAGCCATAAATTTAGTTTGTACTCTAATTTGTTAATTTGACCTTCACTGGCAGAGTTTGAGTTATGTTAGACATAATTTGTTTAATTGGTCTGTAATAATCTTTTTATTGGATAAAAGGGACTGATGACATTTTGATACTGACTTTATTGTAGTAACAAATTACATTTGAGCATACTCCAATTTGTCATTATCTAAGACCCAGATTCTCTCCTTGCAACCCTTTCATTCTTACTTTTACAAAAGGGAGAGAGAAAATCTTGAAATGCTATCTGTTCTTCTTTAAAAAAAAGAAGAAAAAATAGTTCTCTCATTAGAGGAATCCTTCAGTTTAACTTTTAAATTAGTGGTCAATCAAAAGAAAATATTAAATACAGGAAATTCAAATATCACAGAAACCTAAGGCCTGAGAAGAAGGAAACTGATTTTTCAACAGGTGGTAAAAAAAAATAAATCTTAGATTGGACTATGTGAGGAATTCAATGAAAGGGTGTTTAATGGATTTTCTCAGCTCTGGGGAATATCTTCTGCCAAGCTTGCACTGGAACTGATCTTATCTGACATGAGTCGAATACCACAAACATCCATGTTTAAAACAGGCCATGATTTGCATTTTTAAAAAGCCAGGTAGATTTGAGCAAAATTCAGGCCTCCACTCTGCATTTTGGACAAATTGCAAGGAGGAGGCCCAAAATGTGTTTTAAACTTACCTGCCAGGGAATTTCAAGGTGGAGTGCGTTCACATGCAGAGAGAGGAAGCTTCTATACTTCTCAGGTTAAATGTTACAACAAGAACAGTTCTGACTCTCATCTCATGAACTGGTCCCGATTTCTGTAAAGATACTCAGTTCTTGGCTCCACATTTGCACAAATATTTTCAGAAGCTGAACTCTCTCCCTGTAACTCAGCCCACTTTTGACCATCAGGTCAGAAATTTGTCAAAAGTCCATTAAGCTCAAACAGAATGCGTTCTCCAGGGTTTCACATCTTTAGCCTGATGGTAGGAGGCAGGCTTTCCTTAGCTGCTGGAAAACAAAGGGGCTTGTAGGGCAGCTTTGCTGTAGACATGTCCAGGAGTACTTCAGATGCTAGCCTTCATCCAGCCCATACTGCAGCCAGGCACCAATTTAGCCCCTCCACAGCCTCACTGGCTGAAGATGAAAAGGAGAAATGGGACCATGTTTCATCAGTTGGCAACACACTCCAAAACTCCAGATGACCCCACTCAGCACTTTCACGTAGATGTTGAACAGCATGAGAAACAAGGCCAACCATTGAGGAACCCCATCCTGGAGAATCCATGGGGATGAGCAATCTTTCCCAAGCACTTCCTTTTAGAGCTGACCTGCCAAGTAGGAGTGGAACCACTGCAATGCCATACCTCCTACTCCTAACTCAGCTCGTCACCCCAGAAGGACGCCATGTCCAGTGGTGCTGAGAGATCCAGAAATCCACTGAGAGATCCAGGAATACCAACAGGATCAAACTTCTCCTGTCTCCCTCCTGGTCTAGGTCATCATACATCATACCGAAATGGTTCCCATGCCAAAACCCAAACCTGAACCCCTATTGAAAAGAATCAAGATAATCAGTCTCATCCAAGAGTACCTGGAACTGGCTGACCATCAACTGCTCAAGGAACTTGCCCAAGAAGGGAGCATTTGTCATTGACCCAAAATTATTTGGATCTCTCAGGTCCAGAGTAGAGCCAGAGGGGATCTTCTGGGTTAGCTTCACCACCACCACTTTAAAGGAAGCGTGGGACCACTCCCTCTTACAGAGAGGCATCAATCACCTCCTTGGCACAGTCAGCTGTTTCTTCTCTGCTAGCTTTTCTAAATCGAGAGAGCAAGAGTCCAGTGTAAATGTGGTTCCATGAACCAGTGCAAGCCCCTCACCAACAGCCTCAAGCAGAATCGACTGTAAGTCGCCCTATAAAAATGGACCAGACTCTGATTTGGGTACCTCACTCAATTTTACTGGTATACATTGGAGTCTATGTCCTGGCACATGCAAGATATTTAATTCTGGAAGTATATATCAAATATCTTACAGGACTCAGATGGGTCTAAGATGTCCTCTGGGCCAGTGTGTTCTAGATCGTGGATAATACTAAAAAGCTCTTTTGAGAGAAAAATTGACGATCGTATAGAAGCAGTGAGATGTTGTTTCTTAGCTGCCATCACTGCACCTATAAATACACCTGATCATATGCACTCATCAGGGCTCAACTGCACCCACCGAAGTTCTGTCTCCTGTATTGTTTCATTGTTCTTAGCTCCAGGGTATACCAAGGAACTGCACAAGCTCTACTACAGAGAGGGCCTTCGGGAGCAATTGCATCTACTGCCTGGTCATTTCTGTAGTCCAAAGTTCAGCTAGGGATTATGCAGAGCTCTAGCCTATTCAGCCAGAAAAGCTTCCAGGACCCCCTGGAAACCATCCAGATCCATGATTTTCTGAGGGTGGGTTATTTTAATTATTCCCCTCATATGTGGAGGTAAAAAGTCACTATTCGTCTAAATCTCAACTGGCTGTGTTCTGTGACAAAGGAACCTGTTCAAACCTATCTGTGACAAAGGAACCTATCCCTCATCTTCAGAACACCACCACTCTGCTCAGTTGAAAAACAAATCCAAAGTGGAGCTCACTACACTGAGAATACACAAGTGTTCATAACCAGATTTTTAAGAGCTGAACACTCAAAGTCCTTGAGTGTTCATCTCTCATCGATGATCAGATCTGTTGGTTTTGGTTTCTCTGGCCCTTGATTAATCTCTCTATCTCTCTATCTAAAGATGGACAAATCACATTCTTTTTGGTCTTGTCCTAAACATGGAGAACTTTGTGAACCAAACTGAGATGGAATTATTACTCATTCTTCATTAGCAAAAGCAGTAATACAGTGTCTTTCTTTTTTTCCTAAGGGTTTTTTCTCTGGTTTTTGATGCTGCTGCTGCAGCAGTTGGATAATGCATTCCAAACTTTAAGCTGCACACTTAGGAAAATCTATCAAGCTTGTTTAAAGAGCATCAGAGTATTAATTATACCCATGGAGGAAGTCCGAGCTGGGACCACTCAAGTATTGATTGCATTAATTTTATACTTGTGTAAACCCTGGTTTTAGTACTTTACGGAGACTATCTATAGAGATGCTGATAAGAGGTTTTTAATCTTACGTGGACTACCTGATCATTCTGACTAATAGCTAGGTGTATTTTCTTATCAAATAGGTAATGACTGTATTTACTAGTGATCCTTCTTGTGGAAAGGTAGTCATATGGGAAGTGACACATTTTTCAAGGCCAACTATGTTTTATGCATTTGCTGACTTTTTAAAAAATGATTGTTATGGGACTCTGGAGTCTCACTGGAGAGTCAGCAAATAACTTCATGCAATTCACATAGTCATTCTTATATAAAGCTTGGTGAGTCTAGTTTTTTCTCTGCCTTACCAGAGTTAGCACTCTGAGAAGGACTTCCCCTTCCCTGTGTGCTAGTTTTCCACCTGTAATAAATTTGGAATGTATAGGAGATAAATGTGACACCCCACCTTCTCTTGGCAGTGGGGAAGTCCATTTTATCACATTGTCCTGCTGTGCATGATTATCAGGTATCACCCAAATGTTTTGGACTACACATCCCAGCATTCCTGACATTAGCCAAGCTGGCTTGGCTTGCTGGGAAGTGAACTTTCAAACTTCTGAAGGATACCAGGCTGGGCAAAGGGGGTACAAATCATCCCATGTGCATGATTTTCCATGGTGTTGCCTTCCAGTATTTGCCAGGTGATCACTTTGGAGCACTCAGCTTGAAGTTCAGGGTGGCCCTACTTTTGAAAGTGATAGGTTTTAAATTTCTAAAAGAAAGGAGAGAACATTAATATTTGAATAAGCTTAATTTAGGTTAGTTTGGCTTCATCCCACAGATGCAGGCAATTCAAAACGCTGTTCAATCATCTCTCCTGAAAGTAGATGTGTACTTGAGAAAATCAAGGACACATTATTAAATGCTCCATAAGATAATGATTCGAGCACCAAGGGGTAAATTGTATACTTCAACCATCTTGATTGACCTCTGCCGTATTTCAGCGATATTATGAAGGCTAGAGAATGCTGTTTCAGGTCTCAAATCTATGACGTTAGCTCAAGAAATTAACACACCTGCAGGCTAGGTCATCTAGCAGTGGTAATAGATAGCTGGTTGTATTTCTCAGATCTGAGTAATTGCTTTGGAAGAAATAACCATGCAGCTGTGTGAGTGAGATGGAATAAAAAGACACACTGTGACTGGATCAAGTTCTGATTCAACTGTAATGCAAACCTTTCCTCCTTTCAATGCATGCTTACACAAATAATTGTTTTGCTGTGTTGTCAGTTTTTGATAAGTGAGTGAGCAAGAAAGATTGATGCTCCCTTTCTTTGCTTTTACACTGGGTTCTTACACAGATCACAACTTAGTTTACACTTGATTCAAAGCCCAGTGAAATGGACTGGAAGATTTCAGACAGCCGAATGAAAATGTTACTGGGGTCAACAGAATAGTTGCTTCAGTGTAAGGCGCTTTGTCTAAGAGACAAATTACATCTCATATATAGCTGAAGTGTATCAATTTTAGGAAAATGAGTGTTGAGGGGAGAAGGTTAATACCCGCCTTTGTGAGCACAGTGGTCCTGATCCAAACAAGGGTGATATGCATTTACAGAAGAGTAGCTAAATGTAGTAGCTGAAGAGCTAAAGTAGCTAAAGAGTAGGCTCAGCTACATTCTGTGCTCCAGGCTTAATGTGTGATTTGCACCTAAGTTGGTTCTTGCCAGAGGTCTTTAGACCTCAGTCATTGGATTACAGTTCCTGATAGCCACCTGAGAAATGGTTGGGGATGGTGGAATTGTATTCTAGCAACTTCTTTGGACCCAAGGTTGGGAACTGCTGCTCTAGATCCTGTTTGGTAAAGCTGCTGATCTGCATTCACCCTGGAATTCTGGTGTAGTCATGTGGTTATTTTACTGAGTAGTTACCAAAAAAGGGACCCTGGAAACTCATGGCATGTATATTTATTTTATTTATTATTGATATGCTGCCCAGTAATCCAAAAGGGCTCTCTAGGTGGTGTACACCAATCAAAATCAACCCAAATACCAAAAAATAAAAAACCCAAAGAACCACCAGTTCCAGAATGCTAAAATCAATTAAAAAACCATCAATAAAATATAAATAGTAATAATAATTTAACAATAATCATTCTAAATCATATCCAGGTGCAAAAGAGAACCATTAATAATTTACTAAATCCCCTAAAACTGATAACATCGAAAAATTACTTGTTAAAATGGGTGGTGAAGACAAATGTTTTCCCCTGATGCCTGAATGAGCACAGAGTTTATGCCAGGTGAGCTTCTCTGGGGAGCCCATTCCAAAGGTGTGGGGGGGGCAGCCACTGAGAAGGCCCCTCTTCTTTTCGCCATCCCTCTCACCTCCCTGAAGCAAGGCTCTTTCACAAGGGCCTCTTGCCCAGATCTTAATGGAAGGATAGGCCTATATGGGAGAATGTACAGGGAGAGACCATATGGATAGACATGATCTTGGGTTCATTGTCTGACTCTTCCAGGTAGGGCTGGGATAGATATTTATTGGGACCCCTGGAATCACTGAAAACAGAACTGAATTGGATCACTCATTCAGTATTATAAGGCATAAGTTGGACTTGGTATAGTGTAGGATGCTGTGTTCCCACAAGGCTTGTATGGTTCAGAGTGATCTTGGACCAACTGAACACATTTGAATAATAAGGTTAATAGGATGATAATAGGATGTCAACAGGATGTTAATGAATGAGGTTAAAACGATGTAACTGGCAATTTCACATCTCAGCCTCCCAGCAGCAGTGGCAGAGACATTTTAAGCCTGCTCATGGTCCTGCTATGGTCCTGCTATGGTCCTAGTTAAGTCCCCCTCCTCCAGCTGCTATTTGCATTGGGTGGGGGAAGCCTCCATTGGCACCAGTCAGGGAGGAAATGTGGGTGGGGAGAATTTTCCAGAATTTCCTAACAGGAAGTGTTGCAGTTGTCCAGGCATTCCTGAAAACAAGAGTCAGTGATTAATCTGGAGTTCTTACTTGAAGTTCCCACATCGTTCTCAATGTGAACAATGATTCTGGTTTTCCCATTTTCAAGGCAGTTCTTGCATTTTGCTTGAGGTTTTCCTTTCCCCCTTTGAACTGATATAAGAAATAGGGTTGTGGAAGCATCCGCAGCACATGTACCGAGCAAATGAGGTGCCAGAATGAAACTAATTCATAACCAACAAGCATACAGAACTCCTACAAATCTTGGGATGTCAAGTCTTTGAAGTTCCTACTTCACTTCACGAGTTTAGATCTCCACTTCACTTTGCCAACAAGCAGATTCAAGTTCTGTCAGCTGTATGGTGGCCACTTTCCACCTGATCTTGTAAAAGTTGTTCCACATACGGGACAAGTTCACTGAAGACAGTCTGTAGCTCAGAATTCCTCCAGCTGGAGCAAAATTAGTCAACATGCAACTGAATTAAAACAAAGGCTGGGCAAATTATGTTTCCACTGTTTTGTAACCATTAAAATATTTTAAGTCAGTAAGCATAAACAGTAGAAAGATACAGTTTCCATAATGATTAAAGGGATTGTAATTAATTTAAACCATAAGAGATGTAAGCTGAACAGCTTTGTCTTGTGTGTGTGAAAGAGCATTTAATTTGCCTAGTTGCACAGTTTTTAAGAACTTTCATCCTCAATGTGCTTTAAAAAAGACATTTTCCTAAGTAATGAACTTTTACTTCAAAGGCACTTAAGTAGACATCCTCTGGAAATCTATTTCTAGTTCTTTCTATTTCCTAATGGACATTAGCAATGAACATTTACGTTGTGAGCCGCCCCGAGGCTTCGGCGAATGGGGCGGCATAGAAATGTTTTAATAAATAAATAAATAAATAAATAAATAAATAAATAAATAAAACATTTGAAAAATACACGAATCTGGCATCACTATCTTTCTATCTGGGAGTCTATTAACAAGGTATCTTCTCTCCCAGTTCCTCTCCTTCATGTGATTCTTGGTGGACCTTCCCAAAAGAATAAGAGAGCCTACCAAAGTTACTGTCTCTCAAACTAGCCTACTTAGTGAAACTGTTGTATGGATAAACTGGACCAGATCAAAGGATAGATAAAAGGAAGGACTCCTTCCCACAATTTACAGTAAAAATATGGAATTTGCTGCCATGGGAACTGGTGATGACCACCAATCTGGATGGGTTAAAGAGGGGATTGGACAGATTCAAGGAAGAAGAAGCTATCCGTGGCTACTAGCCTTTCTGGCCAAGTGCTGCCTCCTTTACCAGAGGTGGCACGCCTGCATACACCAGCTGCTGAGGAGCTTGGGCAGGAGGAGGGCTGTCGCCTGTCCTGCCAGAGGGATCCTGTGGGCAGCTGGTTTTTGTTTATGGCACGCTGGTCTAGATGGACCTGGGGTCTGAGCCAGCATGGCTTGTCTTATGACAAGGGAAAAGAGAACCCTTTAACCTGCTTGAGCTCCTTGAGGAAAAGGCCAAAGGACAGTGGTGCTTACGATCACTATCACTGTCAGCTTCTGACAGCGGTGGGACTGTCACAAATTGTTCAGAAAATGAAAGGGTGATCCTGAAATGGTATATGAGAAAACAGCCTGCAACTTATTCCCTGAAGTGTGACCAAAGCTGCTGTAAATGAGGTGTGCACATTCCAGTGTGACCATCTTGCCTCCTTTTCACTATCACTGCCACAAGGAAAGCCCTTCATTCAAAACAGGTCCATTTTTTCTCACTTCTTTGTATCTGCTCCTCAATTGACTCTTAATCCCCATCAGATCGTTGTTCAAGTCTATTTGCCATCAGCACAATATGATGCGTTCTAATGGAACTCATTTTATAGCTCATATGCAAATCCCTTAGGGAAACATCTTTCTCCTTCACTCACACAAACTGATGTCCCCCTTGAGGAATATCTAATATGCTTTTGTGGGGGAAGAAAACCTGTCTCAAGCTGCAACATTCATTAGGATCTTGTGAGCTTCTGCGGTTCACAGAGAAATCTGTTATTGTGCTTTATGATAGGAAAAGCCACTGTGAAATGGCTTCATTTGTTTTTACTGCATTGTTTATTTCCAGATGAACACAAAATAATACATATCAGAGTCAAAGATGATATGGTTAGTCTATGCGGCAAAAATATTTATAGAAAACCATTCGCGTTCCATTTGCATCTAGTATATTGATAATGTGAATAACTTTTACCATGGGAGAGACAGTGGGTAATGGATGTCCATGTTTGGAGGCTTATTCTCTTTCCCCCCAGCACACACATCCACGAAATGAATCGCACGTGCAACCACACCGGAACTCTGTTGTGGTTATTTCAAGGTACGCAATGATCTGGGAGCTTGTTAAATGTATTTCTCATCAGTGAAGAAAATATCCTGTACTCCTTGCTTGAAGTAAATGCTCCTGTTTCCTTTGTCCAGTCTAAGCGGAGCAACTGAAAACTGCTTCTGCTCCATTTGGTGGGTCTCAGTTTGTAATTATGTGCCATCAAGTCACCTCCAACTTATGGAGGTCCTAGGAATGAACACCCTCCAACATCTCCTGCCCTTGACAGCCCTGCTCAGTCCCAGTTAGGGATGGATAAATCCGTCAATTCTGCTTTCTTTCCAGAGGCATACATTCTGTTTATCCCAAACTAATAGAAAGAAGTTTTCATTAAAACATTTAGACATTTTTCTGGGCATTTCTCTTACCAAATGCATTTTTATGTACAACTTTGCACATTTTTGCTAGCTGATTTCCTAATGTGCATTGGAGAATATTACTTTCACCAATATTTACTTGGTTGTAAACTGCTCAGAGAGTGTCAGCTACAAGTGGTATAGATATAAAATAGTAAATAAATAAAATACATACTGCATAGTTTTCTTTGTGGAATTCCATCGCAAAATGTCGGTCAGTGTGAATTTTGAGGGGTTGCTGTTTGGATTATGTATTGGTTTGAAAGTGCAAAAGTGGGCAAGTTAGCATGAAAATGCAAAGCAAATTTCTCCCCTCCCCTGAGTCCCAGTTGTGGTTACATTCTTCGATTCCTGAGTATGACAAAGTGGCAAAGCTCTATTTGTTGGTGGTGGAGACCAAATCAAGGGAAGGAATGGGGAAAGGCTGTCCGAGTGCTTTCCACCTTGAGTGAGGAGGCTGATTCAGTCCCATCTCTTAGTGCTGGGGATGATGCCTAACTCTCATTTCCTGCCAGAGGGTTGCATTCAGCTCAAGTGCTCAGATCACCTTCATAAGGGCCTTTGAATGTTCAGCTTAAATGCATGATTGGCACAAAAGAATTTTGCTGCTCACTCCATGCTAATCTGTGTATCCAGCTATAAGCACCCAAGTAGGCACACACAGAGGCATGCTAATGCAACACTGACATTCGCTATTCACTCTGTGTGTGTGTGTGTGTGTGTGTGTGTGTGTGTGTGAGAGAGAGAGAGAGAGAGAGAGAGAGAGAGAGAGAGAGAGAGAGAGAGAGAGATTCAGTCTCCCCTTTTTAGCCCTTTTTATGTATATTGGGGAGAGGAAGTGAGAAGATGGTGTCTCTCTAGGAGGCTGGCCCTACCGTTTCTTATTGACTATTTCTTCCAGTTTATTTATTGGATTGTACCTTGCTTTCCTAGCAAGAAAAATGGCACTCCGAGTGGCTTACAGTCAGAAATAGAACTAGATTAAAACAATAATACTACAAAAACATCAGAAACAATTAAAACACAATGACAGAATAAGAGCAGCATTCAGCCCAATGGACCCACTTAAACTCCCAAGGTCTATGGGGGTAAAATCAGTCTTTACTGGCCGAAGGACAGAAGAAAGGGAATGAGCTGAGCCTCTTTTCGGAGGGAGGGTGAACAGCCTGTCATGAGCTGCTCTCTTCCCCTAGTTCCAAAACTCAAAACCATCCTTTGAAATACAGTTCTTTTACTGAGGCTCCACAGATAACAGCTCTAAATAGCCTTCTACAAAAGCTGGAAAGAGAAACCTCTGCTCACATAAAGAGTTGAATCCAAACTGGAAACTTCCCATGGTCCCATCCTTCCGGTAAAGTTGCTGGCTGCGCATTCTGGGTGGCTTTTGTGGCTGGACAGCAAGATGATAGAAATGGTGAAGCCTTTCCTGTTGAACAGCTCATTCCCGACACCTCTGCAGTGGGGTCTCACACCTGCTCCCCCTCCCCTCCCCTCCTGAAAACCCTTCCACCCCTTCCAAAACAGGCTGATTGTCATGCCTGGCTTGAGAAACTGCCCTAAGCACAGTCGAAGCTTCCAAGGCTTTGCCCCACAGCTCCCTGCGTCCAGAATCCGACAGCAACTCGCACTGCACAGTCCGCCGTGTGCAAGAGACTGGCCGGCTCGTTACACAGCCACTGAGAAGGGCCTCTTTGCTTCAAACTCCTCCGGAGGTGACAGTCTGGGGAGAAGGTCTCTCTTGTGGATCTTAGGAACCAGGCAGGCTCATAAAGGGGAAGGTGGTCTTTTGGAGAGCCCCGGTTCCAAGCTGTACAGGGACCGTGTTGGAGGTCGTAACAAGAACTTTGAGTTCCACCTGGAAAAGGACCAGTAGCCGGTGAAGCTATTGTGACAAGATTCTGGCGGACAGTTCGACTGCAGTATTCTGGACCAGCTGAAGTCACTGAGCCGTTTTTGTGGGCAACACCATGTGGTACATATTGCAGCAGTCCCAACGGGACGTACCCAAGGCATGCTCTTGATGCTTCAGCCCCATCCCCCATCCCCCGTCCCATCCCAAAAGTATCCCCGTATAAGAGAAGGCGCTGTGTAATTGAAATGGTTGCCTGCTTTCTCTTTCTGGAGCTGCCGTCTTCTCTCCTTTCCTCTTCTGAATGCTTATTTCTGTACCTCTCTTTCTACCCTTGAGGATTCCTGTATCCTTACAAACATCTGGCTTGTGAAAGTGTTGCAATATTACTTATGCCGTACAAGCCAAGGAGAATGAGATGCTTACTCCAGGGAGGCAAACGTGTGTGCAGCTGAGTGTCGGGACTACTGACTTCATGCAGGAGTCTGTCTTCTACTATATGGAGCTGCTTTTGTTTCTGCTGCATTAGCAGCCTGGGTTGTGCTTTCCTTTAGAAACCTACTGTGTGTGTGTTCTCTCTCCGTGTGTGTTTTAAGCCTGACCCTCTGTGCCTTCCCGTTACATCTTCAGCATGCAGCACCTAGTCTTGAGCTAGGCACTGGATGCTGCCACATAAGCCTTCCTCCAGTTGTTTATCCATGTTTTCGCATGAATTGTACATTCATTTCCACTTTTCCTTCTCCTCCCTCCTCGTCACTCGCCGTTTCATCTCCACAGCTTCTTTTTCTGCCATCCAATCATGCAACTGTCTTTCATCTGATATAGTGAATTGCTCACTTATATAAAATAGTGAAATCTACTAGGCAAAATTAATCCCCTTCTCCTTCCTCTCTCTATTTCTAATACCCCAGAGGTGCAGCAGGAATCCCATTCCGCTGCTGGATTTCTAGAGGGCTCAGATAAGCAATGGACTAATGTAGTGAATACTCCATTTTGATCTAAAGCCTTCTGGATTGAAAAATAAAACTAAAAAGAAGAAAGAAAATAAGGCAATAGCCTATCCATTCAAAAGGCAAAGTAAGTTTCAGCCTAACCTATGCAAAATAAATATATATACTTAAATCCTCTAGCATAAAGGAGCTTCTCATTCCTTCCAGCTCCCTGCAGCTCCCTGTGTCAGTGCCACCCAAATACCAGCCCCGTGAGGTAGGCTAAATTGAGAGACAGCAATTGAAGCACAAGGTCCAGGGAGTTCTAGCGAGTGGGGATTTTAGCTGGGCTTTCCCAGTGCTAAGATATAGGCTAGAGATGAGCTATGAGTTTTCAGTTATGGCACTTACTGGCTTCTTCATCCTTGGCTCATACAGTTCTATTTATGGCAAATGCCTCACTTTCCTAATTTTCCTCCGGAAGCTGCCAATAAGGAAAACAGGCAGGTTGCACGAATGGAGACTTGGCTTGCCCTGCCCCTACCTGCACAGTGAAAATAGGGATGCTACTGGGATTCGGAAGACTGCGTTGATGGCCGGGCCCCAGCAGATACCTGACTTCCCACGCTCTGGACCCAGCCATGCAGATATCCAGGCAAATGCACATTGTATGCTAGCCTCCCCATCACTAATCATGCTGAGACTTTTAGTCTGCGCGGAGAGTGATCTTCTAAATACCCTCACCTGCATTTCTTCGGGCTTTGTTTGGTTTTGTTTGAAGCCAGGCAGGGGAGCCAAAACATCAGTTAATAGCTATCCCGTTTGGCAGGATGCGTTGTGGTTAGGGATGCCCAGCCTCTCCTGAGAGTTGCTTCCTTTTCTGCTCCAAAATGTGCATAGAGAGAAAAGGGCCAGCAATAGAGGTCCTACTATGCCAGGCACTGCTCAGGTGCAGCCTCATATTTTGGGCTGCATATCATCTGCCCTTTTGACGCTTGGCGCCTCTATCATGCAGTTGAAAGTACCAGCAGAATATCTCGATGTCCACTTGAAAAAGAGTGAGCGAGAGCAAGAGCGAGAGAGAGAGAGAGAGTCTTTAGGAATGCCTATTGTGAGTTATTAGGGAGATTAGAAAAGTTCTCGAATCAACCTCCTGGCAGTGCTAATGACTCTCCCTCATTTGGGTCTCCTGCTTCCTTTTCCAGGGCCATTTGTACTTGACCCTGCACAGTGCAATAAACTCAATCAAGTTGCCATGACCCAAAGTGGAAACTGAATCGAGTCTCAGGGACTTAATTGAATTGGACATTTAAAATGGCCACAACTGCCATGGTGCACGGCTGCAGATCTCTCCCCGCTCCCTTTGGCCGAAGATAATCACAGATAATTATATACAGATGGCATGCCCATTACTTAATGCTGCACTAATGGTACTGGAAAGAGCGGTTGATGTATAGGTCTCTTGATACCTCTGGCTGGAACTTGTTCTTGAGACTTAGGTAGTTTCTACATCAGGCTGTTTCACCTGCGGCAAACTCCTTCAGCTTGGCTTTTCCCCCAGCAGAGGACGATTCAAAGCAATAGAGGTTAAAATAGAGGCACGGACCCTCCAACAGCCTGGGAGCCAGTTCGCCTTCAGAGAAGCACTCAGCCCCCCCAGTTCCAGTGGGGGGGGGGTGGCTAGGGCTAAAAGCGTAAGGGGACAGGCCACAAGCAAAGGGGGCATTACCCTGTCTTCATTTAACTCTCTTGCTGCCAGTAACGAAGCCTTAGAAAATGTGAAGGCCATTTGTGCAAACCTAGAGGGCTGGACTGTGATTCTAAGGGTCACCATCTCTGTTACTCAATGAGGACTTGCAACAAGGATAAATTAGGACACCCATTCCTAAACAAGGCTTCTGGGGAATATCCCACCAGTGCTGGCTCTCTGGAGCTATGACAGAATGACCCTGCTGCTTCACGGATCCATGCCTTCCTCTGCAGGCTCACCACAGAGGTGGGGTCCACTCTTTCCAATGCTTGCTTGGGGAAAGCTTCTGGATCCAAAGGGAGCTGCCTCTCACATGCCCTCAAACCTCCTGGCTTCACCCTCACATGCCACCAGGGTGCTGAAACTCAACCGTCACGTGCCTGGATTCCTCATCACTCTGGCCAAAGAAGCAGCCAAACAGCCAGCCCAGGAATATGTACCCCTGAATGTAAGGCAGCATGGAGTGGGTGGGCAAAGGCAACTCCTAGTCTGGTCAGGAATTGCCCCAAATTCCTTTACCCCCCTCCCCCCACTGAACGACTAGCTGGCTGTTATTTTACTTACGGTGGCACTAGGAGCACGCAAGCAAGGAAAGGGTGCCCTGAGAGGCACTGTTACCAGCTATGCAAGCAGCTATCCTCTGTTTGTCAGCTCACTCACATGGGGCCCCCTGGGCCATCCCACCCACGCCTTCCTCCAGACTAGGCACCCCCGGAGATTCAGCGCCAGAGAGTGCAATTTCGTGGACTGATCTCAGCTGGATAGTTTCTGTTCCCAGTGGGGAACAAGAAAACTCTCATTCTTATTTTATTCTTTGAAGCTAAAGCTATGGCTTATTTTACTTTACTTGTATTTTACGAGAATCATATTTGAATTTTGCAATTGCAATCAACTAATAGTAAAAGCAACTATGATGACACAACTAAGCTATCATTCACAATGGAAGGATGGTGCTGAGTTCCTGAATGGGAAGCAACCAATGTTTTGCTTTAAAGAAAGGGCATGGCAGAATCATGGAGAAGCAGAACCTTCAGTAAACAGGTTTTACTTCTGAATAAACATTTGATGGGATCTTTCCAATCAGGAGAAACAGTGCAAGAGCTTCTTGGGGATACCATATTATTATGGTAAATGCTGTGTGGGGACATGCCTTAAGTTTTGCTACTAGCTGGCTGTCATAAAGAAATACCTCTGTAGCACAAGACTGCCCCAGTGCAGAAACAACCAAACTCTCATGCTCCATGATGCATGCATAAATAGTGTAACCAAGTCGCCTCTTACATGCTGGGGCTCCAATGTATGATTTGGACCTGCAAGCATCAGACTTGGTGTTATTGAGATGTTATATCCAAAGGTAGATATGTGTATGGAGAAATGCTGTATAGAATGGGGTGGAAAAAATTCCCTCAGATGATATGCATCTCTCTCTCTCTCTCTCTCTCTCTCTCTCTCTCTCTCTCTCTCTCTCGGCTAAGGGTTCACAGATATGCTGAATAACAATAACTTAGGAACTTCAGCAGGGCTAAAGCATTGAAGACATCTTTAAAAATAATGTGACAATCATGCTGCAACTTGGTGGCATATATTCTGTCATTGACAATTTGCAGAACCCCTCCAACTCCAGAGAGGATTACTACTCCGTGCTGGAGTGTTACTTGCTTTGGTTTTGCTTTGTTAGTTTTGGCACTGCAGATGTACAAATCCATGCATTTTCTCAGATGTTCATGTTTCCAATGTTTTGAAACATAGACTTCTGTAGATCAGTGTTGCCTAATTTGCAGGATATTGTGGAAACGTGCTCTGAAAACTGCCCGGGTAGAAATGGGGAGAGAATTCACAGATGCGTTCCCCTTCACCCTGCCTCATACTCTCACATCTGTACTGTTCACATGTACATGCTACTCACCCAGACATCATCCCCATATAATTCTGCACACATACAAGATATAGGTACTATCTGAACTGTGGAGCAATATTGAGGTAGTTCTGCATATTCCTTGAGTTCTTCTGTCCAGCAGCACACACCCCAACTGTCTTCACAAAACTACCGAATGGGTGGGTAAAAAAGAATCATCCTTATAATCAGCCAACAATTCAAAAATGCATCAAACATAATTTTAGTCTACCAGCATAATACTTTAAAAAATTTACTTACAGCTTCCTCCAAAACTCTCCAAAGTTACAAACAAATGAAGCAATATCAACTCAGATCAAATACAATGAAATGATGTGAGTGTGTTTTTGGGGATGTGGGCACGCAGGCTCGAAGGGTAAAAATAATCATAGAAATGGTGATAAGCAACCATAAGCACTGCATAAAGGTCCCATGGCAGAGTGGTCCCATGGGACAAACCATCTTCTGCAGCTGTCATATCGGAAAGCAATCTCACCTTTCAACATTGGCCTTCCTCAAGAAGCTTTAGACTGCACATAACAGGTAAATCCGTCTCACCCAGGGCGACAGGGCACTTTTGGCATCCTGCTATGTCCAGAAGGGAATTGGAAGCAGGTCATTTCAGAAAAAACACTGCAACAATTCTGACTCGGATAATATATGCACTGAATAATAATTACATAATAAATATGCATTGTGTATTTCCTAGCAGGAACAACTTACCAGTGAACTACCATCTCTTTGAATCCAGCGTGTATTGTAAAAGAAAGATGTTGGTGGGGATTTGGTGGTGCTGGTGGAAAATGAAGAGACATGGCCCAGATAGCTTTGGTACAAATGTGGACCACATTTATAGAATTAAACAGATGTGCAAAGGGGGGCACTGTGGGCTTCTGTTCTGAACAGGCTATCCTGTGATTGTATCGGATGAGACTGGCTAAAGTTGCCAAGTGGCCTCGCTGACACTGTCGCTCCTCGGTTCTAGTGCATCCTGCTGGCCTGCTGTCTTCCTTCCAGCCACTTTGGCCTCCAGGTTGCCCATTGCTGCATTAAAGGGTCCATCTGTCAAGAGGCAGCACCATAACCTGGATGAAGCCCTGCCAGTCCGGAGCTGATGCAGCTGCCTCAGACACTCTGGCCGAGGCACTTGCAAAAGATAGCAAAACCTTGGGCAAGTTCTCCGTTCCTGTGGACCTTGTTGTCTTTGATCTGGCTGACACCCACACTAATAAGGCAGTGCCCTGTACTCTTTTCCAGCAAGGGAGATGGAATACAGTTGACAGCTGTGCTCTGTTCCAGGCGTCAGATGCAGCTTCCATGCCGACTCCACTTAAATGGAGAGCACCACACACTTGGCCGAGATTCTCCAGTGAGGGTCCCCTTCTTGCCCCTGTCACTCCTGCAGCCCGTTTGCTTGCCCTCTTCCTCTCTCCTCAAGGAGAGGCAAGGCAAATTGAGGCCGTTGCTGCTGCTTTCCTTTGCTCTTGTCAGTACTGAAATGTTCAAGAGGTTAGGGGAATGGGAAATGACAGAAAAGGAAAAGGATATCACAGTGAGAGAATGGGAGGTTTACCTTGGCTGACTCCTTCGTCAGGAAATTGGCCTCGGGAGGTGCCCAGTGATGCTGCTCCTTGACTCTGGCCATGGAGTTTCCATGGATACTAGAAATGGCACGGAGGAAGAATATTCTCATTTATAAGGCCTAAGTGTCAAGATTTACTGCTTGAAGGACCGGGCCTTTATTTAATGGAGATGTTAGATAAAATACTATAAAGGTAACTAAACAAGTATAAAGCATTTTCCCTAACACCTTCATTCTTATGTCTTGCTTGCCTGCTTCTTAAAGGCACCTGGCTGCCCACAGATCTGGCAGGCCTCGTAAAACACACACACACACACACACACACACACACACACACACACACAGAGTGCAGAACTATAAAGACAGAGAAAATAATCAGATATTCACTCTTTTATAAAGTGTACTTTAATGAAGGCTGCACATTGTGAATAAGTGATGCTTTCCTGCCTTAATATCACTGCTCTTTGTTTTGCAGGCGTTATATATTCTGTGGCAGGAAATTAATGGAGATATTGGTGTGTCGTTCTCTTTGTCCTTTGATCAAGATGGTTGATGGAAATGGTGTTAAGCTCTTATAAGACACAGGCATGCTATCAACATAGTGGATTTAATCAAGGAAACAGAAAGGCAATGCCTTCTGAAGCAGGGAGAGATACCGACAATCTGGGTTTTAGTGTGCTTGGAGCAAAGTTCCCTGTTCAGGGTAGAGATGAAAATGGACCCAGGGTTGCGATCCTGCACTGGCTGACTAGCTCATCCTGCTGGATGAAGAGATTCTACGCACTGTTTCCCAAATGGCTTTGTATACTGCAGGTATGCTTTGGATCTGGCCAAATCTGGATCTGATCTGTAATTGGGAGTTGGCTGTGATCTCTGCAGCAGATCTCATTCCAATCCAGGCAACCTTGAAGAGGCAGAATTTGCATGGAAGTGCCTCTAGAAACTGGTACAGGATGGGGAAGGGTCACAAGTTGTGTGCCTGGCAATTCTCCCTTCTAGCTAAAATTATTCATCCCACATCATGGGGTAAATTGTATTCTTGAGCTCACATTCTGCACTGACATTTATGAATAATTAGACTTACCATTTTGTCCTTGCAAGACTTCATCACAAATTGCCTAGACTAAAATGTCCCCAAATTTCAGCCTCTTGCCTTTACAGGTTTTTTCCCCAGTAAAGCAAATAGGCCTGGGAAGCAGAAGTACCACAGAATCTCCATGGAAATAGTTCTGTGGGGTGCTTTTATATCCCCCAAAATGTTCCCTCCCCCAAAAAGTATAAAATTAGTTTCTATACCTATCATCCTGGTCTCTTTTAAAAACCAATATTCTTAGCTGAAATGACTCACAAACAGAATTGAGGAAAAGTTGTGCTATGATTATTTTTTTAAGTTACTAAGCCCAACTATTGTTATGCAGAAAAAAGTCATTGGGCCCAGCACTGTTATGTATCATTTCCAGTTTTACATAGCCTCAGGATGGATTAAACCTTAAATTACCTGTACTTGCTGATAGCTGAAATTCATTCCGATGTTGATCAACACCTCCTGGGGAAAAAATTCATCTAGATCAAATCCTCTGAAATTTCATCATGAAAATACTGAATCCATCTTTCCAAAACAGCACATTTCCTAACCAGGGCTGTTGCTTTGCTCCGTGTCATAACAATTCCCCCGCCCCAAAAAAACCCCCTCCCAAACCGCAAATGCCGCTCTTGCAGAGATACTTGTCTGAAACTTGGGCAGGCTTGATATTATCAAAAGGGGCAAATATCCCCACACATTGCAGCCAATTCCAACAAATTCAGCAAAACATGATAATCTTACACATATTTGCGTTCTCTCCCCCCTCCCCCACGCCCCGAGGCTTGTCTCCCACAGATGGTTATAACCATTTGTTTATTTCCGGTGACAGACAAACTAAGTTTCATTTTGTCAAATCACTATTAAGATTTGGCTCCAAGTCAAACTGGGCAGCTTCCAAGTCTGGAAACAGTTCTCTGAAACAGAATCCGCACCGCTTCTTTGTCTGCTCAATTTGGCCTAGACAAAAATGGAAAATATTGCATTAGGCAACATATAAGTATGGATAATTGTATGCTGAATTCTCCATAGCTTTCCCCCGTGTGCATAGCAGTTTGGTATCAGTTGTCCTTGTTATCATCATTGTTTTTCCCTTTCCTCATCATCAAGCTTAAGCTCTTCATTAAGATCAAGAAACTTGATCGTTTCCTATTGACCAGGAAGAGTTGGACACATGCAAAGCACCTCAGTTCTGGATCCATTTCTCACGGATGCTGAATGGGCACACATCCATGTGCCACTGCTCTGCTTCACACATTCATTGATCACATCGATGGGTGTAGTTGTTGAAGCTCCCAATGCTGAATGGGAAATGACAGTTAATGGTTCTGTAAAATCCTTCAGAAAGGACTTGTTCTACAGTGTGTCTGCCAGGATCACACACAAAATCAGGCCGAAGAGGGTGAATCAGTCGCATTGCCTTGTTTGCATGTTAAGTCTGTACTACCTTTTCTTGTAACACTCAAGAAGAGACAAAACCAGACCCTCTCAAAGAAAAAACAACAACATGTGGGCTTTAAGCATGTCTGGGAGAAATTGTTGCTCTGGACACACACCTTGATTGGCACAAAAATGTTAAAATGGCACCCTGGCATTCCACACTTGACTGTTTTCATATTTATGTGGAAGTAGATAAGATATGAAGGAGCAAGTCAAGCACACCTGCTCTGTCACTGCCTAGAATGGTTTCCAACAGGTTTCCTTGGCCAGCCAAGTGCTGGTCCCATTGCATACATATGCCTTTTCCTGATGGTGTAACTGGGGATCCAATCAGTTCTCCTCTGAGGACCATATTTGATCCCAAGGATTCCAGTCGTGGATCTCTAATATATGCTAAAGGATGTCATCAGAAAGCTTTACCAATTATCCAGACAACATCTTGCCATGTCAAATTAGTAGGCTCCAGAAAGTGGACCATGACCTTGGTCTGTAATGAGGCCTTAGCTTCTCTGTCTGGCACCATGATGTCAGATCAGAAACGCTTGCTTATTCTATTAATGCACGCCCCACTTTTCAGCTCCCCAGAGGTCCTCAAAGCAGCACTGTTGATAAAGAAGCCCACCTTCATGCCACCATGTTGCATATTTATTGCATTTTTAAGTGATATTTTTGTATAAAAGCACTTTTATACAGTAAAGACTGAAATGCCATATGCCAGCTATCTCAGAAGTAGAATATTGTCATGCATTCCTACACAAAAGGAACCTCTGGGCATATATAACACCTTTAGAATGTATTGTGTTTGTCTCTTCATCTGCATGGTGTCAGTTCATGTACGGTGGAAGCATTTATTTTGCTTTTCAGTCTTGAAAGTTCTGCGAGGTGGGCAGATGGCATCACATATGAACCACAGGGTTCATGTGCCATTCATGTGCAAGTTGCCAAGTGCATGTGTCCCTATGCTCGGAGTCCTTCTCACACTTCCAATCGAGTGTGCCCTTATGTTTGCATGAGGACTGAATGCCTGAAAAGGAACGGAGTGATGATTTTAATTCATTCTAAAACATAAGGAATGTATTGCTACTGAATACAGATATCAATAGAATATAAATGCAAATGATCAATAAGCAAGGCAAGTCCTTTCAGATTGCAAGACTTCCTTATATGATGGCCACCATGCCGAGTTTTTCTGAGATGCTTGCACACCTGCGCACCCACTTCCAAGTGGGAAGCCAACTATATCTGCTATGCATTTTATAGATTCTTCTCAGACTTCAAAAAGTGGCAAGAAGCTGTCAGCTGGTGGACAGAAGGAGAAAGGTGAGAATGACCCTGCTAACTCTGGTGCAAGGCATGTGGTATATGCAGGAAGCAGTTCGCAGCCTGCTCCTTATCTTTGAAGCCCTTATTGGACTGCAGGGTTTCTCACAGGAATATAGGCTTGAGAACTATTTAGGGCAGGGGTCTCAGACTCAACTTACCTGGGGGCCGCTGGAAGTAGAGGCTGGGTGAGGCTGGGCCGCATCAAGTATTCCACCACCGCGGTGGTGGTGGGCCGCTCATCCCGCCTGGCTCCCGGAGGCGCTTTGAAGGCCGCAGGGCCCCTGCCCCATGCCCCGCCCCTCCTGGCAAGTGGCCCGCGGGCCGCGAGTTTGAGACCCCTGCTTTAGGGCAATGCTTCTAATTTATGGCCCTGGGAACACTTTGTTCCAATTCCTCATTGCAATGTTGCACCCTGCCCTGCAGCTAAGTCTTCTGCTGTAGAGAGGGTTGGACTGTGGAACTCATTGCCAAGGTAGAACTTCTTGGGCCTTTCCCATTACCCTTTAGGCCTCCGGCAAGGACTGTTCTCTGTTCTTTGGTGAGCAAATTGACCTTCTGAATCTGCTTGGGGTTGTTTTCCTTTGTTTGATCTATTTGCCACTTACCATCTCATGGCTACTTTCTGAGGTCATCCTCTAAGTGTTATATATGACAGGATGGTGAGGCTTACCTTTATTATTATTCCGGTGTGCTGTGGTATTTTGTGATGTCTCCCTGAATGCCAGCTGTGGCAGAAGGGGAGTATACATATGAAATACAGCCACAGATAAATCTGTTCTGCTCTACGTTTCTTGCAAGCTAGATGGAGTAAAAAAAAGAAGAAGAGTGATCGATATCTGTGTGGAATGTAAAGAACAAGCCCATCCCTCATCCGGTGATCTTCTATCTATCTCTCTTCAATAGAGTTCAGTCTTTTTCACTGCCTGTAGTGTCCTGCAGTGCCTGTGCACTTGTTAGGTGGGCTGCCTGTGCAACTTATTATTTTATTTATTTATTAAAACATTTTTATGCCGCCCCATTCGTCGAAGCCTTGGGGCGGCTTACAACCATAAGTTAAATAATTATAATCATAAATTAAAAATATATACATTAAGATAAAATACAAACATACAATATAAAATAAGCCGCCCTGGCCGGATAAAATTCAATAATATTAACATTTAAAATGCTGCTTAAATAAAAAGGTCTTTGCCTGGCACCGAAAAACAAATAACGATGGCACCAGGCGGACCTCTCTGGGGAGCACACTTGGCATTCTAAACATTACATGAAGTGTAAACAGTCATTTCCAGAATGGGGAAGCTCAGGGAAGCCCACAGAAGCGAGCTAAATGGATCTGACCCGGTCTGGAAATGAGCATTTCTACTAGCTTCTAGAATTATTTTTAGAAATGCAACGGTCCTTTTGCACAAGTGGGGGATCCCATGGATGCAACAGAAGCAGAGCAGCTTTCTTGGATACTGCCTTGGTGTGCGTGCGTGTGTTTCACCCAAGAGAAACTTATTAATATAGTAAGTTGTATTCAGATGGGCACTCAAGAGCTCTCCCAAGAAAATAGAAAATACCTTTCCTCCGAGATAACTTGTAATTTTTTTTATGACTGTGCATTGAGATCGATATCAGAACAGTTTATCTCTCTTGACTTTACATGTTGAAACACTACAAAGCAAGAAATGAAGTGCTCCTCTGAAATTGCCTCTGTGTCAGCAGTCTGTTTTATATGTTTCTGTAATTTTATTACATCCACTTCTACATATCCAACTCGATTTCATACAAAGAGTCAGTCAAGAGCACTACTTAGGCAGCAGCCATTTGAGTGCTAGACAGATTTATCAGCTCTAAATTGCCAATCACTATGTAGTTCAGGAAATACACGTTTCTTCCTTTTACAGCAAGATTTCTCTCTCTATCAGAACAGCCACAGTTCTTGCATTGATACGTCACAGTTCAGATCAGGCTATAAAATGCATCCAACCTGATGCTGCTCTTCCTGGATCATGCCTCAACATGGTGAGAGTATGTGAGAGTATCAGAGATGTGAAGAGCAATGCCGGCAGGAGGCCAGAATCCCTCACTAATTTGGTCTCCTAGTGGGGTCACCCAAAGTAGAATGGTCAAAGCTGGTCACCAAAGTAGGATGTGTCTACCCTATTTAGGAATAATGGCCACATCAGGAGAAGAGAATGGATCTCTCTAATAGAGACAGGGAACGGCAGCTACTGTGTAGTTGAAGGTGACGTAGGTGGAGGATCTTTCACAAGCAACAGCAGTAATACTCAAGCTAACCCTGGAAAATTTGATCCTACACAACACATACAAATGGAACATGGGATGTGAGAAGCATGAATCAAGAAACCATATACCAAGAAATGGAACAATTAAATATTGCAGTTCATGGTTTGAGCAAAACTAATGTGGACTGAAGTGGGATATGTTCAGTCAGGCAAACCTGAAGTGTTTTGCTCAGGAAATGACCAACTCAAAAGAAATGGAGTGGCTAAGGTAATGTGGCAGCACAGGCAGTAAGAGGCTTTATTGTGAGGTCTAGCCAAATAACAGAAATCGGAATCCTCCAAAATCTTTTCAGTGTCAATGCTGTAATAACAGATGCTGAAGAAGACATCAAAACATGTGTGCAGGTGTCCAAGAAGAAATTATTGACACACCAAAACAAGACATGCTGATGATCTTAGGTAACTGGAATGCAAAAGAAGGAAACAAAGCAGAATAACATATCATGGGAGAATTTGGCTTAAGGGACAAGAAGAATAGAATTTTCTAGGATGTTTTGAAGCTAACATTATGTTTGCTGAAAGTACATACTTTAGGTAATCAATCAGATGACTTACTCATCTGATTGCTTACTCATCTGATTGAGCTGGGGGTCAGAGATGGCCCGGGAGGCCCCTTCTGACTCGCTCTGTTTCTATGTTTCTCATGGACATCATCAGATGGCTAATACTGAAATCAAATGGGCTATGTAATTTGAAGTAAGAGATGGAGAAGTTGCCTTATCACTGCCAAAGCAAGACCAAATGCAGATGGTGATAGTGACAGTGAACTATTAATATCAACAGTCAGAGTAAAGCTGAAACAGATCACCAGCACAAGCATAGTGTCAAAATCTGACTTAAATAACGTCCCTAAGGAACTTAAAGTCCACATAAAGAACAGGTTTGCAGTACTGAATTGCAATTGCACAACTGAACTGAGGAATCAAACTGAATATTTGTGAAAAATGCAAAAAGACAATTCCTACAGCAAACAACTAAAGAAAGAAAGAAAGAAAGAAAGAAAGAAAGAAAGAAAGAAAGAAAATGCCTATATGGACTACAGAATAAACACTTGCAATTGCTAAGGACAGGTGAGAAGCAAATGAGAGAGGTGACAGAAACATGGCCACAATCTTCAATCCAACTTTTCAGCAGCTATCATGAGGAGAACACACACACACAAGCAACCTCCTCCAAAGAAGTATTACAATGTCCAGTGAGAAGAAATAGAGGAGAACCACAAAAGAGAAAAAGAAGAGAAGATCAAAGAAATCAATGGAAAATTCAAGCCTAGATCAAACAAATCTGTGAATGGTTCTGAAAGAAATGGGCATGCTCAGCACCTGATCATCTTGTTGCTTGAACCCTAATATGGGGTAGAAACTACTCTTGGAAAAAACATGGAGGGACAGAATGAATTCAAGGAAGACTGAGACTTGGAAAGGCAGCAATGAAGGGACTAGAAAAGATCGTCAAGAGTAAAGGACCTTTCGCAACATGCTAGGTCAGGATCATCCACAGTATTTTATTCCTAATCACTATGTCAAGGCTGTCCAAACTGGACAGCCTTGAAACCTGCCTGGAAAAAAGATGTGTGTGTGTGTTTGAATCATGGTGCCAGAGGAGAGCTTTGTCAATGTCCTGCACTGACAAAAAGATGCGCAAGTGGGTCCTAGATCAAAGCGAGCCAGAATTTACCATGGAATCAAAAATGGTGATGAGCCTGTTGTATTTCAGGCACATCATGGGAAGACACAACTCGCTGGGGAAGACAATAGCGCTAGGGAAAGTTGAAGGCAAAAGAAGATGGAGACCAGCAATGAGATGGATCATTTCCAGAGAGGAAGCTGCAGACTTGATTTTACTAGAGCACAGCAGGGCTATGAAGGGTGGGACATTCTGAAGGGCATTCTTCCATCGGGTGGTCATAAGTCAGAGATGCTTGATGGAACCTGAAAACAACAACCTGGTGCAACAGATTGTGCCACTCATTGGTTCAGCTCAGTGATACAGATTAGTATTGTGAATATAAATACGATTTCAGTGTTGCTGTGTTAAGTACTCTTCTCCTTCCATCCAAACAAGTGTTTAAAATCTTTCAAAGCCACATTTTATGATCAGGGACCCCATAACATTTTACCAGTTGCTAGGCTCTAAAATAAGCTCCATCCCTTCAAATAATGTTTGAATAATGGTGCGTCTAAGTACTAGCTAATTTATTATATTATTATTTAATTCAGATTCCATCTTTCTTTAAAAGGGCACCTTTTTCAGCTTTGGACAGCTACTGTCAGGAATAGTGAGAAAAATCCAGGTTTCTGTAAACATGCCCAAGGTACCCATTGTTATATTTGCAGAACGGAGAATTATTTGGAAGATCTGGGGTATCACTTCCCGTCAGCAATGGAAGCTCCAGGAATTAAATCAATGGCACAGTCAAAAGGGTGATGCAGGTGAAGGCTGTCTGTCCTTCTGGGGTCAAAACCATCCTGAAATTCTGGGTCTTTGGCAGGGAGAGATACTAGAGCATCTGTAGGGTTTCTACAGTGGCCTTATGCTGGAGGGGAAAAGATTTACCTATATATTTATTTCAACATTTTTAACCCATTTTTCACTGTTCTTTCCTAGGGGGCCTTCGATGTTTTCTTTAGGGCAATCCACTTATTAAAAATGTGATAAGCCACCCAACTGCATGGATGGTGGTGGTGGGGGGGGGGCGGTGCTCCTCTTTATTCTGCTGAATAGGCCCTGGACGTCTGCCTGAAAGTCCTTCCCCTGTGCTGAATGCTTCTTACAATATGAAAACTCCTAGAATAGTGCAAAGCAGCAGCAGCACAGTTCAGAAGTGGTCCTGTCCAGCACTTGAGAACATCAAGGGAAGCTCACACCAGGAAAGACGAGAATTAGCTCAGCATGCCCACAACTCTGTTTTCTTCATGACTGCTTATTTCTCACAGGGGCAATCTACTGGTATGTTCTCAGGCATAAGTACTGATGAAATTAAACAGGGCTTTGTTCATTTTTCTTGAACAAAGTGTGCCTTGCCATTCATGTGTTCTGAACAAAGGGCATTGTTAAGGGGGGAAATCTGATTATTTTTGGAGATCTAGCAAGATACAGGGGCCCTGTTTAATGAAATGTTCATACCCAGGAAGAAGGCATGCTTGGAGGATGGAGGGTGCAGCTCCACAAAATGTTTCATTCACCCCCTAAAACTCTTTCCCGTTCAGTGGCCATTTCATTTGCCAAAACAGATTTGAGGCTGAAGGTGCTCAACCAAACAATTTCCATGAAGGACAGGAGGCAGAGATCGATGAGTTTGGTGCGGTGTGACTTAAATGTCCCTCTGTGTTGTGAACCAAGCTTCCTCTTCGAACAAACACCACCCACTGCCCTTTTTCCTTACAGAAGTTCTTTTCTGCCTTGAGTACAAGTCACCCAGACTGAATCTCTGAGCATGCACAGAGTGCTTTGTTGAAGCCAACCTAGTGATTGCTTCCAAGAACTCCCCTTATAAACATGCCTGAGCCCGAACCCCACAGGAGGGGCTCCCCGAAGGCTGGCCTGCATCCTTCCTGCATGCTGCTCATTCAACTGGGCCTCCTGCCATCGCTGGTGTCTTGGCATGGGACTCAGCTTAGAGGGAGGGGGCTGGCCCATGACTGGGAGCTCCTCATCCCTGGCAGCCCCTTCCACCAGCCACATGTCCATTCCATTCCCAGGATCCGTCTGGCGTGGTGAAGCATCAGCCCTCGAGCTAATCAATTCCGCCTCCTCCCCCTGTTGTCTCCCAGGACCTTGAGCTGAGTCCCCCTCCTCAGTCTCACTGAGACATTCTTCATCACTCGGATCTGAATCAGTCCCTGGGATGCGGCTGATGCCTCGTGGGGACGCCTGCCCCAGCCTGCCATCCCTCCTGCTCCCAACAGTCTGCTGTTATCTCCCAGGCCTGCTGCATTCATCTTCTAATAGGAGCATTTCTTTTTCTTTTTCAAAGACCAGCACTGGAACTGTTGAGTGCTGATGGGTTTTTAATGAAAAGTCAAGAAGATCAGAAACTAATTCTTCCATTAAGTGATGCAATATTAAATGTCCGTATTTCTGTTTGTTTGTTCCTCTCTTTCCCTTGTGTATTTGGTTGGTTAATATAATCCAACTGAGACTGGAAAAGAGAAGAAAATGATTCAGTGCATGCAGATGCACCCTTAAGCATGGAACTCAGTAAAAGATTTGCTCTACATGCTACTGATTTGCGGAGTACGAAGAATCAGAAGGACTTTTATAATGGATGATTCCCTAATGCAGAAAATACCTGTGATTCTTTTTTCTGGATAAATATCTGAAATATAGTAATAAATTTTCCAAAGATACCCGGATTTGCAAATGCAGAAGCAGAAAGAAAGAAAGGGAAAGAAAGACTTCCTGTGCAGTTAAGTCAATTGAATAGAATGAGGAGGTGTGTGTGTGTGTGTGTGTGTGGTGTGTGTATACACATTTCTATTCTGCCTTTGTGTCAGCACACCCAGGGCAGTTTACACTTTTTACACACTCAAGCAAGCAAAACAGATGTTGCCAAAAAGAACCCAAACAAGTGTGGTTCTCTCAGGATGACTTCCGTTCTCTTCAGGGGCTGATCTATGCTTATCCTCCACCTCTCCTTGGGGCACAGAGAACACAGCCCCAGGAAAGACGGATGCCCTTCCTGAACAGCATTTCAGGAGCTGATGACAGGCGCTCCCCAGCCTGGACTTTCCAAGCTCACCAACAAGTGAATAGGGACATGCATGCAACTAACTGGGCTTTGCAACTGGGCTTTGCTTTGGGTTGGCAGCATGTGAAGATGTATTAGAGAGTCATTTCAGTGCACTTCGAATCAAAAGGAATAATATAATTTTTCCTGATGACCAAACAACAAGGTCAGTTATTTAGGGTTCTATCAGAGAGACATGAGAAGGTTGAAAATATAAAATAAACCTCTATCAAGAAGGTCAGAATGTGTAAAGATAAGCCTGGAGGCAGTGCTTTGACACCAGAAGTGTATGTCAAGATAACCATGTACAAAAGTAACTGAATATTTTCAGCTATAATGTTTTTCTCTAACTTAATAATTGAAAAAAGCTAAATATATTAATTCACTGTGTATGATGACAGGAGCAGCTGTTTCTGACTGGAGATGGGCTCACTTCCCGTTGTCAGTTGTGAACCTACACTAAAAAGTCTCTCCTCCTCTCTCTCAAGATCTATCTATCTATCTATCTATCTATCTATCCTCTCATGGTCAGACAAGAAGCAAGAGGGTTTTCTTTTCTTTTTGCCTCAACAACAGTTTCATTCTGTTAATATCTTCTGGACCAAACATGGGCTTGGATACAATTTGCAGTTGAACCTCCTATATTTCCAAGCTTGCAATGTGATTTGTGGATCAATATGTGCTTTGGCAACATGTGCACATTTGGAAAAAGTGCATGAAAAATGTGCACTTTTGAAAAATGGGCAGACAGAAACTTGAATTCAAGGAAGAAAAATGTGTATATTTCAGAATGCATGTTGTTGATGCATACATTTTTAAAAGGCGATACACCAAAATACACATGGAAACAAAGCTCAAGATGGAACAAGCTTTGAGATTAAATTCAGAGAATTTCAGCAAGTTCAATCTTGTTGATCTGCACATTTCTTCCTGTCAGTCTTACCTTTGTAACAGGTAGATGGATGAGGTACATTCTGGAATAGGAATTCCTGTTCCTGTTTGATTTAGCTCTCTGTATAGATTAGGTCCTCTGTTTGGCTCTGCCTGCCTGCCACCTTACTTAGAGGGTTTCCAAAAACAATTAATGCATAGCAGCTATGCATATTGTTTTTGAGTGAACGAATGTAATTTGGATTTACTGTCTCATAATGGGATTTTTTGAACTTCCAAGAAGACATCTTGTTAGCCTGCTTTCAAACTTTTGGGGCAATCTTTCAGCATCAGTTGGCCTACTTGAGGGTGTATTGTAGAAGACAGTGGGACATGTTCCAGAATTCCCAGCTTACAAATGGACCTCCTTTTTAACACTTAGGAACTGAGAGTATAGCGTAGGAGCGGGGTTGACACACACACACACACACACGGATAAAGTTTGGGGTGGGGTTGGGGTCTTAAATGATCCTGAACCTCATGGCCTCATCCCCTCCCCTTCCCTGCCCTCCCCTCCATATTGATTTGTGACCTGTTCGCTTCCTTTCTAGGCCAAAGAACATTTGTCTTTATCTTCTTCTGGCTATGTAAGGTATCATATAGCTAGATAAATCATTTCCAGATTCAGCAATGTGGAGGAATTATTAAGAGATTTCAGAGTGAGACAGGAAGCATTTCCCTCACATTGAACAACTGTTCAGAGCCCCTCAAGTCATGAAAGGGGAATGCTTTTCGCAGGTGATTTTAAAGAAAGTATTTGTGAAAAGAACCTATCCATTTCAGTTCAGTTCATCTTCTCATATGCTCCCGTGAATGAACTCTGCACAGGAACATTAGTGGCTGGCAAACTTCCTTTCAGTACACTTTGACTTCTGCTATGGGACTTGCATGGCAAAACTCTTGCTAAACTTTGGAAAAGCCCCAGGAGTCCTTTGAATTCTGGCTGAAGCCATCCCCAAAGTAAACACTGTTCCGGCAAATATATTTGGGTGTTTATGGCTGAAAGCCAAATCTTAATTACTGCTCTTATCATGTTGATAAGAAGACCCCCAAACTATAGATGAATAATAATAAGCTGATATTCTCTTGCTCGGTGCTTATTATTTGTTTGAAATATTTATGTACACAGAGGGGTACTGCATTTCCACAGAAGCCACAAAGATGGTATACAGCAAATCAAATTAAAGCAACAACAATCCCATAAAAGTAAAATTAAAAGGCAATCAAAGCATGCTAAAATCTTAAGACATTAAAACCACTAAAGTGATTCAAAAGGACAGAGTGAAAAGATGAGTCTTAAGACCTTTTTGAGAAGCTGGGAGAGGAGGGGTGATCGTAACTGTAAAGGGACGGTGTTTCGCAATTTGAGCTTAATAGGGGACAAGGCCTTTCATGTGTGCCTGACAAATGGACTTCAGCAAGCAATGGTGTCCTTAAAATTGTTTCTCCTGAAGAACTTAATAGTCATACAGATTCATAATGAGAAAGGTAATCTCTTTGATAGCCAGGCCCTAAGCTGTGCAGGCTATAAAGGTTAAAACCAACACAAATGTTATTATTTCGCCTGCAACAGGAAGAGCTGGAGAAAACAGCCCTGCAAAGCTGCCAGCTATGTAGTAAAAGGAAATATTGGGTTCCATCTGTTTGATGGGCCTTGCCTTCTATTAAAAATGTCCTTCAAAGCCAGAGTACTTCTGTCGTCTTTTCTCTGCAGCAGATTTATGACCCTAATTCTAATAAGGTTTCCATTAGTCTTTTCTGAATTAGCAGAAAAAGACTCAATTGGCATCAATATGATGACTTTAATGATCTTAGAATTGAGTTCAAGGAGAATAAATATCCAGTCTTTTCCTTCATCACCAGCAGAACTTATGCTCACTGCCTATTTTACATTTGCTATGAGAAATGAGCCAGGAAAGTATAACATGTCATGTACCCAAAGAGGGCATATGGTTGATACATATTCACTCATGCAGCCAGGTACTGTGACTGCAAATGTTTGATTTAACAGTTCTCTCTCTCTCTCTCTCTCTCTCTCTCTCTCTCTCTCTCTCTCTCTGTGTGTGTGTGTGTGTGTGTGTGAGAGAGAGAGAGAGAGAGAGAGAGAGAGAGAGTCACACAAGTACCTCAAATATACTTCAGTCCATAGGAGATGAATGAGTACTTTAAAAAAATGTGCAAATTGAACCATGCATCTGGAAACAAATGCATTGATTTTCATGCAAAAGAAGAAGAAAAAGCTCACAATGGGTCAAAAAGAGTTTCCAGATGCAATTTGGAGAACTTTCCTGACCTGGTTTGCTGTTTTCTAAAGTTATATAAGCTCCAAAAGATTTGAAGGCAGTTACGTTCTAATTGCAACATTTACTACCAAGATACCGTGTTACGTGGAATCACTGGACAATGTATGTCCACAAGCATGAATTTAAATGCCAGTGCAATAGAAAAGACGACATGCTATACTCAGTATCTACAGTAGATGTTAATTCCTAGATACTAGGAAAGAGTGGAGGAGTAAACTGGAAAGGCTGAAGAATTCAAATGCACATCTTTGTTACTCAGCTAAGTAACCTGAGCTTCTGCTAAAGCTGAAGACAATGTTTAGAAGGGAGAGGTACCAAGACAATAGCAACTCTCATGGGCAGCTACTGTTTTTGCTGCAGTGCAAAGCACTGCATGGCATCCATCATTCCACATACTGAAGGAACAGCTTTCCAAGCCCCAAAGAGACAAGAACAGGACCTTAGGTATGGGTATGAAATCCATTGGTGGGGGTGGGGAGGAGATCTGGTGGATTTCCCTGGCTTGACCCTTTGGATTCTGCTTCATTTCCCCCATGCTGACACTGACCCAGTTTGATGTATTTTGCTTTTCGTGGGCCATGATTTGTGCAAGCTTTTAAAGCTCGGGAAATTTGTACAGATTGCCAACCCAATATTGGTGCAAATTTAAGCTGACGTGATTTCTGCCAATGTTAAGCACTACAATTTCTACAACATCCCTGAGCTTTTTATTTATTAAGACATAAACTCACAAAAATTATTATCTGTTCTAAATGTGAAACTCTGCATGCTGCCTCAACTCATGTCAGATCAAGTTGATGCCAGCATGAGGGAAATGGAAAATCGAGAGGGTCCAGTTGGGAAAATCCATTCTAAAAGGGAAATAAATCAGACACTTATTTATTAGATTTATTTCCTGCCTTTTTTCTTACAAAGAGCTCCGAGTGACTTACATCATTATACTGCTCCCGCTCTCATTCTTATCCCACAACAACTCTGTGAAGTAGGTTTGGCTGAGAATCTGTGATTGTTCCAAAGTTACCCTGTTGGCTCCATGGCTGAGTGGGGCTACCCTGTTTTCCCGAAAATAAGACTTAACCAGAAAATAAGTCTAGCATAATTTTCAGGAAGTTTGTAATATAAGCCCTACCCCCCAAATAAGCTCTAGTTAAGATTGTCAGCCAGACGGATGCATTTAGTGCATCCGTTGCAACACAATTCGGGGTTTGCAGAGTGATGACAATGCTCCAGAAGAAGATGGCATGACTGTATTTGAATAAATATAGATTGTTGTACATGAAAAAAATAATGACATTAACTGAAAATAAGCCCTAATGTATCTTTTGGAGCAAAAATTAATATAAGACCTGGTCTTATTTTCAGGGAAATTTGGTAGAACCAAGATCAGTGGAGTACCAGTCCCACTCTTAGCCATTACAGAATGTTGGCTCTCATATATAGGATCAAGGTACTGGGGGAGAGGCCAAAAGCCTGGAACCCTATTTGCGCAGATCATGGGAGCTGGAAATAACAACAGGAAATAATAATGAGAAATACTTCTATTTGATGTGCACAGATCTTGAAAAGCTAGTGAAAAACCACAGGGCCAATTGAGAGCAGCAAGCTCTTTGTGATGCAGGGAACATGATAAGGACAAAGTAGTGACAGCACAAACCTGTCAAGGACATTTACCCAGGGAATAAGCCATATGCTGGATTACCTAACAGACCTGAGGTTGTGATAAAGTATTAAACACCAGGCATACCCATTTCTGCATGTTTTAATATTCTGACCTAAGCTGCAGATCTTGGTTCTCAGTGTTTGTAACCGTTTTGTGTCCACTAATGCATCTCGACAAATAAATTCAGCACACGCTGGTTCTAATCACTAGAAAAGGAACGCTGCAGAATTTTTCAGGCTCAAATGAAGTTGATTTCCCAAGATCACACAGTATATTCTGTTCCATGATTGATGTGATATGATTGCATCATGGGTTTCCCAATTTTGAGGGATTTACAGCAATTAGAACTTCTCCTTTCAAGGATGTTAGCTTTCTACCATTAAAGCCAGAAAAGTATGGTGTAATATTCCAATACTATCTGAGTCTAAAGAAATCTATGGCGTTTACCCTGGGCGAAGAATCAGGAATGTCCCTAGCCCTTGTCTTGGGTTTACCAGTAGAAGATTACTAATTCAGGGAGAACAGCAGGGGCTGAGTACCAGGCTGTGTTCTGGAAAACATCAAGAGGTTCCATAAAAAAGACGGGAGGGTGGAATTTCAATACCGTTTGGTATTGGTAAGGTTTCATGATGCCTGGCTTAGGTGGGCATTGGCTGCTGATGTGAGGTGTAGAGGTGTTTTCCAGCTTAGCTGGTCCCTAGTTTCAGGTTGGAGGAACAAATGCATTCTCTCTGGGGGAGGGTGGGTGGAGCATTGGCGAGCATTGGCAGGCATCCCCAGCTAGCCTTCCCTGCTGTTGCCACTATGGAGTCCAGACATCACCGATCAAGTGCCGACGCAGCCTTGGTTCCTGGCTGAGTCACCTTCCATTGGCAGTCATGCGTTCACTGTGCCCACCTTGCCCAACAGGGAGGCTCTTCACAGGGAGGGCTGGTGACTCCTGTGTCAGTGGAGCCACTTCCCATGGCAGCTTTTATGTTGAACTTTATAGGATCGATCCATGCAGTTTCGTGGAGATGAAACTATTTAGGGCTTGGGAGTGCAGCACCAAGGACAGCTCCCACAAAGCTCAGCCTGAGAATTGCAGTGGAGGAGGGACTGAACTGGCCTTGAAGTTTGCAACTTTTCCCGAACCCAAAGCAAACCTTCCCCTTTATTCCTCACGATGCTGGCCGCGATGTGGGCCATTGCCATTGAAACCCAGCATGGGGGCCTCTTCTTCCCCTCGCTTACATCCATCTTCTCATGGGTAAGGCACTCAGTTGCCCTAACTCTGCCGTAAAAGGCAGGCATCTGGTAGATGCCATTTTGTGGAAGATGGAATCCCAGATGTATACAATGCCAAGGGGAAAGAGTTATACAGTCTGAAGAGAAGTTAGCCTGTGGTTTCTAGCCATGATGGTTACATACTGGGCCACTCAGCTAGTGATGGGAACACCTAGAGCAGCCTATACAGCACCTATACTAAAAGAACTACATTGGTCACCAGTTGCAGCCTGGGCCTCATTCAAGGTCCTTGTGCTGATATATAAAGCCTTAAATGGCTTATGCCCTGGCTATCTTAAGGAGTGCCTGCACCCATATATGCCTACCCAGATCAACACAGGGGCTCCTCTTGTGTGAGCCATCCCTTAGGGAAGTGAGAAGGGTGGCTGCTAGGAGCAGGGCCTTTTCTGCAGCTGCTCCCCATATCTGGAATGCTCTCCCCAAGGAGATTCACCTGGCGCCTTCCTTATAATCTTGTTGGCACCAGGCAAAGACCTATCTCTTTAAAAGACATTAGCTGCTACCTAACCCCGCAGTTGTATTAATTTAGTGTAATTTTATTAGGTTTTATATTTATATTAACTTATGCCATTGTTTAGGGGACTGCAGGTGGCGCAGTGGTTTAAACCGCTGTGCTGCTGTGCTGGTTGATCGAAAGGTCGCCGGTTCAAATCTGCACAACGGGGTGAGTCCCCATTGCTCCGTCCCAGCTCCTGCCAACCTTGCAGTTCGAAAGCATGCAAATGCAAGTAGATAAGAAGGTACCACTTCTGTGGGCAGGTAACAGCGTTCTGTGCACTTTGGTGTTTAGTCATGCTGGCCACATGGCCACGGAGACTTTCTGCGGACAAACGCTGGCTCCCTCGGCCAGATGAGCACCACCCCCGAGAGTCAGGCATGACTGGACTTTAATGTCATGGGGAAACCTTCACCTTTACCTTTTATGCCATTATTTATTGTTTTGTAATGGATTTTAATTGTCTGATGTTAGCCACCTAAAGGTGCCTTGGGTGAAATAGGCAGCATAGAAAAGCTTTAAATAAAAAAGCATGACTTCCAGAACCAGAGGCAGCACACCTTTCGATATCAGTGGCTGGAACAGGAGCAAAGGGATGCTATTATACACACATCCTTCTGCTGCTGGGTTTGCCACCGGCAGCAGGTCGGTCCCAGTGGGGACAGAGTGCTCCTGATGACGCCCACAGTATCTCTCACCAGACCCTGAAGGGGCAGATTCTACGTAGCCCCTTACCTCCCCATTTCCTCCAGAGGGACAACTGCAAAGCCAAACCGCCACTAAAGCGATGCAGCGGTGCAGCCCATCATTCTGCAAGTGCTTCTAATTCTGAGGTTACTGCATTGAAGGTGACCCCACTCTCCCAGCACATCGTGCTGCCTTATTATTTTTGCATATAACTGCTTTTAAAAGGCCTATGTTTAGATCTGCTCTGGAGGAAGAGTCCTTGGAAACTCCCCAAAGCAGATGTCAGCTCAGCAGGTCTCCAAGGGAACAATTACAGACATCACACAGAGAGCTGGTCTAGTAGGGGAACACATGAAAGATGAGCTCTCTGCAGCGAACTGGCAGCCGGCGTTTTGTGAACTGTGGTAGGGCTCTGATCTTAATCTCCAAAAATAATGAACACTCCTAATTTTATGGCAGCCTTGTGCATTGTGTGGGTGTGTGTTTGTGGGGTTTTGCCCCCTATTGTGTCACAATACATTTTTTTCCTTTCTGTTTTGCATATTTCACCTGTCCGCCGTTTTCTTCTTGTTTGAAATGCACACGGCTGCTGTTTGGGCGCTAAGTGAACACAAACAAAAGAGTTAAAGAATGACTTTAGGAAGAAACTGAATATGGCAGCCAGGGTGCAGTTCAAATCATTCCTTGGGTATTAACAGCTTTATTTTGCAATATTGCTTTTTTTAAAGTTGGCTTTCCCAGGATAAAGACGGAAGCTCCAATCAAAGTGATGCTCTGTTATAGGTAATTGATGCTAATGTGCTAAAATGGTTATGGGAACAGCAGGAAATTTCAGCATCGATGGAAGGCAGAGAACATCTGCAGCAAAATTACAGCCAGTGCCTCTTTCCAAAACAAATGCCAGTGCAAATAAGATGGTCTCTTTATTTAAAGAACACGGAAGTGCTGTCCAGCAGCTGACTTCTTCATGCTTTCCTTTCTATTTTCATGCTGGATTATTCAGCTCAGCACTAGGGATCTAAAAGAATATTCCTTCTGTCCTCAAATTGTCCACACATGTCCAGTTTGCAAACCTGAACACGACCGTGAGCAGAAGCCCTTCTTTTGGAGAAACGTTGGCGAATCTCCACATTCTCGATCATGCTTGATAAGCACACTTTGTGTTGCGCATTCTTCCTGTCCATATGCATCTTCATGCTTAGCAATCGGGGGGTGTGGGGTGTGCCGGGGCAATGCACACTTTTGCAAAATGGGCAGAGATGCCTGCCCTCTTCCGATTCCAAGGGCATTTTAAAAATAGATGAAAAACCAAAAGGGGAGCAAACCAAAATGAGCATCAAAGTGATTTTAGAGTAATTTAGGGAAACTAAAAATGGCTAGCTCTCCCAGTGATGTTCAGCACACATGGCACTCCAAAGAGTCCTAAAATATAAATTTATGGGGTGCAGGATATAGAGCAGAACCGAGCTGAAGTACTACCGCTAAATTTCAGTGAGAATTCAGCATGCACCTTGTGTTATTTTTCATTAACAATGGCATCCTTCTCATGCTAGACTTCCAATGCAACTTCGTGCAGATCTGATCAGTGGTATCCCAGCCGTGCAGGAGTCCCTGATGCTGTCACCCTTGTCCACATGGATGTCACTTCTCCAAGAAGCTCAGCAAACATGGCAGTGGGAAGGAAGATTGCCCTGGCTTTCTTCCATAACTTGTCTGGCTCAGGGAGCAGCCAGACTACACTGGGTCACAATAAGGGGATGCTTTGTAATTTTGGCTGCATTTTGCCCGTAAGTTTGCACGGCATCATTTTGTTACTAGCATATCATCCGGCGCATTGGTCTGAGTGGCTGGTTGATGCATCCTGCATTACTTGAACTCCCTTGGCATTCAGCAGTTTTTATGTCCTTACATATGTGTTTCATAGGTTCACTGCATCTGTCTTGTTTTGGGCCATGTGCCCTTCCTCCAGTCCCACCCCTGAGTCCCCCCCCCCAAACCATCTCTTTTCATCACTTCTGAGTTGAACAAGTTGCATGGAACAATTGCACTGAGGTACTTTTATCATCTGCATGCATTGCTAAGAGCTGGGTGCTGCTTTTGACTGAACCTTTCAGTCCAACTTCTTTCTGAAAATTTTCAGAGGGCGGACAGGGATGAAACCCCCCCTCCCAATTGGAAATTAAAAAAAATCTGAGATTTTTCTTTTTTCTGAGATGGTGGTGGCTTAATTTGACCTGGAGGCTGGTGTTTTGCTTGCTTTCTTGCTTTTAACTGAGATAACTAATAGCAGCAATGAAGGAGAAAAATAAAGTTTTGGCCCACACCATGTTCATTTGCCTTTCAAGTGCCCTCAGTGGGTTAGAGGCCTTTCTAAAAACTATGCCTGTCTGGACAGGGATAACCTGGCTTCAGTGGTCTAAACTCTGGGAAGCTCCAAGATAGATTATTACATTGTACTCTATGTGGGACCACCCTTGAAGACTGTTCGGAAGCTGCTGCTTGGGCCAAAGGTATTCAGACTGCTAGCCGGGCCAGAAGTGCCAAGCATCTATCACTAAGTCCACTGCACTTGTACTAGTTCCCTGCACGTTTCCAAATAAGATTCAAGGGAGTGGTTTTTAGGGATGAGCAAAATATGAAACATTGGCATTCACCAAAGTTCTTTCAATCCTTCTTCAAGCACATGCTGCCTCATTTGCATTCTGAAATGGAAGTGACTTGTGCTTTGTTTTTGAGTGGAAACATGTACATTTTTCCAACAGGGAAAAGTACAGTTTTAAAAGTGTGTCATTTTCCCAGTTGCATTTTTAAAAAACACACATTTTCCCTTGTGCGTTTTTGCATGAAAATTTGCCCAAATGCGTCTTTGTGCAACTACGTATATTTATCGATGCACTTCTTGGGATGTGCACGTTTTCGCTTGCGCACATGTTTGACTATGAAGGCAAGTTCAGGAAATTGCAGGCATTTCCCGAGAACTGTGTTTCTATTTGCACTCCTGCTTCGGGTTGCAAATGGGGCCTGTTCACATGCTGTGAAACAGGATCAAACTTCCTGTACACCCTTAGGTTTTACCAGAGGTTGGCAACCTTTTACACTCAAAGAGCCATTTGGACTCATTTCCCACACGAAAGAAAACACTGGGAGCTGCAAAACCCTTTTGACATCTAAAATGAAGATAACACTGCATATATCGGTTTTTTTTACCTTAATGCTATGTATATCTTCATTGTAATTTAGCTGCAGCTCTTGTTGAGTCACTAAAAACTGTTATTTTTAATCTTACATAAACTAGTATTTATTTATTTATTTATTTAAACAACTTATATGCCGCCCCATCACATGAGCCTCGGGGCGGCTTACAGTCATTATGGATCATTATGGGTTATAGTAGGACTCCTTTCATATATTTTGAATAGAAGAACAGCTTCCTGAAGAGTCAAACTCAGTGCTAAAGGGCTGCATGCATTAAACAGCAAACCTCATAAGTTTGTCAGCAGTAAAAGCAAATTAATCTATCCACGTACCATTAAACGTTTGGTTTTCTTCAGAAACTTTTCTTCGATTTATCCATGGTTGGCCTACATGCGGGGGGGGGGTGTTGCTCAGTAAATTGGCGCGGGTCCGCAGATCGGGGGCTGTGCCGGAAATATAGGTGTGTTTAGTGACTGATTAGCAGATAAACAATCAAGTGCTGTGAAGTGTGACAGGTCCAAAGCGCAGCTTTAACATTCAGATGAAGGAGATTACATTGGGACAAAGAGAATCCTTTCAGCAGAATTTCATTTCGTGTAACATGAGAGCCTGCAGGAAGCTTGTTTAGCAGAGGAATGTAGCGATTTATTTAACTAGCTGATTTACTTAACTAGCTAGCGCTGTGTTCCTGAGTGGAGCTTCGAGCAGATCAGCGGCTGTGCCGGCTCATGTTTTGAGCGACGGAGCTGCAGCAGAGAGTTCAAGAGCCTCGTGCGGCTCTGGAGCCACAGGTTGCTGACCCCTGGGTTTTAGCTAAGAAAGTCTAACATGGCTTGGGACTGCAGTGCTGCAGCAGAGTATGAGCCAATTCTGGCCATCTTCACAGGTCCTTTGCCAGATGAAGTTTGAAGGATGGCAGCAAGGGAGAGGTCCTTTTCCGTGGTGGCCACCCACTCATGGAAAGGTGCTTTCAGTGAGGGCTACCGGAAGCCAACCAACACCTCTTTTTGGTGCCATGTAGGACCTTCCTCTCTTTTCTATGCTTCTTCCAAGTCAATAATCCTTAGAAAATTTCTGAGAAGGCCTTTTCTCATTCCCGAGTTTGTCTCCAGATTTTGCTAACTTGGAGTTTCCAGTGAAGACAAACCATCTGAGAGGACTTTTGAAGGGAAGTCACTATAAGAAGCAGCTTTTGTGGATGGGCCGGGTGCTCTCTCAAACAAATGTGGCCTTTACCTTAATTGCATATTGCTATCAAAGAACAGAGCTGGGACCATTTTGTAGTTCATTTTACAAAGTCATATGGGTTATTAAACACAAATCTGGAATGCACAAAAGAAAGAAATAGAATGCTTTGCATGGTTTTTATCTCTCCTGGCAAGCGCTGTAGATAAGAGAGAGATTAAAGCACATTATAACTGGTGCACACTGAACTGCATAAAATATTGATTTCCTGGCAATTGCCGACAACTTTATTAAGAGCTATGGAGAGAGAAGTTGAGAACTAGGCATAAAGCTATTGATATTCAAGCTTAACGGAAATGCCTATGTGACTAAGCAACTCACAAATAAGGCTTTCTTATGTTTTCAGCTTAGGTGATTTTATCTAAACAAGGTGAATTTTGCATGGCAAAACCCAGCCACAAATTAGTGTAAGCAAAGCTAAATGTGCATTTTCCCTGAAGTCTTTACAGTATATAGGGAATGACTTTTAAAATGTGATCAAAGCCAGACACAGAGCCATTTGTTCTCCAGACCTGAGAGGCCTTACGAGGGTACTGGCTCTCAAAGGGTGGCAAGTACATGGCAAAGCGCTATAGAAATTCAGGAGGGATTTCTAGTGCTGGTTGTAATATAGCACAGGAGCCTGGTCTTCAAAAAGGAAAGTAAACACACAAAAATGCATGGTCACCATGCAAAACCCCCATCGTTAAACCAGTGTAACTGCTGCAGTAGTAGAACTGAGAAAGCTCCATTCTCAGCTGAAGTAAAATGCAGGGCAGAGAACAGGGTCATCTTGAACAGGGTCGTACAAGGTGTTTTGAGTTGTGTCTCAGTTCAAGAAATCAGGATTTTTAGGGAGCAGTCCCAGAGACTGTAGCATTGCTTAGAAGAGGCCTCGGAGGTTGGAAGCAGCGCTTGGAAATCCACGCCCACCCAGCTGGCATGCAAGAACCATGCCTGCTGTCTCTGCAAGGCTGAAAGCTTGACCTTGAAGAGGGAAAGGGGATGGATCTGGGCGGTGGGGAAGCAAGGAGACTGGAGAGGACAGAGCACAATGCATCCTGAGCCTTATCAACCCTCTTTTCCTCCTCCTCTGAAGCTGCCTTACCAGATAGGCTGAAAAGCTTATCTAGTAAGAATGCCAGATACCAGAGAGTGGTGATCACTGCCACCACTTTTCTTCCTCTGTTGGCTGCATCCCAGCGTGCACAGGAAACTTGGAAGCCTCCAACTCTGGGAGCTTCCAAGCAGTAAATCACTGGTGGGTATTGACCACCCTTTTCCAACCCAGGGTCTTCATGTTGTTTCGGACTTCCGTTCCCATTAAGCCCAGCCAGCATAGCCAACAGCTAGGCATTGTGGGGGCTGGAGTCCAAAACCTCTGGGAAGGCAATGCTAGTCTAGACAAAAGTACAGAGTCAGCTAACTGCACCTGTGGATGGAAAGAGGCTGATTTGCAGTGGCTGCTTCAAATTCTGGAAGTCCCTGCCAAGGTTGGTCCTGCACCAGCCAGCCTTCCACATGTGAGCTGATCTGCTGTGTAAGAGGGTTTTAATGAGGGGGGGGGGGGGCTTCCATTTAACTCTGAGTTTTTGTTTACTTGCTTTTCTATAACTTTCCGTTTTGATTTATAATTGATTGTTTGAATGTTTTAAGTCAAAGTCTTATTTGTCCTGATCTTATTACCATCATAAGGCCCATTTTTGATGGAAAGGCAGCTGCATATGCAATAAAGAAATTATCCAACAAGCGAGCAGGGCTATAACTTGCTCAGAACCTCGCTGCCCTTCATGCCTCTTTAAAGTACCAGAGCTCAATGACTTTCCATGGAGCCAAGCGCTTAGCTGCCATCTGTTTCCCTGCAGTCCCTTTTTGCAAGAGGGTTTTCCTTCTAATGTGTATACTCCTTGATTATGACATGAAAGATGTTCTCTGAAGCAAATGTGGCATGGAACAGATTTGCTAATTTTTAGAACATTCTGCCTGCAAAGGGAATAACATGCAGCCAGCCTGTATTTATGCTACCAAAAATTTCCTTCCATGTTGTGTTGGGCATGGTGGGCATTTGATTGCTCTGACCATTTTTCAGAGTTCTAATTTTCTGTTTTTACAAGCTTTTGGAAGGAGAACTGTTGTTGTTGGAATTCCCTAGCTAGAAGAATTGGTTTTCTCAAAACCATGCTCTTCATAATCCAGAGCAATGATGAGTCACTCAAAAACTGAGATGGGGTTAAAATTTGGTCCAGATTTTATTAGGAGCTCATGGTTTGAAAACTTGAGAGCCAGAGCAATGTGGTGGTTAGAGGGGCCTGGGACTGGGCCGACACAGGCTCAAGTTTCTACTTCGTCATGGACCTCATTGGGTGATTTGGGCCAGGCAACAACTCTCAGCCTAACCTACCTCACAGGGTTGTTGTGAGGATAAATGGGGAGGAGAGGGATCTTGTACATGCCTTGTACTTCTTGAAGGAAAATGTGAAATATAAATGTGAACTATGGATAAATACACTAATACACAAAGTGGAACCTCAAGTATCCTTCAGTTTTCACTCTTCTCTGAAATTCACAACACTGTTTTCCAATCCAAAAAATCCATACAGAAGTAGAAACATTAGGGAACAAATATATTCAGAGGCATTTGTGCGAGGGAAATGTGCTCCATAAATTGCATGTCAGGGGGAAAACAGATATACAAAAATGTGCCCAGTGACTGTGCTAACGTAAAAAGAAATTAAGCACAAGGTGATGTGAAAATAGGAGAGAATGAACCTGTGCTTGAAAAAGTTGCAGAAAGGGAAGCAGAGCAGTTCATCCATCTCCTCGCGACAGCAGCACTTTGCTCTTGTTGGAGAAGAGTGTATAGTGAAATGCTGGGGTCCATGGTTGGGAGCCTTGGTTGAGCTGATGTACCATTTCACCCTCATCCCGCTGTGTTGCGGCCTGCTTGCCTTGAGGGCCTGCTTGGAAGACTTGAGAGCCCTTACACATTGCTGACTGTGCGAGTGGAGAGCAGGCCCGCTTCTGCCAGCCACATCTGGCAACGGTGTGACGTGCGTGCCTTCAGATCTCCGTGCTTCAAAATCCTCCATGTCTGGGAGAAACCTGACTGTATGCAGCTCCCGTCAAGTGGAAGAACATGGTGCCATAGGCGTGAATGGGAGCGCAGCCCTTTCAGGCACCAGCACCCAAGGGGTGGCCAGTAAGGAGCATGGTCAGAGCTGGCATCAGCGAGCAGTGGCGTGAGTGCTTTGCCATAATGCAGGCATCCATGCAAGATGATTGGAAAGATGCTTTCTGGCCTCCAAGAGAATTCTTTGGGTTGGACCCACATAGCAGTCTGTGCAACTGGGCTGAGAGGAGCAGGTTCCCCTTCCCCTTCCCCTTCTCCTACGTAACACAATCCAAGCTCCAAGCATGTTCCCTTATGCATAGCCACACCAATGGCTGCATCCAGTGTTTTGGTCATGCTAGAGCAGGAGAAGGCAAGCACTTTTGGCTCAGGGGACAGGTTAGAAAAATCTGTTTATTTATTTAAATGAATGAATGAATGAATGAATGAGCCCCTGACCCCACCACTTTGTTCTTAATTGCTCCATGTAGTAACAAACCTGGAGAAGCAAATTACTAAAGCCAACACCTGCAAGGCTTGGTTGATTCAGGCTGCTCCTTCTCATGCTGTTTGTGGCTCAGTTGCACTAGGCCTCTGAGCCAGAGACCTTCCTTGTGCAAGGGTAGGAAATGAACTATACTTTATCTTGGAGCGTATAATAAAGAACCATGTTACTCAAACTATGAGCCCCTGAAATTCTTTTTCTGAATTCCTCACCTTGCCCTTTCCTCCTAGCACCACGCCCCTTAGAAATGAAGAATTTAGGGAAGAAAGTGATGTGGGAAGGATTAACCCATCTCTCCTAGAGTGGAGTGGTCCCAATCTGTATTGAGGCTTTGCATTCTTACATGGTGAGTGTAATGTGTAGCTTGGCTCGGGATCATGTGAGGGGAGCTGAATAAAATCAGGATGCTCCCTAACACAGAGGATTTCTCAGTGTAGACATCTGTAGACCCATATTTCATACTGACACTAAATGTGGCTGGCAGAAGCAGGTCTCTTCCCCATTCACATGTTCATCAATATGTTTGTTGTTGTTGTTAGTCGCGAAGTCGTGTCCGACCCATCGCGACCCCATGGACCACATTCCTCCAGGCCTTCCTGTCCTCCACCATCCCCCAGAGTCCACCCAAGCTCACACCAACTGCTTCAGTGACTCCATCTAGCCACCTCATCCTCTGCCGTCCCCTTCTTCTTTTGCCATCTATTGTTCCCAGCATTAGGCTCTTCTCCAGGGAGTCCTTCCTTCTCATTAGGTGGCCAAGGTATTTGAGTTTCATCTTCAGCATCTGCCCTTTTGAAGAGCAGTCAGGGTTGATCTCCTCTAGGACTGACTGGTTTGATCGCCTTGCGATGCAAGGGACTCGCAGGAATCTCCTCCAGCACCACCATTCAAAGGCCTTAATTCTTCAGCACTCAGCCTTCCTTATGGTCCAGCTTTCACAGCCATACATTGCAACTGGGAAAACCATGGCCTTGACTATATGCACTTTTGTTGGCTGGGTGATGTCTCTGCTTTTTAGTATGCTGTCTAGATTTGCCATAGCTTGCCTCCCCAGTAGAGAGCATCTTTTAATTTCTTGGCTGCAGTCCCCGTCTGCAGTGATCAGGGCAGCCCAGGAAAATAAAATCTGTCACAACCTCCATTTCTTCCCCATCTATTTGCCAGGAAGTGAGAGGACCGGATGCCATGATCTTAGTTTTCTTAATGTTGAGTTTCAAGCCAACTTTTGCACTCTCCTCCTTCATTCACATCAAGAGGCTCTTTAGTTCCTCCTCACTTTCTGCCAGAGTGGTATCATCTGCATATCTGAGGTTGTTGATATTTCTCTCAGCAATCTTAATTCCAACTGGTGATTCATCTAGCCCCGCCTTTCTCATGATGTGCTCTGCATATAAGTTAAATAGGCAGGGCAACAGTATACAGCCTTGCCAAACTCCTTTCTCAATTTTGAACCAATCAGTGTCCAGTTCTCACTGTTGCTTCTTGACTCGCATATAGGTTTGTCAATAGACAAATAAGATGGTCAGGTACTTCCATCTCTTTAAGAACTTGCCACAATTTGTTGTGATCCACACAATCAAAGGCTTTAGCATAGTCAATGAAGCAGAAGTAGATGTTTTTCTGGAACTTCCTAGCTTTCTCCATGATCCAGTGTATGTCGGCAATTTGATCTCTAGATCCTCTCTCCCTCTTCGAAATCCTGCCTGTACTTCTGGTAGTTCTCAGTCCACATACTGCTGGGGCCTAGCTTGCAGGATTTTGAGCATAACTTTGCTGGCATGAGAAATGAGTGCAATGGTGCGGTAGTTTGGACATTCTTTGGCATTGCCCTTCTTTGGGATCGGAATGTAAACTGACCTTTTCCAATTCTGTGGCCACTGTTGAGTTTTCCAAATTTGCTGGCATATTGAGTGTAGCACTTTTACTGCATCGTCTTTTAAGATTTTGAATAGCTCAGCAGGAATGCTGTCGCATCCACTAGTTTGGTTGTTGCTCAGACTTCCTAGGGCCCATTTGACTTCACATTCCAGGATGTCTGGCTCGAGGTCAGTGACCACCCCATCGTGGTTATCAGGGACATTAAGCTCTTTCTTGTATAGTTCTTCTGTGTAATCTTGCCACCTCTTCTGAATCTCTTCTGCCTCTGTTAGATCCCTGCCATTTTGGTCCTTTATCATGCCCATCTTTGCATGGAACGCTCCCTTCATATCTCCAATTTTCTTGAAGAGATCTCTGGTCCTCCCTATGCTATTGTTTTCTTCCATTTCTTTGCACTGTTCATTTAAGAAGGCATTCTTATCTCTTCTAGCTATTCTCTAGAATTCTGCATTCAATTGGGTGTATCCTTCTCTTTCTCCCTTGCCTTTTGCTTCCTTTCTTTCCTCAGCTATTTGTAAAGCTTTCTCAGACAGCCATTTTGCTTTCTTGCATTTCTTTTTCTTTGGGATAGTTTTAGTTGCCACCTCTTGTACCATGTTGCAAACCTCCGTCCATAGTTCTTCTGGCACTCTGTCTATCAGATCTAATTCCTTAAATCTATTGTCACCTCTACTGTATATTTATCAGGGATATGATTTAGGTCATACCTAGTACTTTCCCCTACTTTCTTCAATTTAAGCCTAAATTTTGCAACCAGAAGCTCATGATCTAAGCCACAGTCAGCTCCTGGTCTAGTTTTTACTGACTGTATAGAGCTTCTCCATCTTTGTCTGCAGAGCACATAGTCAATCTGATTTCTGTGTTGACCGTCTGGTGATGTCCATGTGTAGAGTCGTCTCTTGGGTTGTTGGAAAAGAGCGTTTGGTATGACCATCGTATTCTCTTGACAAAATTCTACCAGCCTGTGCCCTGCTTCATTTTGTACTCCAAGGCCCAACTTACCTGTTATTCCAGTGATCTTTTGGCTTCCTACTTTAGCATTCTATCAATACATAGGGGCTGTCAAGTCCCCCCATCCCAACCTCAGAGCAAGCAATTTGCAACATAGTAAAATGAGGGCAAAGTTGTATATCAGCAAAACCAAGGACTAGTATTTCTCCCAACCTGGATGTTTAACCATTTATGCCAGCTGTGTTATTTTGTCTACTTTTCAGTGCTGCATTTCTCCTCTCCTCTCCTCTCCTCTCCTGAGGTAAGGATCCTGCTATTTAATTGATTGTTTCACTGCTTTGTAGTTTAAATTGTAACCATTCAAGTGCATATGTGAGTCATTTCTGCATCTCTGGGACCCATAGCACTGAATCAGGTTACTCATGTTTATAACTCAGGTTCTTCAATAAATTATCTGAGGGCTGGGGACTGTTTGGAGGTTATATTTTCCTTCTCTTCCTATTTGCATTTTGATTTGCAGCTAACATGCTTCCTATATTTTAACTCTGGGCTGTGAAGCCGAAGAGTCCAAGAGCATCAAACCAATCACATGAGGGAACTGTCTTTGCACCAGCAGCAGAATACATTAAGAGCGATGCCAGGAGAGCTCCTTCTGTGACCTTTGTTGCCCAGTGAAAGTGACCCCAAAAATACCTGCTTGTCAGTAATGGATGAAATATTTCTGGCCATTCCTGATTGTGAACAGCTCAGGTTCAGAATATCTGATGAGCATCTCCAAAGAATTCAGATTTCCTGTTTAGGCATCTAGCAAAGAAACTCCCCTCTTTATCCTCAGAATATACAGACACACAAACACATACACACGGGGAAAGGGGGAGGCAATGAATCTTCGAGTATTTTTTGTTTCCACTGCCTGGGAATATCTTTGTGATGACCAAGATGTTCTGCTTCTCTTCCTGCCATTCATACTGTGGTTATTAATTTCTTCTGTAATTTACACAATACAAATAAGGACATGATTATCTACCTACCTACCTACCTACCTATCTTGTGTGCTGCACCCTTTTGCCATAAGGCTCTCTGGACAGCTCATAAGATGTTATTATACAATGCGTAATACATTTAACAACACATGATAAATTATAAAAGTGAACAATAAAGTAAGATCAATAAATAAGATAATGATAAAAGGTAAGGTATGATAAGGACATCAAAATTAAACAATGTATTAAGCCATTTAAAACTTCTTTAAATAAAAATGGAATGAAATTGTACATAACTAAATAAGATACTGAAATCATAGTATGCAGCATCAGAATAACACATAAAAACCATTAAAGCCAATTAAACCAAGCAACTCACCCACCAAGATGATTGTGAAAGAGAAACATTTTTAATTGGCATCTAAAAGAAGAGAGGGATTCAGATGCAAGAGCGCTCCATAGTTGGGCACTATTACAGAAAGGGGGCTGCATATTTTTGTCAGGATGTCCAGTGAGAGAGCTCCTGGTGAGGCCTGTGCAACCTTGCCTGCACAAATGCCGCACGGTTATGTCCACTAACCAGAGTGAGAGAAAACGGGTTGATGCCACAGAAAAAACACGAATGATCCGTGTGCTCGAGTCATGCCTTTCTTGTCCCTTTTGCTCCTCCCACCAAACCTGTAAAGGCACAAAAGTAACCTGACCATTTGCCTTCCTCTCCCTCCTTCCCTCCCTTGAGAGAAGAAGTGTAATTCTTCTTTCTCTAAGCTACCCATCTAACCATGGAACTTCCTTCTGAACCAAATATGTCTGCATGAACCTGCCAACATCTCTCCCTCGTGCAAGTCACCTATGGATTGTTGTGAACAAACAAACCCTTTTCCTTTTGTAGTAAGCCTCACAGTGTGGGTTCTACCAGATCCAGGTGCTAGCAGCAGCCTTTTGACTGACTCTGCTACTTAATACTGACCTCTGCTGAACCTACATATAACTGTATACACAACGGCTTCCCAACACACCTTTTGCAGAAAACCCAGACAAATAATACCGACATCAAACCTATTCTTTATCCAGGACTGTATGCCAAGGAGAGGGTGCTTAGAACTCCCACTGGCTGTTTTTTAAAATTTCAGAGACTTAGGCAGAAGTTAGGGTCTGGAAGTTAGGCAGAAGTTAGGAGAACTGTGGTCAGTCAAGCTTTGGAAAACTCTTACTGGACTGAGCTCAAGATGAGGCAAAGAATATTTACATCTTCTGTATAAGTTAACAGAAAGGATGCATGGATTTTATTAAATCTACCTATCTGTGTTACACTATGTCATTAGCTCACTGATGAAATCAGATTCTACAGCCCCCATGCAGTCCCCACCCAGTTTTGATCCACATATGCTAACATGCATTTGGAAATTTGATCAAATGCCCTCCAAAGGTTAACTAACTGGACTGTAAACCTGTGGAATATATGCAACTTTCAAAAAGCTGCAGAGGCACAGAATAGAATCATGGAATACTAGAGTTGGAAGGGTCCAGGAAGGCCATCAGGTCCAACCCCCTGCTCAGTGCAGGGCTCCATTTAAACTGTCCCTTGCAGATGGCTGTCTAGCTGCCTCCTGAACGTCTCCAGTGTGGGAGAGCCCACAACCTCCCTAGGTAACTGCTTCCGTTGTTGTACTGCTCTGTCAGCCGGGACATTTCCCCTGCTATCTAGCTGGAACCTGGCATCTTGTAACTTGAGCCAGTTATTCCATGTCCTGCACTCTGGCATGATCGAGAAGAGAGCCTGGCCTTCCTCCTTGTGACAGCCTTTCAGGTACTTGAAGAGACCTATCCACCCTGTATCCTCATGCAGGTACTGAGATTCCTAACTTATTAGGATATATTATGGGTTTCCCTGATATCCTAAGTAGGGGTGGAGAACCTTAGGCTCAGTGCAAAATTGCTCCTTCTGAAGTCTTTCAGAGTTCACCAGCTGGTGGCACCCTGTTTCCTGGCCTCAGCCCTTTTCCTCTGGCCACGGACCACTGGGTGCCTTTTGGTGCAGTTCTTCCATTCTCGAAGGCTGGAATGCTGTTCCTACGTCATCCCGGTAACAAGTTGGGAAATGTGACAATTGCATTTTCCTTCATTTTTTAAAATCCAGACTGGTCCCTTTTCTACTTCTGAACAGGAACATGGAAGCAGGTGCAATTTTTCTGGAAATGCCTGCTTGCTTCCAACATGCACTGCCATTTGAAAAATGTACTCTTTCACTTATGCACACTTAAAATAAAAGAAAGAGCTTCACACTTACTTTATGGGGAAAATGTGCACATCTGGGTGTGCACTTAATCCCATCCCCCAGCAAAATGCACATTTCTTATGTTTGAACAAGAAGCAAAGCAATTGAAATCAAGAACAAGATGATTCATGTTTTGTGGCTTGGTGAGAATTTCAGCAAACTCTCCAGCAGGAAGAGTTTTGAGCAAAACTGTGCTGTCATTTTGAATAGTTTTTGGCCTGCCTGTACCACCTTGCTTCTATCCATCAGTGGAATGCAGCTCCCAAGAGGTTGTCTGAAATGGAATTTCACCCCAGGTTTAAAGAGGTTTTGCACCCTGGCATATGCCTGGTCTTCTGGTTGGGACTTTGGTGTGAGAGAAGGATGGGTTTCTTAGCAGTCACATACACAAAACAAAGGATTGTGTAGAACCCTAATCCTTAGCTCAGTAAGACGAGGGGATTTCCTCAAGTGTGGTCAAATCTCTTTCTCTCTCATTCTTCCCTGTCTCTCCTTCCCCTTCCGTCCGTCTCTCCCTCCCTCCCCTCTTCTTGTAATTAAGACCATAAATAAAAATAGCATTTCTTAACCATTTTTTCCTTTAAAATGATGCAATCTATGAAGGTGAGAAATGTTCTGCTAACAGATTTGGCCAACGCTTTATGCAAAAAAGGTTTTGATTATTTCATTAATGGTTTGCCAAGGAAATAATATGAATGAATTAATTTAATGTCAATTCAAGGGCTTCTTAGGAGTTTGCACATATATTTTTGAAAGTTTACAAAGTCTGAAAGTTTACAAAGTGAAAGTTTACCAGTGAGGGAGGAAATTATGCAGTTGGTATATATCTACTTCTTCATCGTGGCCTCTGTGCATCACACATATGGGGTTGCTGCGCCTGCGCAGTGCCTAGGCCGGAAGATTAGAAAGCTAACGGTTTTTGGTGGGAAAACTCCGCTCCCCTCCCCCTTCGTGGTATAAATAGAGCGGAGTGTCTGCCATTTTATTCAGTCTTTGTGACCGCCGTTTGCTGTGCCTCGTGTCTATTCATCCCTCGCTATAGATCTGTGCCTCTTCGTTGTTTTTTTCTCAAAAACCTTAAACTCCTCTTGCTCCAAGTTTGTTCTTCTTCCCGATTCTGTCCGTTTTCTTCTTAAATTCTCTTTTCTCTATATATAAAAAAGCAAAACAAACAAACAAACTAACAAAAATATTATCTTACCCTCTATACTGTCCTCTTTTCTTCATTTTTCCGCGATGGCGCAGTGGGCAGCATTCCGCAAATGTATTGAATGTGAATCTAAAATGTCGCCAGTTGATCCACATGATCTATGCCTCCTCTGCCTCGGCTCCGCCGAAGCGTCCTTCCTCGACCTCTGCCAATCCTCCGCAGCGTCCTTCGGATGAAGGCACCGCTTCTATGGAGGCTCAGTCACTGCCTTCTCCCCCGCCTAAGAAACGGGAGAAGCACAAGCATACTGGTCTGGATAAACCTTCCACCCATAAGAAGCTGAGGAAGGAGAAGGTGGATAAGGCCGCTCGCAAGAGCAAGAAACCTGATCGCCCAAAACACCGGGGCTCAGGTTCATCGGGCTTTTCGGTACCGACGGCCGCCATGGTACCGAGCCCCTTGGGACCGGCCCTGCAACTCGTTATACAGGTGATTCCACCGGGATCCCCCAGGCCAACCACTCGGCCTGAGAGCGTGCATCCCCAGCAACAGGAGGAGCTGCTTCGGGAGTCCATCTCTGATGGTGAGATCAAAGACTCCCTGCCGAGGGACCGCTCGCTAACACCTATGCCACCGACTGAACCTCATGTGGCCTCACCATTACCTCCCAGATGTCGCAGCCTTTCATCCGAACGTTGAGATGAGAGTTGGTTGATCCTGGGATATGGTGCTTCCCCCGGCTGGGGTGGTTACCAACCATATCCCTATTTTCCTCGGGATCATAGATCACCATTGGTCCCGAGGGACGTACCATCCATCTCCAGGCGTACGGAGATGAGGCGCCCAACCTCCCCTGAAACCTCCTCCTCAAGCGAAAACCGGCCACGTTACATGGAAGACTCCGAGGATTCGGAGGTCGACTCCACATCCCCTGATGTGGCTGTCACATACCAAGGGCCTGCTTCACCCGATGAACCGCATGTCTCTTTCACAGAGCTCATGTCCTGCTTAGTTTGTTCGCTTGAAATCGAAGCTCATCAACAGCCAGGCCCCTCCACAGATCGGTTTTATGATGTCGTTCGGGGAGAGCAGTCCGCATCCATAGCTCTGCTGCTTATAACTACACTCCGCCAGGCTATGGTCCAGCCCTGGGCCCAACCGGCCCAACCACAAGCTATCTCCCGCAGATATGAGGCCATGTATAGAGCTCGTGACGATGACATTCCCTTCCTGCTCCGTCACCCGAAACCCAACTCTCTTGTGGTTGAATCCTCCCAGGGCAGGGAGTCCAGGGAACATACCGCTCCTCGGGACAAGGAAGGGAGGAACATCGATATGCTTGCGTGCCGAGTCTATGCGGCCTCTGGACTCGGCGTGCGCATATCGAACTACGAAGCGACACTGGCACGTTACCAGTACTTTATCATGCAGCAGCTGGATAACGTTGCTTCCTCCCTTCCAGACCACCAAGCAGACCTTGCTAGGGTTTTCATTAAGGAGGCGATGCAGGTGGTGGTGCAACAGTTGTCTACCGCTCGTCATCATGTAGACACCGATTCAAGGGCCCTCATCAATGCCATCTCGTTAGGCCGACATGCGTGGCTGCGCAATTGTAATTTCCCCAATGAGATGAAGCACAGAATCGAGGAAATGCCATTTGACAGTACCTGTCTGTTCCACCAGAAGACCAACCGCAAATTAAAGGCGATTCACGAATCACGCCTAACTGCACGCCGCATGGAGCTCCCAGAATAACGTAAGTGGCAGTGGCCTCGGTCTTCCTACCGGAACCAACCATACTATCCATGCCAGCAAAACTACCCTCGCCAGCAATATCAACGGCAGCATTGGAGACAGCAAACACAGCAGCGTTTTTCCCAAGGCCGTCGGTGATTCGATACCAATAAACGCCAACGTTGATGGCTTGGGCGAACCATCCTCTCCCAACACCACCTTCCCTTCTCCCTTTTGGGAACCAGCTCCAGGGCCAACTCCCTATTTGGGAGTCCATTACATTTGATAGGTGGGTGTTATCTATCATCCAGTTCAGATATAGGATAGAATTCGATGTTATCCTTCCTTCAAGCCCGATCCGCTTCACACCTTCTTCATTGGTGCTATGCGATGAGGTCCCCCAGCTACTTCTCAAGGGAGCGATTCGACAATTGTCCTGCTCGGAAGGATTGCATGGATTCTATTCCAGATATTTTACGGTCCTGAAAAGGGACAGTGGTCTTCGTCCGATCCTGGACTTACGAACTCTTAATAAGTACATTAAACCAAGGAAGTTCCGGATGACCACTTTGCAAAATATCCTTCCGTTATTGAAAAGAGAGGATTGGTTCGCCTCACTGGATTTAAAGGATGCTTATTTTCATATTTCCATCCATCCTTCACACAGACGCTTTCTACATTTTACTGTCGGATCCGACCTGTTCGAGTTTAACGTCCTACCTTTTGGCTTGGCCACAGCCCCTCGAGTATTTACGAAGTGTATGGCGCCGGTATGCGCACACTTGAGGACATGGGGAATACAGATATACCCATACTTAGATGACTGGCTAATCGTCTCGCAATCTGAGCAAGCTCTCCTGTCTGATATACAAATGACCTGCGCTCTACTCGATGCTCTCGGTCTCTGCATTAACCGCGACAAATCATCCCTTATTCCCACGCAGGTCATCGATTTCATCGGGGCACGACTCGATTCGACGCAGGAAAAAGCCTTCCTCCCACCGGAACGTCAGAATGCCTTATGCAGCCATATTCATCAGATTCGGCTACACGGAATGGTCCCAGCCTTATCCGTTCAGTGACTACTGGGGCATATGGCTGCTGCAATTGCCATTGCCCGGTATGCCAGACTACGTATGCGACCCATGCAACTGTTTTTCAACGCTGCTTTTCAACCGCAACAAGATCCTGCCACCAAGCCGATTCGGATTCCATCTGCAATCCTTCACATTTTAACGTGGTGGACCATCACAGACAACATGTCGATCGGCGCTCTGTTTCGACCACGTCAGCCAACGACAACTCTGTACACCGACGCATCCCTCCTTGGATGGGGTGCGGCATGTTCGGGACTTCGGGTCCAAGGTACTTGGAACCGACAAGAAGTGAGGAAACATCAACTTTCTGGGACTTCTGGTGATTTTCAACGCCCTCAAGGCTTTCAAGACTGTGTTATGCCGTCAAGTTGTCCAAATTGCATCAGACAAGATAGCGGCAGTTTTCTACATCAGCAATCAGGGGGGCACAAAATCCCCAGCCTTAGCACGCCTATTGATGGACATTTGGGACTGGTGCATTCCGAGGAACATCGTGCTTATGGCAGTTCATCTGGCTGGAACCGACAAGGTCGAAGCAGATACATTAAGCAGACAGATGTCAACAATCCACAAATGGGAGTTGGACAAACAAATTTGCGAGAAACTCTTCCACTTGTGGGGTTATCCGGAAGTGGACCTGTTCACCACTTGAGAGAACAGCCTGTGTACCCTATACTGTTCCAGAGCGGGCGTTGGGCCAGGATCTATGGGGGACGCTCTTATGGTCCCTTGGAGCAACATGACTTTTTATGCGTTTCCCCCGACCCCACTCCTGACAAGGGTGGTTGCGAAAATAGCCCAGGACAATGCCACGGAGATACTAGTGACTCCGTGGTGGCCGAGACAACCATGGTTTGCCACTCTTTTACTGCTGTCCAGAAGAACGTTCCTTCATCTACCAACTCTTCCGCATGTGTTAACACAAGGAGGAGCAATCCGTCATCCGGATATACTCTCTCTGAAGCTGACGGCATGGCGGATCACCTGATTCACGCCACTGAGTTGGTACCGGGGACACCTCACCCTAAGGGTGACCTTACTCAACAGACGGTATATGCGGCCCCAACTTCAGATTCGACAGCAACTGTCACGGTACCGATGCCTATGGACAGAGAAATTCAGGCGATTCTCAAATCTGCATTGAGACCGTCCACTCGTCGTTCCTATACGGCTAAATGGAGAAGATTCTCCTCTTTTGCAGAGTGCCATTCCTTTTCCCCTGGAACGGCTTCAGTCACCAATATTTTACAATTTCTCTTGCATTTGCATCATGAGGGACTTAAACCATCATCCATCAAAGTTTATGCAGCCGCTATATCCCATTATCGTGGCACTATCCACGGATTATCAGTCTTCTCTCAACCGCTGGTTTGGCGTTTCAGTAAGGGACTACAAAATTTACATCCGTCTATTCGCCCTGCCATGCCAACGTGGAGTCTTTCCGTAGTGCTCCAAGCACTTACCAAACCACCGTTCGAGCCTTTAGCAACTGTGGACTTATGCCTGGTGTCATGGAAAACTGCCTTTCTCGTAGCAGCTACATCAGCATGGAGAACTAGCGAAATTTGTGCTCTCCGCATAGACCCACCATTTCTGAACTTCCATAAGGAAAAAGTCATCCTTCGGATGGATTTCTCCTTTTTACCCAAGGTGGCCACACCGTTCCACCTGAATCAGGACTTCGTTCTGCCGGCATTCTTTCCATCGCCGTTGACCCCGATAAGAACGTGCTTTACACACGCTTGATGTTCGCTGTTGCTTGGCCTTTTACAGATCCCGCACTGAATCTTTTCGTACTACTAATAGACTTTTTGTTAAATACTCCGAGCGTAAAAAGGGATCACCGATATCATCTCAGAGACTCTCTAATTGGATCGTCCAGACTATTGTCCTGGCTTATCAGCTATCGAAAATAGACTTATCTGTCTTTTCAAGTGGCCACTCTACACGAGCAGTTGCGACCTCGTCCGCTTTTGCCGCAGGGGTTTCGGTGCAAGACATCTGCAGAGCTGCGATCTGGGCTGGTCCATGTACTTTCGCCAAGCACTATGGGCTTGATGTATGTGCCAGACAAGACTGCTCTTTTGGTAGAGCTGTTCTCTCATCCATTCTTCGCTGACGACACCTCCCTCCTCTGACTGTGGTAAGCTTGCGAATCACCCATATGTGTGATGCACAGAGGCCACGACGAAGAAAAGCAGGTTGCTTACCTGTAACTGATGTTCTTCGAGTGGCCATCTGTGCATTCACACAACCCACCTGCCAGGCCCACTCGGTGTTGGTGAGTGGATCTCGTTTTTCTCAGTACTGTACTATAAATTGCATCGGTACCGTTGGGTTATATCGCTGACTAGATATTGTTCTCGGTACCGTACTATAATTCACATTGGTACCATTCGGATATAATTGTGTTTTCTCATTACTTTTATTTTTAACCTCTAGAGGGCGAACATGCGGTCTTCAAGACTGAGTAAAATGGCGGACACTCCGCTCTATTTATACCACGAAGGGGGAGGGGAGCAGAATTTTCCTGCCAAAAACCGTTAGCTTTCAATCTTTCCGGCCTAGGCACTGTGCAGGCGCAGCAACCCCATATGTGTGAATGATTGATTGATTGATTGATTTATATCCTGCCTTTTTCCTACAAAGGGCTCAAGGCAGCTTACATCATTCTCCTCCTCCATCTTATCCTCACAACAACAACCCTGTGAGGTAGGTTGGGCTGAGAGTCTGTGACTGGCCCAAAGTCACCCAGTTGGCTCCATGGCTGAGCAGGGACTAGAACCCAGATCGTCTGAGTCCCAGTCCCATGCTCTTAACCACTACACCACACTGGCTCTCACAGATGGCCACTCGAAGAACATCAGTTACAGGTAAGCAACCTGCTTTTTTTCAAAGCAGCTAATAGTGAAAGTCAATTATACAAGGAACATGTCTAACACAAAATTAGAAATACTAAAATATGACTGCATACACTTGCACTGAAATTATATTACAGATATCTATCTGGATAGGTAAGGAGGTATATATCTAATGTGTTTTGAATTTCATGTAAATACCAGATGGTGAGAGAAGAAATGGAAAAAGCTGCATCCTTATACCAAAGTTTTTGGTTTAAACATAGAAACAGAGAAACATCTAGTCTGACCCCAGGGCCATCCAGTCTGATCCCCGGTTCCAGCTGGCTCTGCTCAGGACAAGCCTTGGGGGTCCCCGCTCATCACTGACAGCCATCCCGATGATTCCCCACTAATAGTTACCTTCTGCTTTTGGTCTGTCAACTATGCCCTAATCCATTGGACAGTGCATCGGTCTATCTCCCAACTCTTCAATTTCTCAACCAGGATATCATGGGGTACTTTGTCAAAGGCCTTGCTGAAATCCAGGTAAACCACACTGACCATGTCTCCTCTGTCTAGCCACCTCAAAACCTTACCTCAACAACTCCCAAGGTACGCTCAGGTGTAACTCGTTAGGGACTGGTGCGTTTGTAACGTCCAGTGCCCTGAGGAGCTCCTTGACTTCTAGAGGGGTCACTCTAATCTGTGCCCCTAAATCCCCAGCCTCATCTGACACCCTATGCAGATCTCCCCTGTCCTGCTTGGGGAGAAAACGGAGGCAAAATAGTCATTTAGCATCTGTGCCTGTTCCCTCACATCAGTCACCGAATCCCCTTCCTCCTTATTCAGTGGACCCACCACCTGTCTCCCCTTCTCTTGCTATTTACATGTTGATAGAAGCCCTTTTTGTTGCTCCTGATATTCTTCACAAGTCTCAGCTCATAACCAGCTGTAGCCAAGTGAAGAATCCTTCTGCAATGAGCTGCCTCTTCCCGGTATGCCCTCTTGTCTACTTGCCCCAGTGCGCATTTGCCATGGAGGTTCCACATATCACTGCACTTGGCATGCCAGGCTGCCGCTGGCGCTGGATGAAGTATCCTATCAGCAGAGTATCAGTAGTCACGGTCACTGCTAGGAGGCAGAGCGTCTGTCTGGAGCAGAGTAAGAGGAGAGTCAAACCTATCAAGGATGACACAGGCAGCTCTGTGTGGCCAGATCACCACTGGCTGGACAGACAGAATTAAGCAGAGAAAGAGGAAGGACAATTTATACTGAGATTTTTCTTTACTGTAAGCTGATTTCACATCACAGAAACATGCATGTGAACAGGGAGCTTACTATTATCTTAAAAACTTTAGTAACTTTACAACATAGTTCAAAGCGGTGTGCAAGAGTAGGGAGCCTTTGGACTGCAGGGACAACCCTAGGCAGCTTTGCTCTTCCCTTTGTCTCCTCTTGTTCCTCCCATGCAGCAAGGAGGGTTGCAAAATGCCTTCCACTGCAGCCCAGGGAAGGCTTCCTGCAAGCCCAGTGACAGCCCAGAAAGGCAGCTGGGGAGGCTGCAGTGGGGAAACTGTTGCCTCTCCCCTCGTCTCGTCTTGAGCACTCCGGGGTTTTGCAAAGCAGATTTTTCAACAGTTCTAATGCCCTGTGAGAAATGCTTCCTTAATAGGAAAAAAGGAAATGCACCGACCACATAGGAAGCCTGCTTTGGTCCTCTCTTGCAGAGTGTTGTAGCAGTGGCTTCTCCATATTCTGTAATTCTGGTCACTGAACAAAGGTAGAATTTGTAAATGAGTTACTTATGGGATGTTACTGCCCCATCAGACTGATGCTCCCAGCAAAGTATTTCTCAAACATTTCTTCTTTTGGGTCCAAAGTGATCATTTATAGGGTGGCCATAGGTATTCCTTTAAAGAGGGAAGACAGACCTCTGCTTGCTTGGTTTGATGGCCTGTCCAGTCCAAGCCTTGGTTAACAGGAGAACATATGAAAGGAATTTGTCATGGCTTCAAACAGCAAGTGACACATGAACAGCAGATGGTATTTCTATTTAAATGATAGTCTTTCAAAATGTGCACCTGTACATATAAATTAGCATATGCAAATATCATGCAGTTGTTATGCCAATCTATACTATTCTTGCATTCTTTTTAGTTATGTCTATCCTTTATTTTATGATGTGAACGTGGGCTTGAAGGTTTTCAAGTTTTTATAGGCTTTTGGCATGCGCATGATGGCAACAAGTTCCATTCCAATACCGCACTGTACCCCCAGGGACATGAAAGCGTAAGGGCAATTTTTAAAGCTTCATGCTGTGTGGTTGTTTTGTGTAGTGCCACTGAAACTTCTGCTCAGGCCTTGTCCAGGCTCCATCAGGATTGCCTGTTAAACATACTCCGTTGGTACTTAAACATAACTCAGTTGGTAGGCAAAGCTGAGCTAATGCACAGCCAGAGCTCATAGACAAACTCCTCCTCAATTACTTCCCCCCGTCATTGCAACCTGTTCTTCACCGGATTCTCACTCTTGCTCTGACAGCAGTGATGGAGGGGAGGGGAGGCAAGCAAGTAGCAGCAATGAAGAGTCAGAGGACGAGGAGCAAAAGGGACCTGAAATCTCCATGAGCCCCGAACAATAAACTATGCTTAAGCTTTGTCAAGGACCCCATTAGAAAGGTGAGTCTTTGTTCTGACAGCTGTCAAAACTCGGTGCTCCTGCGGATAGGGTGCTTCTACTTCTCCACTTTCCTGAGCATCTGATGCAGGACATGAAAAACTGACTGGTCTAAACAAACAAAAAGTAAAGAATGTCACCATAAAGCAGGTGATATATATGCTTCCCCTTTCCTTGTGTTTCCTTGTGACTTGGCTTGCACTTGACAGTTTGCAATCTGACAGCCAATGAGTGAATGGGAAAGAAATTTACATATTTGCAGCCAATGTTGATCAATGTACATAGTTAGTACCCACTTCCCTTTGATAGCAGATACTTCCCGGGATGTTGAACAAGGAAGCATTTTCATTTCAGGGGTGCATCAGTGAAAAACTGATTCTTTATTTAAATACAAAATGAAGAAATGAGTATTTCTACAAGTGGAAGAATCTATTTAAAAGTGTGCAAAATGCTACTAGAATCCAGAAAAAGAAAAAGACGCAGTCTTCCACTGCCATTTGATGGAACAGAAATCCTTGACATTCTCTGGCACCCAAGTCTGAGTAGGTATGTGCTACACTACAAGCTACATTCCACTTAAACCCAACTTGATTTCATAGTCTTTGCCTTCCAGTAAGGGTCAGTGGACTGTAGCAGGGGTTCTTACCACCCAATTCCATAAATGTTCATAGTTTCTGTACACGTGCACTTTTCTCCAATGTAAGCATTTTTGTGCACACGGTTTGCTTTTGGGAAACTATTTTTCTATTAGAATATGTGTTGGTGCATAATTTCCTGTGCAGTTTTCATGCACACACTCTAGGAATGCAACAATTTGTGTGTGCACTTTCCCCTAATATCACCCTGGGCAGGCGACATATTTTATATTGTTATTTATAATAATGTTAGGGCAAATTATTCTATATTGTTATTTATTTTATATTGTTATTTTTATATTGTTATTTTTGTATTTTACCTCATGTTGTGAGCCGCCCCGAGGCTTCGGCGAATGGGGCGGTATGGAAATGTTTTAATAAATAAAAATAAATAAATAAATAAATATGAGTGTGTACTAGGGTGGGGGCTAGCGGAGAACTCTATCATAAAATTTTGAAAATGTGAATTTCAGGGCACAACGGTCTCCCAGCTGACTTAATGTCTTGGGAGGGACACATCTGAGAAATTAGCACAAAGGCTGAACTGAATAAATCCCTAAATTACCCCTATCTTTGCTGGTTATGTTCTATCAACTCTTTACTTGCACTTTAGCTCTCAGCCATCAAAAGCAATAATTCTCAATTTAGGTAAGCTACCCCAGTTAAATCACGAGATTCTACCTTGATCATTTTCAAGGCCAACCTTTCATTTTTGCATCCTGAAAAATAGGACTGCAAAACTGCATGGGGTTTCTGAGTGCAGCCTTACAGCCAGTAAGCATCCAAATTGATGTGGGAAAGACTGTCAAACTTCAGCTCTGGGCAGCAGTGCAGTCATGAGTGGTAGTTCCAACATGCAGAGGTTTGGCACTTACCGGGTTGTTCTTAGGCAAAACCATGGACTCCTAATATCATGGCTTCTTGCTTGACGCAGAATGGCTGAGGAGATAGGAATGGACGTATCCGTTAAGTTCAAGACCCCCACGCATGTTCCTCAGTTTTCTTCCACGAAATGCATTCCATCCTTTTCCCACATCAGTTTATGAAATTGTAATTGAAAGCTCCATATGAAAATGTGCACCTAAATTTAGGTACTTTTTAGCTAAACGTAATTGTTGTGTGGAATCTTCCCTAGTGTACTCATTCTTTGGTCAACGTTGTTCCATTTCTAAACTGCACTGGATCATTCAGAAAAGTGCTGTGTTGATAAATGCTACCCCGAGGCTTCTGCGACGGGTGCGGCATAGAAATGTTATAAATAAATAAATAAATAAATAAATAAATAAATAAATAAATTCTGATGCATGCTGAGGTTCAGGAAGTTCTCTATGTGAATTTGCACTAAAATTTGGGCCCCATGCATTTCTCAGTCATCTCTATCAATACATCGGATGCATGTGTTTGCACGCCTAGTGCGAAAGAAGTCCAATGGAAATGGATTGTATGAAGTGACCTCCTTGTAGTCTAGGAAATCACATGCAGCTTATTTACCTGCCTTATACTGAGCAAACCCATTGCATCATCTAATCCATTATTTCCTACATCGGGGGTAGGGAATAGGCAGATATCCAGGTATTCTGGACTCAGTTCCCATTAAAAAAAGAAAGGAAAAAAACTGCCAGCATGGCCAACAGTCAGGAATTCTGGGAACTGGAATCCAAAACATCTGGATAGCTTTTCTATGCCCATTCTGGTCCACCCTAACTGGGAGCTGCTCTCTTGGAGTGGACCCTTTCTCCTAACTGGAGAGATGCTTGGGCTTGGACCTCGGGAATGTTCAAATGCCAGGACCCTATTGTTCCTTTAGACAAGGACCTTGGCTGGCTTGTTCAGGGACCCTGGGAAATTAGCTTCCTCCTCAGTTTTTCTATTTTTCATTTTAACTCATTCTGTTTTTGGCACTGGAATTTGTCTGATGGCCTCTAGAAGCTATTGCTTGATGCAACCAATAAACAGATGTAGAACAGAAAAAAAATCCTGGTGTTAATGAAATCATCAGCCTGTTAGGCACGTTCCGAAAGCGTGTGAGAAATGGTGCTTTTCTCCATTTGCCAATCCTGCTCCTTGCTTGAATTAGTCATGGCTTTCACTTATTATGGACAGCCGCAAAGTGTGGATTCAGGGAGGAGAAAGAAACCCTTTCTCAATAACTAACTATGGATCAATATGAGCGCTGCTCTGTATGGAAGGCAGCCATGTCCCTCTGGCAGTTGCTGTGAATGAACAGAACTTCTCCGTGTTAAATTTTAAAAGCTGTTCTTCACCACCCCCGTTTCAGAACTGACCCATATCTATCTAGATCCACCACACAGATGGAATAAAATGAGGGCAGCCGTCTCAACTTGAACAGCAGAAAGCAAAGTAGGTCTTTCTGATGCATGTGCCGTAGTGGCACACGTGTCTCTGTTGAGGATCTATTGATTATCTCAATCTTTTCATTCACCACGAACACCGTTTCTATCTAGGGAGGGGGGGAAGATGGTCCAGGAAGCAGCTGAATGCAAACTTACCGAGCGTCACATTTTCAAACTACACTGTGAAGCAAAATACAGTTTCTCTCTGAAAGCAGTGCTTCTCCAAATTTTGCTGTGTGATTTTGCATGAAAAAAAAATCTAGGCACAAATGTCTCTACTTGCCAAACTCAGTATATTAGGCAAAATGCATTGAAATGAATTCATTAGAAGTGTACCCAAACACTTCATAAAATGTTTGTGTGAACTTAAAAAAAAAATAATTCTCACATTCTGAGACAAGGAACTTAAGGTTAGAAAAAATGAGAAGCTGAAAAATCATGAATAGATTCATCCATCTTTGTTTATATGTTGTATAGACTCCATGCAGGAATAAACCACAGGTACGTATACATGTATTTAAAATATTTGTATCTTGCCCATCCTCAAAAAACACTCAGAGAGCTAAGAACAATAAAAGCAAATATAATGAAAGGAGCTTACTAGAACTGCAGAACCCAGTGCTGTTTTATGCACACAAGCATACATGGAGCAGCTATTAAAACAACGGGGTATCTTCCAGCCGTTAACATAATTACATACAGCAAGCTGAAAAGGAAAAAATGCAGCTTCTTAAAAAGCAATCAAGCCTTTTTAAATAAGATGGTTTTAGCCATCTGGCAGACGGCCAACATGTAAGGGGCAAGGGGGAGAGCCAGTGTGGTGCAGTGGTTAACAGCGCGGGACTGGGATTCAGGCGATCTGGGTTCTAGTCCCCGCTCAGCCATGGAGCCACCTGAGTGACTTTGGGCCAGTCACAGGCTCTCAGCCCAGCCTACCTCACAGGGTTGTTGTTGTGGGGATAAGACGGAGGAGGAGAATGATGTAAGCTGCCTTGAGCCCTTTGGAGGAAAAAGGCAGGATATAAATTGGAAAAAAAAAAAAAAAAAGATGAGCTTCCCTCAAAAGAGTTCCAAAGCCTTGGCCCGGCCACTGAGGAAGTCCTCAACTGGGCCCTCTCTGCAACCAGTTGCAACCCTGCACATACTTATTGGAGAACTGGCCCCACTAAGTCTAGTGCTACTGCCCTCTGAGAGAACATGCACGGAATTGCAATGGATGTGCATTTCTGGGGTACGCACTAGCTGATGTGTGTACCCTCTGATGAAGATCTCAGCAAGTGGACCGGCTTGCTCCAGGAGCTGGCAACTCTAGGTCCAAGCCATGAGAAGATTTCAAGTTCATCACCAGCTCTTTGAATTGGGCACAGAAAACAAATTAGAAGCTGGTGCAGTTGTTTCAGCAAAGCGTCCTGATTGCTGATCCCTCCTTCCCTCCCACACTTAATGTCTATTACATTCTGGACCAGCTCTAAATCCAATCTCCGTTGCCAAAGATTTGTCTGCTGTTGATATATGGTTTTGGTGATATCATCATCAACAGCAGCATTTCCTCTTAGCTCCAAGGCCCCAAAAGGAGACTACATGGGTTCCTCTTACCTGAATCCTCACAATGATCCTATGAGATAGGTGAGGTTGGGACATGATGATCGGCTCCTGGTTAGGCAGAGAGTTATGTATTTGAAGCCAGGTGTCCCTAGTGCAGTCTTCCCAAACCTAGTGACTTGTAGGTATCTTGGACTACAAACTCCAGGCCAGGTTTCATGAACATAATCCATGCTGGCTGAGGCTGATGGGAACTGAACTCCAAATTATCTGGAGAGTACCACATTGAAGCTTGCCCATATCAAAGTCAAACACTCTAGTCACTGAGAAAATTTCTGGTTCAGACTCAAGTTTCATCTAGACTCGAAACAGCTGTCCTGGTGCCTGAAATGGCTAGCCAGAAGCTTCCGGGAAACCCGTACAAAAGCACAACCACTCTTCCCTGCTGTTGTTCCCCAATGGATGGTATATAGGCAGTCCCCAGGCTACAAATGATTTCTGTTCCTGGGAAAACAGAAACAGACATACATACATCAATTTAAGTTGAATATGTATGTATGTCAGATCACAAATAGTCGGCCCTTCACATTTGCAGGGGTTGGGGGCACAGGACCCTCATGAAAGTGGAAAGACCACCACTATCTCTACCCTCCCACCCAAACTCACCAGCACTTCCTCTTTGCAGAAAGGAAATGCTGGGGAGATTTCCCTCTCCATATGGGAGAGGTGTGCTTTGGAGGCCTCCCTCTTTAGCTGTTCACTTCCCCTCTCTCTCTGGTGATCCTTTGGAGGCCTTCCCTTTCTCTCCTTTCACTTCATCTCTCTCTATGGTGATGGTGATTTTCTGCAGTAATTAAAAAAGAAAGGCTTTATGGCAGCTCATTTGTAAGTACAGGTCGTTCTTCATTCAGATGTTCATAATTCGGGGACTGTCTGTACCACATTGGTTCCCAGTGTAATCAGACAAATCACAGAAGCATAGAAACTGAGTGAGTCAGAAGGGGTCTCCCGGACCATTGAGTCTGACCCCGGGCTCCAGCTGGCTCCACTTATATACTGAAGGGGAGAAAGGAAATGGAGGCTTCAAGTGTACACAGTGCTTTCTATACATACCTTGTAATTAAATGGAGTGCTGTTTGTGAGTTTGGCTGCCATGTAGTGAAATGTGATCCTCAGTAATGATTGGGAGGCAGTGCCTTATATGAGAAAGTGAAATCAAAAACAAAAAGAGTGAGACAAGAAAGCAGGCTTGTTAAAATTTGTTTTCTCGGTTAGAGAATTAATAATTGTCAAAATCATGTAGTCTCTGGCATTGATTGAAGAGCAAGCATGCATAAAATACCATCTAATATGCCATATTCTATAACCCCATAGGAAATACTGAGTTTTTGATGATATGCAGCAGAAGAGAATATTTTCTTACTCCAAACTGCATTTGGTTTTCTATTCTGACGGTATGGCAAATTTATTTGCACAAGTCAAAAGGTGCACCCTCAGGGGAAATCTGCCATTACGTGTGTGTATTAGAGGAGCACTCTAGGGACAGACCATTCAGCAGAGTGGCTTGAAGTTGAAAGTTGCCTCTCTGGGCAGGATTTTTAAAAGGTGTATTCCTCCAGGGACTTCTGCTAAAGGATTGTGAAGTCTTCCAGAAATCTTGGTGCAGACTAGTGTGTACAAGTGGGGCTAAGAAGCCAAAAAGAAGACTCGAAAAGTCAAGTTTGGTTTTGTTTCCTGTGCTTTGAATAGGCTCTTTCTGAGTTAGCTCCTGCCTAACTCCTATAAACGGAGTTGAGGTGTGAGGAATCCATTTGGAGCTGGGAATCTGAGTGATTTCCAGGGCTCAGCAACCCAGACGGGTCCTCTTTGCAGTGGCCTGGAGTCCAAGGTCCTGGCTAGCGTCTCGGCGTTCACGGGGTGCTTGCCAGGAATCAGGCCTCATGCACTGCACCAGCAGTGCCCTTCTTCCACGCCGAGTGCTGCCACCACCGACTGTGCCAGGCACGGAAGAAGCTGGGTTGCCGGGAACGATGCCTGGAGCGACGGCCCACAGCTCCACCCTTCTGCATCCTGCAGCCACTCTTCGTCTGGCTGCACCTGATGGGGAAGGCGCCTCATTGTGCAACTGGAGCACCATGTGGACTTCCTCTCGGCTCAGCTCACTCTGCAGGACTGGGCCGAGCACAGGAGGAAGCTCGTAGGGGCTAGATGGGTGGATTCCAAAAGGGCTTGTTCCCAGCCCTGTTCAACTTGAATTTAGTCTTCGGTATGCCTGACCTGATCCTATGTCATCGAACAGGAGCGCAAGGGCCAGGTGCTCTCAACAGATGCAGCAAGAACTCCTGATCTGCTCTTGCTGCTGGCCAAAGCACCAGCTGGACCTCCAATTCTGAGGCCTTCACTCTTCAAGTCTCTATCCCATAGGATTGTGCTCTTAAGCAAGGCTACATTTTGATGAGAGTCTTGTAATCCTGTTCCTGTTATCAGTGGCCTTTCAGTCTGTCTCTAGCCGTGTCAAAGCCCTTTTATTTTCTGTTTCATGCCTTCTTTACCTGCTGCCTTAGTTGGAAAGAACTCTCATTCATTTCAAAGAGGCTTGTTTCTACATAGATACATCTAGACTATAGAGTTCACCTTCCTTCCTTCCTTCCTTCCTTCCTTCCTGCCTGCCTGCCTGCCTTTCTTTCTTTCTTTCTTTCTTTCTTTCTTTCTTTCTTTCTTTCTTTCTTTCTCATTGATGTAATTCTTTCTCAAATTCTGATTGATGTAATGGTAGTCCTTATCCTCCAAACTATTTAATCCTCACAGAAATGTCACAGTTGAAATATAATCTTTCTTCGAAAGCAGCACCATCTACTTCTGAGCAGAATTGATTAAGATCCGAGCCACTGCAAATAATAGCTTCACTCTCCTACTTGGAACGGTTTCATGTCTGCAGCCCAATTATCATCCTTTGGTTCGTTTGAACTAATGCCCACCTCTGTGAGTGGTGGCCCTGCAAAGCTCCTGAGGTCTTGTATGAATTCTAATAATCATGAGAAAACAGCTGCATTATGCACTACCTCAGCTTTGTGTTTGCAGCTACCCAAGTCGCAAGTCATGAATAAGGTCCATGTCGCGGCTGAAATTCTTTTAAATGGAATAACAGACAGCATAGTCAAGTCATAGTGAGCTCATTATCAAGCCAATATAGCCCTTGAATAACGATCAGGAAAACCCTTTAAAAAAGAAGTCCCAATCAAACTAGAGGGAGTCACTGTGCCTGGGATTTGAGTTTATATTGCCGAACTCTTGGAGGAAAGTGAAGCCAAGTATTCTGTCAGTCTGTGAGCAGAAGAAAAAATCAACCACTCCCTTGGCATCCTGTCCACTAACACTGTTTTTGCATAGATTATTGCAAGTTGTTCATCCTAGCGAATAGACTTAGAGGACATTTTTTCATTAGCATTTTGATGCAAACTTACCTAATTTTCACTTTTGAATCACTATGGGAACTGAAACTCAGTTATCCTTCAAAATTTTGCATGTGTCAGAATTTTGTGATGGAGTCCTCCATTTAAATATGCATACAAAATGCATATATTAGGGGAAATAAGGCCACAAATGCATTAAGAAACATGCTTACCAAAATGTGCATGTTAGGCAGACATGTACATAAAATCCTAGAATCATAGAATAGTAGAGCTGTAAGGGGCCATGAAGGCCATCTGGTCCAGCCCCCTGCCATTGCAGGACACCACGTTACATCATCCCTCTCAGATGGCTGTCCAGTTTCTTTCTGTCTCTGTGTGGGAGAGCCCACCACCTCTCTCGGCAGCTGGTTCCACTGTTGTATTGCTCTGACAGTGAGGAAACTTTTCCTTATATCCAGCCTGAAACAAGGTTGTCACAACTTGACTAGATTATTCTGTGCCCTGCACTTTGGTATCAGCGAGAAGAGATCTTGAATTTCCTCTTTGATCTGCCTTTAAGCTACTTACAGAGGGATATCATGTCCCCCCTCAGTCCTCTTCTCAAGGCTGAACTTGCCCAGTTCTCTCAGTCTCTTCTCACAGGGTAGTGTTTCCAAATCCTGGATCATTTTTGCTGACCTCTGCTGGTCCCTTTCTAATTTTTCTGCACGTTCATGTGTATCATTTTTAAAATAGACAAATCAGCTGTAGAGGTCTTTGGAATGTATCCATCCTTCTTTGGTGATTGGAGGGGGGGTTTTTTTGATGAGGATTGTAAAAGAGGGAAGATGGAGACCTCCTTTTCCCAGAGGCTGCCACCAGGACGTCGCCCAAGTGAATGCCCCAGGTCAGGACTGGCTGCTGTGGAGCTGAAAAGAGATCAGTGTGCTGCTAGAAGAAGGGCATAGTCACCTTCTGCAAGAAGAAGGGGCACTGGAAGAAAGAGTTCCCATGTTGGTTACTCTGCTCACTTTAATCACCCCGATCAAAACAGTGTAGGGAAACCAGGGCCCACCAGGGGAAGCCTGGATGCGGGAAAATGACCCCGGGGAGCAAATTATGAGAGATACCTGCAAGTGATTCCCAAGATTGGCAGGTGGTGCTTCATTAAGATTAAAATGGCAGATTCAACCCCAGTGGGGAAGGTCTGTGCCAAAACTGTATGACCAAGAAAGGGAGCTGGCATGACAAAAATCCTGGCCACCCCCATTTTTGTCACTTCCATCAAACCTATTTTACTTGAGTAAACAGGCCTGGTCGTACCCAGAGTCCAGTTCCAGATACACACACACATATTTGTGGTACGTATGGATCAAAGGGTGACTATCACTGGAATGGAACTGCCAGTGGAGGATAAGAGAATGTGGGGAAAACCACCCCGGGAACAGGGGGGGAGGCTATTATCAATGGTTTCTTAGGGACCGGGTCCTCAAGTAACTTTTTTTTGGTACATATTACATGGACACCATTGGGTATGTGGGGATACAGCCTACCAGGTTCTACCCCCAAAGTGGACTGGATCTTGTTATCTAGGGTTTTTGCACCCGTTCATGAGGGTTGCCTATTCTCTTCCCCAGGTTGGCTTTGGAACAGGAGACAGAGAGATCTTGAATCATGGAAAGAAAGCAATCCTCTTTCATCAGGAGAGATGACTGGATAGTCCTTCATGCCGCAGTTGGGGTAGCTAGAGTGCTGGGGGTGCGGTGCATTATCTGTCTCCAGGCAGAAGTGGAGCTACGAGTACTGGCAAATGGAACTGCTGAGACCATTGAAGGACTGACAGTAGAGGAAAAGGCACTCCGACAGAATAGACATGCTTCTGGCTACAGAAGGGGTGGGTTTGTGCTCTGATAGAGCAAGAATGCTGTGTGTACGTCCCTGATAACTACAACCAAAGCATAGACCATGCAGTCAAAATTAGGCAGGTAGCATATGTCCTGCCAAACAGACACTGGAACCTTTGAGACTGGGTGGCCTCCTTAGCTGGCTCAACAGCCCTTGGGTTGTTGGCCTGCTGTTCTCTGCAATCTGCTGCAGCGTTCACTGCCCACCAGGAACACTTGTGAATTGTCCACTCTGCCACACAAACCATGCATTTGGAAATGCAGAAGTATAACGATGGTTAGTAAATTGGAGCTATTTGGGCTAGAAGGCCCAAAGCCTCAGAGGGGGAAGCGGAAGGGCAGGGCAGGGCAGAGCCCCCCCCCCTTAGGAAGGAGGTGATTCTGTGACCCTGAAGGACAAGACTGTGTAAGTGCTTGTTTACATCCCTGTAAAGGGTGATAAAAGGGTAGTGTGCATTTAAATATACACAGTGAAACGTGCACTTTTTCCATCCTAAAAGGGAAAAAACCCCAATCATATTCAGGATGGAAATGAAATGGACTGAGCTCAGAGACAGAAATAGAAGCATCTTGATAAGCTTGAACCTCATTGATTCTCTCAAACCTATACCAATTCAATATAAAACAATATGATGTGAAATTTGTATTCCTATGGATTTCATTTCTGTGTGTGCAATAGCTGAAGCTCTCTGGATGGTTTACAACCGTTCATAAAAGGGGCAATGTACCGATGCCAACAAACATACATGTCGGCTAGTGAATGTGGGGGGGGGGGGCATGATTGCTTAAATCTCCCAGTTTATGATCTGAGCCACATAGTTCACCATGGATCATAGTAGGGCTGGTTGAAGCAGAACGCCTGGGCACACGCCATTTAAAAGGGCACAGTCTTGCATGCCAAATAAAGCATGGAGCCCTCCTTTTCCACTGTGAAGGTTTTGAACTGTGAATTTTGCAGGAAGGATGGCTATTCCAAAGTTTGTGAGGTATGAACCTTGTTCACTTTTGAGGCTTTCTTTCTGCTGTTTACTTCTGAGTAATTCAGTCCTGCTTACTTCTAAGTCCCACAGGAGCCTTACTCTACTTACTTCTGAGTAGGGCTGAATGGTACTAATTGTATTTGGCTTTACTGCAGGCAGATTATGACCCCCACGACTTTTCCAATTTTCCAATTTGGTCTTTGAGCTGAGAAAGTTTCTGGTTTGCAGAATGATTCACGCACCCGAAAAAATATGCAGGCAAATTCTGTGTGTGTCTTCACTGACTAACCTTTCATATCTTGAACATACCCTGATATTAAGTGGAACATCTTATTAAGCCGCCCCGAGGCTTCAGTGAATGGGGCGGCATAGAAATTTTCTAAATAAAATAAAAAAGTGACTTACATCCAGGTTATCAACATGATAAAACAGTGGTTAAATGATCATCGTATAATTATCAGAGAGAACACTAACAGAATTTTCCTTGACATGTTGTCTCTGAACTTTGCCTAGATATTAACTGAGGCATGAATAAGAAATTGTGTTTTCACATTAGGAGATAAAGTAAACATGCCCGTGAAGAAACGCCTCAGTGGCCTGGCGTAATGATCACGGCAGAGCAGCTCTGATAAAGGTCCATGTGTGATAACAAGAATGCTCTTTTTTGACAATATCATGAAACAATGAAGATTAGGTAGCTCATTAAAGCGGTAGCCGATAGAAAAAATTCTTGGGCTAGAAAAACAGAGCGAATGAAGTTTATCTAACATTTTCTGCTAAACTTTATCACGCTGCTATTCATTTCATGTCTTGCTCTGTTGTATTGGCTCGCCGGCCCAGGTGATCGGGCACGCGCGGTGCGCGACGGGGCAGGTCTCGGAGGCGCCCTGCGGACTCAAAGCGGCGGCCGCGGCCAGGAGGGAACGGCCCCTCGGGCAGGAAACACCGACCCCGCGCTGCAAGAAACACTTCCGCCCACCTCCAGCAGCACGCCGCTCCCGGCAAGCGAATGCGGGCAGACGCACGCGGCCATGCCGTCGACGGCAGCCAGCTCCACCGGCCAGCGCAGGTGCACGCGGCGCAGGAGAGCGCCGCCCACAGGCCCAGGTGATCGGGCACGCGCGGTGCACGACGGGGCGTGTCTCGGAGGCGCCCTGCGGACTCAAAGCTGTGGCCGCAGCCGGGGCCGGCGGCCGAAGGGCCAGTGGCCGAAGGGCGGCGACCAAAGGGGGTCGCTGCCGTTTGCGGTGCCGTTCGGGGGGACGAGAGAGGGGCTGGGCTGGCCAAGGACTCTTGTTGAAATAGGCTTGCCTACTGCTGAATCTTAGGGAAGGGGAAGGATCCCCCCCTTTTTTTTCCTTTCTTTTTTCTTTTTCTTTTTATCCTTCTTTTTCTCCTCCTTCGACCTACTTTATAATTTTATCCTGCTTTAATCAGTGCTTTGAGTCATCCCTGGCCATGTCGATGTTTATATATCCTGGGGAACAAACAGGCGCTGCTATTGGCATGGTCACGGGCAATGGTCGTTACAACAATAGGGGCTTAACGTGTCCACGTAGAAGAAGGATGGACAGATGGCTGACACCTGTCCCTCCTTCTGGTCCTGCCCCCAACCAGAGGGCGCCAGGTAGCCTTGTCAACCACCCCTCGGGTCTGACGGTACTGCTGCTCAATGCCAGGTCGGTCAATAATAAATCTTCCCTCATCCATGACTTGATAGTAGATGAGGGGGCCGACCTGGCTTGCATAATGGAGACCTGGGCGGGAGAGGGAGGGGATGTTGCCCTCTCCCAATTGTGCCCGCCCGGGTATCTGGTTCAACACTGTTCACGCCCAGAAGGGAGGGGAGGGGGAGTCGCGTTGGTTTACATAGCCTCCATCTCTCTCACGGGTCTTCCGGTCCCTTTGAGACCAGGGCTGGAGTGCCTCTACTTGGTTTTGGGCGAACGAGACAGATTTGAGATTCTATTGGTGTACCGTGCACCTTTCTGCCCAGCAGTCTCCCTATCTGAGCTGACAGAGACCGTCTCGGACCTGGTGTTGAGGACCCCCAGGATGTTGGTCCTGGGGGACTTCAATCTCCATGCCGAGTCTGGACTGACCGGGGCGGCTCAGGACTTCATGGCCTCTATGCGGCCATGGGCCTGTCTCAACACGTCGTCGGCCCGACCCATGAACGTGGACACACTCTGGACCTGGTATTCACGATGGGGCAGGAAGAGGGTGACCTGAGGGTGAGGAACTTATGTTTGACTCCCCTGTCATGGTCAGATCACCTCCTGGTGAGGTTTGTGCTCGAGAGCAGCCTCTCCCTCTATAAGAGTGCGGACCCGATTGTATGGGCCCGCCCCCGGAGCCGGATGGATCCGGATGGATTCCTGAAGGCCCTGGGGGAGTTTCCAGCTGACAAGACTGGTGCTCCTGTCGAGGCTCTGGTCGAACTGTGGAACGGAGAGATGACCAGGGCTGTTGACATGATCGCTCCCAAGCGTCCTCTCCCACCGGGCAGAGTCCGCTCTTCCCCTTGGTATACACCTGAATTGCGGGCAATGAAGCGGGTTGGGAGACGGCTAGAGCGTAGGTGGAGGAAATCACGGAATGAATCTGACCGAACACACTTGAGAGCCCACTATCGGGCCTATGCTGTGGCAGTGAAGGCGGCGAAAAAGAAGTTTTTTTCCGCTTCCATTGCCTCCTCACAATGCCGTCCGGCGGAGCTTTTTCTAGTGGTGCAAGGCCTGGTTCGCCCGGGTCCTAAGGAAGATCCGATGCCACCCTCAAAGGCCCGCTGTGACGACCTTGCCAGGCATTTCAGGGAGAAAATCACTCAGATTCGTCACGAGCTGGACTCCACTAATGAATCAGAGGTCTCTGGGGATTCGCCAATGCTACCGTCTGGTCCAAAATTATTGGAAGAATTTCAATTATTGCGGCCCGATGATGTGGACAAGGTGCTTGGATGAGTACGTCCCACCACTTACCTATTGGATCCTTGCCCGTCTTGGTTAATAAATAACTCCAAGCATGGGATTGGGACCTGGATCTTGGAAGTAGTTAACGCTTCTCTGAGGGAGGGTCGAGTGCCTGCCCCTTTAAAGGAGGCGGTAATACGACCGGTCCTGAAGAAAGTGTCACTGGATCCAGAGATGGCCACTAACTATAGACCTGTGGCCAACATCCCGTTTCTGGGCAAGGTGTTGGAGCGAGTGGTGGCGGGACAACTCCAAGCACTCTTGGATGAAACTGATTATCTGGATCCTTTTCAGTGCAGCTTCAGACCCAGGTACAGTACTGAATTTGCCTTGGTTGCCCTGTACGATGACCTGTGCAGGGAGAAGGACAGGGGGAGTACATCCCTGTTGGTTCTTCTGGACCTCTCGGTGGCTTTCGATACCATCGACCATGGTATCCTTCTGGATAGGCTAGCGGGATTGGGGGTTGGAGGCACTGCTTTGCAGTGGTTCCGCTCCTATCTCAATGGTCGATTCCAGAAGGTAGTGCTGGGGGACCATGTCTCTACGTCATGGCAGCTATGCCATGGAGTACCACAGGGCTCCATTCTATCCCCTCTGCTATTTAACATCTATATGAAACCGCTGGGAGAGGTCATCAGGAGGTGTGGGCTGCGGAATCATCAATACACTGATGATACCCAGCTTTACCTCTCGTTTTCCACTAATCCAGGTGAGGCAGTGGCTGTGCTGAACCGGTGCTTGGCCGAGGTAAGGGAATGGATGAGGGCCAATAAACTGAAACTCAACCCAGACAAGACGGAGGTCCTGTTGGTTGGCGGATCGGTTTTTGGAGAGGGTGGATTTGACCTGGTCCTGAATGGTACAACACTCCCTCTTAGGGACAAGGTCTGCAGGTTAGGAGTACTCCTCGACCCGGAGCTTTCTTTGGAAGCTCAGGTGACAGCGGTGGCGAGGAGCGCCTTCCTTCAGCTTCGGCTGATTAATCAGCTGCGCCCCTACCTGGAGTACGACTGCCTGGCGACGGTGACACACGCGCTGGTGACTTCCCGCCTAGACTTCTGTAACGTGCTTTACATGGGGCTTCCCCTGAAGACGGTCCGAACACTTCAGTTGGTGCAAAATAGAGCTGCCAGGTTGCTGATGGGGACGGGGCGTTATGCTCACATGACTCCAGTCCTCCGTCAGCTTCACTGGCTTCCCATTGAAGCCCGGGCCCAATTCAAGGTGTTGATTATGACCTATAAAGCCCTAAATGGCTTGGGTCCTGGCTACCTGAACGAGCGCTTACGTCCGTATATGCCCGACCGCCCTTTGAGATCTGCGGGAGAGTCCCTTCTCCGGGAACCCTCCATGAAAGAAATTAGGAGAGTAAGTACTCAGAGGAGGGCTTTCTCTGCGGTGGTGCCCAACCTATGGAATTCACTCCCCAAAGAGGTCCGCCTGGCACCGTCGTTACTGGTTTTTCGGCGCCAGGTAAAGACCTTTTTATTTAAACATCATTTTAATTGTTAAAACATATGATCTGGCCAGGGCAACTTCTTCTTCCTTCTCTTTCTCCTCCTATATTTTTATTTACTTATTTTATACTGATAATTTTAATTTTATATTTGTAAATCGATGTATTTTTTGTATTTTTGAATTTAATGGTAATTTATTATGTGCTATTGTATTTCAATGTATTTTATCAGGTGGTAAGCCGCCCCGAGGTTTCGGCAAGGGGCGGCATAGAAATGTTATAATAATAATAATAATAATAATAATAATAATAATAATAATAATGAGAGCTGCATATGCAGGATGGGCAGGAATGCTTCAGAAATTCAATTGCAGAATGCTTTGCAAATTCTGATCAAGCTCATCTTATGCCAAACCCTAGACCAGGGATAAGAAGACTTCTGTCTTGCATATCTACTTATAGTTTTACGAAGCTTTAGAACTTGCCACTTCTGAAGCGATGATTAAAATAGATTTAATTTAAAATTAAGGAGTTCTGAGTTTAGGGATTTAACTTGAATATTAGCACTGACTGGACCTCATAGCTCTTTTAGATAAACCTCTACTGTGGTTAAGTATTAAGTCATTCATTTACGTAGTAATTGCAGGTCGGTGAGTTATTTTGTTGTTAGAAAGTAGAATTCTAAAATCTTCACTAATCTGCTACAAAACATTGAGAGACTGGCTCATAGATCTTGGTCTACCTTCTCCCCATTTCTGCCCTGCTAGACAAGGGATTCTTCAGCTTTTTGGGTCAGTGGCACCTTTGGAATGTGTTGAGACTGCCACAGACACACAGACACACAGACACACACACACACGTACACACAACTGCTGTGCATATTCACCATTCTTAAAAATTAGCATTGCTGTTCAAGAAATTTATGTTTCCCAAAAAGCAAAGTGATGGAACAATAAGAATAAGAATCAATCATATCTATACCACTCATAGCCAACTTATAAGAATCTAAGGACAAGCACATGTGAAGCTCTGAGCTCCAGAACATGAAATCAGTCTTGGGAACCCAGTAAAGATGGCAGTATTTCCCTTTGCAGCATGCCAGTCTCCCTGCGTTTGTCTGAGTTAAAAAATAATCTTAAGTAACACCATAAAAATGAGAAGGGACAGAGAACGTGGCAGGTGGCAGGGGAGGGGATTGTGGGCACACTGGCACCTCCAGGCCCCATGCCGAAGACCCCAGTCCCAGACTTATATGCAGCTTAGTTCCTTCCATTTGTTTCAGCTGCAAATGCCTCTCATCCTCTTTTGCATTATCGTTTCCCCAGCTTCCTTGACAGGCAGCGAGGAAGCTTGACATTGTCTGGTGCTTTATGTGACTTAGCCGGCCTACAAAACCCACCCAGGATTCACCCTGCTGCTTCTTGCTGTGGAATCCTTGTGAGGATTTAGTGCAGACTTGTTTAGTCGTGATGAGTCAGGTTGTCCGGGCTGCACCACGAGGAGGCTAGTCCACGTGACACCATCGCACATTGTGCAACCTAGATGCTCGACCATAGGCCTGGCCACTTCAGTCACTGCTCAGACAGAACTTGATTTTAGCCATAATGTAATCCATCCTTCGTATTGCATGTTTTAAAATTATTCATGGTCCCTATTTTAAAATAATTTACATTTCATGCACATTTTACATATCATTTCAGTGAATTTTTATGCAATAATGCTGCATTCTGTTATGCCGTATTAAATAAAGAAATAAACCTACCCAATTTTGTGACCCATCAGATGGAATGCTGCCCACTTGGCATGTTTGATTGGATTACCTTCAAACCTCCAGTTTGTGCTGCATTCTGGGACTGGCTGAGGCATCAGCTGGACTGGGTGTCAGCCCATTTTCAGGCCTGGATCAAATGACTTCTGCTGACCTTTAAAGTTTAGGAACTAAAGCTTAGGCACTGAAAGCTTAGGAACCAAATGTCCTGAAAGTTTCCTGAGGGAGCACCCTCTTCCTGCCCATCTCTGGAGGCTCTTTTCTGGGTGCTGCACCCCACCATGGTATGACTGGTGGCTATCAGGGAAAAGGCCTTCTTTCTAGGTGGGCTTGCACAATAGGACAAGGTGCAGCAGTTTCTTGTGCAGGAGGGTCTCTTCTGTTCTCTGAACCCTATTGTTGTATAGTACATTGGGGTTTTCGCAATTGTGATAAGAAACAGCAGACTATTCTATGGCTTCCGCACTTCACTGTGGTTTCCCTGATCCCCTGAAACAGCCCTGTGGTCCTGGTATGCTACTAACTCTGAGATCCCTGGAAAAAGCAGCTGCTTTAGGAGCTGCTCTAGTGTGGGATTGGATTTCAGTGCAGTGGCTGATGGGATATATGCCAAGAGTGGGAGGACTGAGTGAGGAACATGGAAACCATGCTAGCATGGAAACCACTTGATTACCTATCATGTACACTGTGGAAACCATGCAGGGTTGTTTCTCATGACATGTGAGCTCAGCCGGTAAAGTAGCCAATCTTCTTTATTATAAGACAGACTTAACTTGCCACAAGCAAAGTTCTTATTCCCACTTTGGACTCAAATTCAAACTGTTCTAAGACACGGTTTCCGTCATTTATTTCCTCTCCCATGTATGAGTTAAGTGAAAAAACAAAGCAACAGTTTATGGATAATATTTATAAGCATCTTTCAAGCAGATGAAGGCAGCAAACAACATATACTTGAGGCTGCCTTAAGCATGAAAAGGTAAATAAGAAAGGAAAATAAATAATAAAGGATCATTTGCATTTTGAAAGTAAACAAACATATTCTCTGACCCAAAATACACATTTGTTTGTGAGTGTGTATATGCATGGTGGGCAGCTATTTGTCTTAGACTTTGCAGGAATACTGTTTTCTCAGAGTGTAGGGCAGAATTCTGAGATAACGTATTCTTTATGATTTTGAGTGGCTGTCTGCACAAATAAGGTTGGAGAACAGAGCTGTGTTGACACCCGTGAGAGGATACAGAAAAGTCTTTCAAGCCTTCTGGGAAAAGCTGGGATGAAAGAGGCTCCCTACATTGGCAGCTTCATTCCTCACCATGAAAGGAGGGACACAGCTTCCGCCATTTTGAGAATGGGTATTGGACTAATTGGGGTGGGGAGAGAGGCTTGCAGTTCACACTGACAAGGGCAAAGGTATCCCCCTGGACCAGTTCTAACTCCTGGAGGCATCTTGCTAACCTGGTCAGGGGTGGCGGCGATCCAAGATGATTTCTGTGGAAGGATGCGTTGGCATGACCTTCTGTCCTTCCATGGGTGTTATTATTAATGCATTCCCCCAAAGAGGCAAAGCATCGCCAAAAAAGGAGGACAAATGAGGGCTAGATCTGCGTAAAATGCCCACGTGCTAATGCATGCACAAAGCTGTGCTCTTTGCAAATAATGTATCGTATTTCTTCTCACTTTTATTGTATTTCTATGCATTCAGTCAGGCCATGAATGGGTGGCCAATTGTTTGCCTGCTCACTCTGTTGTGAAGGTGTAGACGGCTGATGGACAACTTCAAGGTCTGTGCCACTCTTCCTCCTGCGATTCATCATCCTGAAATCGGATTGGACTGGACAGGCCTTGAAACAGAAGGTGCTTCTTTGGCAGTCTTTCAGACAGAGGACTCTAAAGTAGGATGTATGTCCACTGTAGATGTAGTTGAGACAATGGTAGCTGCCCCCAGGGCCCTACTTTCCCCTTAGGGTTAAAACAGATATTACTTTAAATCCATATCTTGCAGCTATGCCTTTTTTCATGTTGATTCTAAAGGCTATGAGAGCTAATCCAGATTAAGGCCTGAACATGAGCGGGGGGGTGGGGTGGGGGGGCTTTCAAAACCTGAATTATCCTCCCCAGTCTACTTTGGAGAAGATGTAGAAAAGGCATCACTATACAACACTGTAAAACAGAGGTCACCAAAAATCCTGCTGCCCACAGATTATGGAAAGGCCAAGAAAAACATCAGGGCTCCTTGAAGACCCACAGAGAAGGGGCCCGAGGAGCCCCTCATAGATTTCAGGCTTTAATTCTTTGCCTCTGCTGTGATCGTGACTTGAATCACCTCCTGCCTCCCATGGTAACTGCTAAACGCCCAGGATGGAAAGCTGCAATTAGTATCAAGCTGATGGAAGGTTTCTTCCTCCTGCAAATAGGACACACTGGGGTGCAAGGATTAAGCCTGACTCATATTTATGATCTAGTTGCCCCCTCCCCAGTGTCATAGACTAGAACACCATACTCTCATCATCAGAGGATGCCAGCGCCTCATCTTGGAAGACAAGCTTCCTGACACTTCCTGGAAAGCCAGGCAAGCAGGGAGAGGGTCATGAGGTTTCCACCAGAGGGCCCCTTTCCCCCATGCCCAGAGGGGATCGCGTGGTCATCTGACTCCGAGTACTGCAGCCATGGAGACATCAGCAGGGCGAGGCCACCTGGTATTGGCTGTAGACTGCTGAAACAAGCCAGGCCTCCTTTTTCAGCCTAGAGGCAGGACTAACAAACCTCAAGGAAGCCAAACCCCAGCTAAGGCTTAGCTAAAAGCTGCTATTCAGGACTCATGGTGGAGCCCTCTTATTCCTCTTCCAGCTGCCATAGGAAGCTTGATATGTGAGAGTGAAATGGTCTGACCCAGCCCGCATCAGAACATAGCACAAGCATCCCTTCCCATGACTGGGGCAAAATAAATAACGACCGCAGTTTCTTTAAGACAACAGCAGCAAAGTATTTATCCAAGGGCTGATACTGTGATTCTATCAGGCCTGCTCTTGGCCCTGGTTCTGTTTCACCACCAAGCGCCTTTTCCATCCACACGTGCTGCCTGCATGCCTCAAGATAGAAGTGTTTGCTTGCCCACTGATATGGGGCAGGAGTTCTAGAGTCCAAATGGGCAAGGGGGCAAACAAGTAAAGAGATTCATCTGCCAGGAGAGCAATCTGAATTCACATGTTTACAGGGCATCTGTGATAACTTTTGCTCACCTTCACTCAGCATGTTGTAATAGGCACAGATGCTAAATGACTATTTTGCCTCTGTGTTCTCCCCAAAGCAGGACGGGGGAGATCCGCATAGGAGATTAGATGAGGCTGGGGATTTAGGGGCACAGATTAGAGTCACCCCCCTAGAAGTCAACATTTAGTCCTCAGGGCACTAAATGTTACAAAGGCGCCAGTCCCTGATGGGCTACACCTGAGGGTACTTCGAGAGTTGGCAGGGGTTCTCTCATGCCTGCTGGCCTCCATTTTTGAGGCCTCGTGGAGAACGGGTGACGTTCCAGAGGACTGGAGGATGGCATCCGTGGTCCCAATTTTCAAAAAGGGTAGTAGAAGGGACATGGGGAATTACAGACCTGTTAGCCTTACGTCCACTGTAGGAAAAACAATGGAAAGGCTCATAATAGAGAGAGATCTAGTGATGCTAGATAGGGAAGGGAGGCTGCCAGCCACACAACACGGCTTCCGCAAAAACAGGTCCTGCCAGACAAACCTTGTGGAATTCTATGACAGGTTTCAAGGTGACTAGACAGAGGGGGTGCAGTGGATTTGGTTTACCTGGATTTCATCAAGGGCTTTGACAAAGTGCCCCATGGTATCCTGGTTGAGAAACTGAGGAGTTTTGGGATAGACCAAAGCACTGTCCGGTGGATTAGGGCATGGTTGACTGACCAAAAGCAGAGGGTAACCATTAGTGGGGAATCATCAGGATGGTGGCCAGTGACAAGCAGGGTCCCCCAGGGCTCTGTCCTGGGGCCGATCCTGTATAAATTTTTCATCAATGACATGGAAGAAGGGGTGAGCAGTCTGCTGATTAAATTCGCAGACGACACTAAAACTGGGGCAGTGACCACAACTGAGGAGCAGGTACTCCAGATCCAAAGTATCTGGACAGACTATGGAAGTGGGCAGGAGACAACAGGATGGCATTCAGTGTGGATAAGTGCAAGGTCTTGCGCTTGGGGCATAGGAATAGGTGTCATAAGTACAGGTTAGGGGACAAGTGGCTGGAGAGCAGCACTTGTGAAAGGGTCCTCGGGGTGCTGGTTGACTGCAGGCTAAACATGAGTCAGCAGTGTAATGTGGTGGTTAAGAGGGTGAACGCCACCCTTGGTTGCATAGCCAGAAGTGTGGCTTCTAGAGCGAGAGAGGTATTACTGCCACTCTATACAACTCTGGTGCACCTGCAACTGGAGTATTGTGCTTAGTTTTGGGCCCCTCATTACAGGAACGATATAGCCAGGTTAGAGTCAGTGCAGTGTAGGGCCACGAGGTTGGTGGCCAGTTTGCAGGGGATGGGGTATGAGGCGAGACTGAGGGAACTGGGTCTCTTCAGCCTGGAGAAGAGGAGACTCAGAGGGGATATGTTGGCGGCATACAAGTATGTGAGGGGATGTCACCTGGGGATGGGTAGAGACCTGTTCTCCCCTGCAGAGGAAGGCAGGACGCACTCCAACGGAGCAAAGCTCAGGGAACCAAGGTTCAATTTGGATGCCAGGAAGCACTTCCTGACAGTTAGGACCCCGCGGGTATGAAATGGGGTTCCATGGGAGGTCACTGAGGCCCCATCAGTGAGGGTGTTCAAAGATAGGCTGGACATGCACATGGTGAGCATGTCATGAGTGGAGCGGGCTGGATCCGGGGGTCAGACTAGATGGCCCAGGAGACTCCTTCTGACCCTCTATGTTTCTGTTTCATGTGGGCATGTTCAGCATACGTTCAGAAGAAATGGAAACCCTTTTCCAGTTTCTGAGGAGTTGTGAAACTAGATGATGAAAGTGCAGCATCGAGCTGGCTTGTATATGTGTGTTTCTCACATTATGACTGATACCAACAAACGGTGCCGTTCCTGTGTGAATGAGCCATCATAGCTCAAGCACTATATTCACCTGCCAGTTTGCATCTGTTAATTAACCAAGCAATGTATATGCCTGTATGAACCAGCTAATTATACCTAAAAGCATTTAGAATTTACAAAATGCTTTCAGAAGTGTATCAAAAATCCTCTAATACCTCAACTGGATTTTTAAATTGCAGTTATATGGAAGTTGCACTTTCTGGATGATTTAGTTTATAAGTGTGATTGTTCCCATGGATATATTAGACTTTTAATTCAGAGGTTTGAAAGAAAAGTATTTTGAATGGCAGAATGAAGAATAAACCAAAAATATCCTTTAATGTTCATTGCTATATTCATGGTAGTCTCCTTTCCTTGCTGCAATGCCAGCAAAAGGAAAAAAACTGAGAAAAGTTCAAAGGATCATATTATACTTCTTTATATATATGCACAAAGAGCACTAAAAGGAATCATGCATATCTGTTCAGTGTAGCTATGGCAACAGCCATAGTTTGTGCCCCATATATACAAATTTTCTTCTTCTGCTAAAATGCAATTTGCATGGTAGCTTTAACAAACGTATTTATTTAATTTTGCACTTAAACACAGCATGTTATAAAGACCTTTGAAATACAAACACCTGCTTCCCGTTAGATTTCTTTCTAAACTAGAAAGGAATAACAAAAAATACATTTCTGAATGTTGTGCATGTGTGTTATTTTTTGAAAGAACAATTTTCTAGGCTTCAAAATGAAATTGTGCTTATGATCCAGAAACATTTACCTAGTGTGAGTTTTTAAATATTATTGCAATTAACTCTGTGTTCGTAGTCGTTATCTGAGACACTCTGAAAATGTAAGAGGACTGACAGTAGAGTTAACTACTGCATGAAAAACATGTCAACTAGCTACAATCATCTCTGTTAACTTGACCAGGCAAAGGAGAAAAGTTAAAGAAAAGGCATTCCATGGGAAGGACAAAGATGTCGTTCTCCCAACACTTCCAAAAGTTGCTCAAGCTCAGGAGTTGGTACCTCTTCACTGAAGAAAGTCCTGTGGTTCAGCAGCCACTGAGATGTCTCTCACAGTGTTGCTGGGGCAAATAATTGCACAGTTGATGTCATGATCATGGTGGACGTTTGGACCAAGCTGATTAGGAATATGAGGACCAATGAAGAGTGCTGTGAATGAGGCCATGTATGGCTTGCCTCTCAGATGCTTCAGGTGTGCACCTACTAAGGTGAAGGCAAGAGAGGTTTTCACAAAACCATGCAATTATGAAGGTGCATATGTCTGGAGACAGGACTGGCAACGATGCCCTTTGGATTGATGTGTATTTTGACAAGCCCGTTCTATAATGGGAAGGTGGTCGCCCTTCCTGTTCATTCAATCCAAGTACCTTTAAAACAATTGTGTGTGGAGTGGAAGGCAGGCAGGCTCTGTTCTCTGACCTGCATATGCTCAGAGCCCCTGTGCATGTTAAGAGTTTTATTGAACAGAGTGAATGCACTCTTTTCAGGCTAGGGCAGGGAATAGAGTACAACTCTTTCTATCTTAAATTTCTATACTGCCCCATAGCCAAAATTCTCTGGGCAGTTCACAGCAAGGAAAACCATAAAATAAAGCATAAATCAAACCACAAAAAATTAAAATTACAATACAAAATAGAGGCTAAATAAAAGTAAACACCAAAGTGAAATCCTAGCAGCTGAGCAAGAAGTAGGATAAAGGAACAGATCTAATAACAGAAGTAAAACAAGAACACCTGAGAAAATAGGAAGGGCGTCACCTGGTGCTGGATCAATCAAGTGTCAGAAAAATCTGCATCAGTTCTGACACCAGAATGGTATCAAGTGTGCCTTTCAGGAGAGCTCGTTCCACAGCCAAGGTGCCACAACAGAAAAGGCCCTCTTCTTCCTACTAATGTAAACTGTAGAAGACCGCTCTCATTTACCCTTAGGATTTTTGTACCTCTGATCCAGGTCTCAGTTCAAGGAAAATATGAAAAATGTATGCATCATGGTGGAATTCCCTGCAGTTCCCTTTAGGTGCCAGTGGGCAAGGATGGAGAAGTGCGGTGCAGAAGCTGGCCAGATCAGGATGTGTGCATTTGCATAGCAGGTGGTCGTGGCAGTGCGGGCCCAGGCTAGTGCCAGCGGAGGCCTGATCATCCGCTCAGCAAGCACGTCTTGGCCCCCCTGCCTCTTCCCGGTTCCAAATGGTAACTGTGGGACATTTCTCTCACTTCCATCAGCCCCCTGTCCTAGCAAGGTCCTGACCAGCTGACACAGAATTCGAGGATGATTATGGATTGGATTTTAAACCAATCATCCTTTGACTTGACAATCTTCAATATGTTTTTTTGAGTTTATTATTAGAAAAAGCAATTGGTGGGAAATTTGGACCCATTGGGGGAAGTTCTTTTCACTGCACATTTTTAAACGATGAACTTTCTTACTGATGGGCACGGATGTGGATGGCTTTAAAGGGAATTAAGCAAATCCACGGACCAAGGGCTACCAATTGGCTGCTAGTCCTGTTGGCTGTGTGTTATGTGCAAAGGCAGAACACAGGAAAATCTGTGGAGGCTGGAGGCTTGAGGCTGCCGTGATACTCATGGCCCACTTGTGGGTTTACCACGGGCGGCTAATTCTCTGTGTGAGCTGGAGGAAGTGGACTTTCATTTGACACAGTGAGACCGATACTTTTTTATGACTAATAAGAGCTGTATGATGGCATTTTAAAAGAAAAGTTTTTGGGTGTACAGGCATGCACATGTTTTAAACCTTCTCAAGATGAGGTGGCAGCTTGACAGGTATTGTGTGTTTTCCAAAGCCAGGCTTCTCAGGTTCTGTGCACCTGGCCTGCTATATCTGTTTCGTATTCACTCCCGTCTTCCTTGCTATTCCATGAAGGGCAGTATATAAAAGCTTTAAATACATACATACATACATACATACATACATAAAATTGCAGGTATCTGAATAACAGAATCTTGCTGCTGTCATGGTTTGGGAATGTGGGAAATGGAGCTCTCCTCTCTCCCCTTTGCATCCTGCATCTGCCCAGCACACCTGCATATCTTTTGTTTCTTGCCATCTTTTTGAGAAACAGCAATATATAACATGGGCAGGAGAAACTGGGGAACAAAGAAGATCGATCAGAAGGCAATTAAGAATACATTAGAACCCATTTGTCTCACTTTCAGTATTTACAGTTGCAGGTAGGGAAAAAGAGAACACCTCGGGGCCAATTCACTAGTTGCTTTCACCAAGTAAACGTGGTGAAGTGTGAGCCTGCACCAGAACCAGAATCCAAAAATCTTTGACCTTATCCATAGTGATTCATTTATTTACTTATCTATTAGGTTTTAGCCCACCCCATTAGCCACATGGCTTCCTGTGGGCAGGTTACAGACAAAGATATAGAAGCAATAAAATCATATGTAAGACCCTATAAGACATTAAAAGCACAATACTGAATACATGTGATAGGGTAGAGCATTTGTGGAGAACTTCACTGTTCTTGCAGCAGAGTAACAAAGCATCTGACAGACTGACCAGTTTGACCTTGACTCAGTATATTACCAAGTGTTCTGCGGTTGTTGAAAAGGTAATAAATCTGTCTGTGTCAGTCTTCCACGAGAGAGAGAGAGAGAGAGAGAGAGAGAGAGAGAGAGAGAGAGAGTTGCGAGCCCCTCTAAGGGATAAGCGTGACTATAAGCACATTTTAAACAAGGACAGCTGATGATCCTCATATGGCTCCTAATGATATCATACTAGGGCAGCCATTTATAGTACCTGTTTGAAAGAGCAGGTGCTGCATTTGTGAATGCATTAATTGAGGCAAGGCCGAGGGATGTATCGTGATTCCATTTTTTGCTCATCAAAGGTGTGAATGTGCCTTGTTTGTAACCTCAAATATGAGCAGGAAAATGCGCTCTTGAAAAACGTTTGTTGATTTTTAAAAAGCATGTATCTTTGAAAAAGACACACCTTTTGATGAAGAGGTTAGCCGTGATACAGCTTTAAAAACGTGCCATTTCACATGTTAATCTATTTGTGTAACTCTCGCAACAACTGAGCAGATGTCCAGAGAATCTTTGTGAACTCAAATGTTACTTGTACCCTCATTCCTAGCAAGCTCCTGTTTGTTCTGAGCCATGAAAAAGTGTGTTGACTTTATAGCCTGTTTCTTCCAATAGCTCTATGAGAGAGAGAGAAATACAGGCCATCGCAAGCAATCACCGTGTGTGTATAAGAGCCAGACTTGAAGATGCCATGTGCAGCCCCCCAGCCAAATGGCCCTTCCCTTCCCTTATTGAGCTGAGAGGCCTGCCTGGGCCTGTTTTGCACCTTGGTTGGAATGCATGTTTTCACACAATCCTGAAAAGCATCCATTCACCCTTCTCTGAATTTTGTGATTCAGTTCTCAGTTCCAAAAGAAGACATGAAAATAAACTAAGAAGTGCATATTTTTATGATAACTTTCATTTCGGGCAGGTGATGAAAAGCCCATGTTTGGGTCATGCCTGTTTTTGCACTGAAAGCCATGGTGGGGATGGGAGTGGGGGGGATTTTGCCCAGCCAGGCTCAGAGCATCTCACCAGAAAGCCTGGTTTCTTTCCTGCTTCAGAACAGGGCTACCAGTTAGTAAAGTCTTGCCCCATAAACTAGCACCTTGCCGTGTGTCCATTTCAGCACTGGATAAATGTTCAACTCCTTGCTCTTACTGATTTTTACCTAGGAAAAGAATGGAACTTGAAATAATTCCTATATGGGCAGGAACTCTCTTGCAGAGCCTTAAAAGCCAGTGTGTTTAAGTGTCTATAGGATTACTTCTTTCATTACTAACACAGCAGTGTCTGTAAATTTCTAATGAAAATGCAATGTTCCCAAAGGGACATTGTATTGTTAAAGTGTCCCGAATGTTCGGTAATAGGACAGTTTATAAAAGTTTTAAATAAATTTAAAAAATAAAATAAACCTAAGCGTAAAGGGAAGATCCTCGTTCTCAGGACCTTTCTAGTGTTTAAGAGCTGGGGCTTAAGTATATGGGAGCTTCTATTTGAGAGCAGCCTATGTGTGTTCTCAGATACGCTGACTGGACCTTGCTTCTTAACTCAATCCTGTGTGTTCGGGCTGTCTAGGGGATGGGTGACAATCTGGTGTCCTCAAGATGATTTGATGTTCTGCATTACAGCAGCCTATGTGGCCAATGACTAGGGATTATGAGATTTCTAGTCCAAAACTAGCAAGGCTATAGTCTACCTCTGGGTTAGGGAAACCCAGCTGGCTCCTTGCTCAGGTTTAGGTGCCAGTGATAATGGTGCCACCTGAAGGGCTTGCTTTCTGCTCTTTGCTGATTATTTCTTTGGGGCTGCTCTTTAAGTTTGGCAGTTTTTACTGTCTTATGATTGTATTGGTTCATCTGCTTTGCTGCAAAGTGCCCCGACAACCTGCTTCTAGCAGCAGATGTGGGGCACAAGTGACCAAAGAAATATATGCCATGGAGTACCACAGGGCTCCATTCTATCCCCTTTGCTATTTAACATCTATATGAAACCGCTGGGAGAGGTCATCAGGAGGTGTGGGCTGCGGAATCATCAATACGCTGATGATACCCAGCTCTACCTCTCGTTTTCCACTAATCCAGGTGAGGCAGTGGCTGTGCTGAACCGGTGCTTGGCCGAGGTAAGGGAATGGATGAGGGCCAATAAACTGAAACTCAATCCAGACAAGACGGAGGTCCTGTTGGTTGGCAGATCGGGCTTCGGAGAGGGTGGATTTGACCTGGTCCTGAATGGTGCAACACTCCGTCTTAGAGACAGGGTCCGCAGCTTCTTATTATTATTATTATTATTATTATTATTATTATTATTATTAGAACATTTCTATGCCGCCCCTTGCCGAAGCCTCAGGGCGGCTTACAACACAATACAATACAATACAATACAAAAATAACAATGTAAAATTAAAATTAGTAATATAAAATAAAAAATATAAACGATATAAAAGAAGTTATAAAAGAAAAGTTATAAAAGAAAAGAAAAGAAGAAAAGAAAAGGAAAGAAAAGAGGATATTACTGCTGTTCAACTACAACAGTGTGCTGGAAGAGCTTCAGCGAGCAATAATTTAATGTGCAAAAGATGGGGACTGGGTTGAACCTTTGAGGGAGAAGAGGGACGGGAGCAGGAAGAAACCTATCAACTGTCAGTATGAAAAGCAGAGTGGGAAGCAAGCCTGCTGAAATCTCAGCAGCCAGGCCAGAGAGATTCACTTCTAACAGAAACAGGAATTCAGGGATGCCTGTACCTTCCCCCCACATGACTAAAAACATAAGTATACAAAATCTCCATGTGATGAAACACAGCTCTTTTGGTGCAGAATTTTGTTTTGTTATGGCAAATTCTTGGGCATGTGTGCTACTTTTAGGGCCCTCATGGCTAGATCAAGTTAATCTTAGAAAACTCTTTCAAAGCATTTATTGAAAAATAGGTGGTTAAAATAGACAAAAGAACGCAAGCCGGAAACGTGCTTTCAGGGAAATAAGGTAGGAGAAAGAGGGCATGAAGAAAATCCCAATAAAATAAGCATTACTTATGGTAAGAAAGAAGATACAGGTTCTACAAGGATTGTACACATGAATCTTACCTAATCATGCATATATATTCAGTACTGCAATATATTTTTATACGCGAGTGGTTTTTCCCTACTGAATTCTTAATTTAAAGCATATCCTCTTCAGATGCAGAGTAGCTTTCTATCAGTAAAACAAGACAGCCCTGCCTACAGGCTGCTAGTCTAAAACAACATAACATGATACACAAGGAAACTGGGTTGGAGAGAGAAAAGGAGTAGATTTTTAGCAGGGCTGGTAGAATAGTCCTTTTGGTCTCCCATCTACAAGCTTAGGAGTACTCCTCGACCCGGAGCTTTCTTTGGAAGCTCAGGTGACAGCGGTGGCGAGGAACGCCTTCCTTCAGCTTCGGCTGATTAATCAGCTGTGCCCCTACCTGGAGTACGACTGCCTGGCGACGGTGACACACGCGCTGGTGACTTCCCGCCTAGACTTCTGTAACATGCTCTAGGTGGGGCTACCCTTGAAGATGGTCCGGATACTTCAATTGGTGCAAAATAGAGCTGCCAGGTTGCTGACGGGGATGGGGCGTTATGCTCACATGACTCCAGTCCTCCGTCAGCTTCACTGGCTTCCCATTGAAGCCTGGGCCCAATTCAAGGTGTTGGTGATGACCTATAAAGCCCTAAACGGCTTGGGTCCTGGCTACCTGAACGAGTGCTTACGTCCGTATATGCCCGACCGCCCCTTGAGATCTGCGGGAGAGTCCCTTCTCCGGGAACACTCCATGAAAGAAATTAGGAGAGTAAGTACCCGGAGGAGGGCCTTTCTCTGTGGTGGCGCCCAACCAATGGAATTCACTCCCCAAAGAGGTCCGCCTGGCACCGTCGATACTGGTTTTTCGGCGCCAGGTAAAGACCTTTTTATTTAAACATCATTTTAATTGTTAAAATATATGATCTGGCCAGGGCAACTTCTTCTTCCTTCTCTTTTCTCCTCCTATATTCTTTATCTACTTATTTTATACTGTTAATTTTAATTTTATATTATTACGTTTGTATCTCAGTGTATTTTTTGTATTTTTGTATTTATTGGTAATTTATGATGTTCTATTGTATTTCAATGTATTTTATTGTGTTGTAAGCCGCCCCGAGGTTTCGGCAAGGGGCGGCATAGAAATGTTATAATAATAATAATAATAATAAAAATATCAGGGGAGCTTTCCACTAGAGGGGTGAATTCTAGTTTAGAGAAACTCTCCTAGCCAACCTGGGCAAGTGGGGCCCAAAGGCCAAAGAGGAAGATCCAACGTGCCAGAAACATCACACTGCACAGCACCTGGGGGCTCAAAGCTCAGACTGCCAGCAACTAATGCCTAACGAGGCTTTGCGTCTTTTTAGATTTGGGGGAGGGGGCTGCACAAAGCTGAGAAATAACGGCATGCTTTTGGTAGGGGGAAAAGGAGTGTGACCTTTGGATAATTCTGGGGGGATAGAGACTGATGAAGGAGAGTCCAGGTAGGTCCCTAAGCTGAGACTCTGCACTCCTAAAATATAGAAGGAAACTGAATGTTTCATTTCCTGTTTGACCCTCACTTTGGTGGCATTAGGCAAACTACCATCTTTCAACCTCCTGTCTGCACAATTTCATGATCTGCATTTTTTCATGAACTGGCCTACACCCCATCTCCTGAACTAATATCCTGATTACAACATAGTTATCCTTCAGGTTATCCACTTCTCCAGATATTGTGATGCTTTTCCATTCTCAAAAAATAAGTGGATTTTACTTATTTTTTATAGTTACATCCTCCCTTTTTCCCTGTAGGGAATTCCTCCACCTCTTCCTCTCCTCTTTATCTTCACAACAGTCCTGTGAGGTAGGTTAATCTGAGAGTCCATGTGTAGCCCACCTAGAGAACGGCATGGCCGAGCAAGAACTGGAACCCTGATTTTCTGAGTCTCAGTCCGGTATTAATGAACATTGAATGCGAAATGTGCATGATATAACAATTAAAAAGATAAAATAAATGATATTGCATATGATTCTTTTTAAAGTCATAGACTGGTGCAGAAATCAAATGGAACAAAGTGACATGTAAAAATGTCATGATCCAGAAACAGACTGATTCATGCATCTTCTGTTTCAGTAAGAATTAAGATAAGAACTGAGATAATGATCAAGGATAAGATTAAACACATTATGCAAAGACATCACCCACTGAAAGTGTAGGGAAGAGCCATTGCATTCATCCATCATAGCATGCTTCCTAAAACAGAGAGAGTCACAGATGTCTTACTTTTCATTGCAGAGGTGAACTTCAGCTCCTGCTCAGTCAACGGTAAAAGAAGCAATGTGCAAATGGTCCAGGTGCCAAAAGCAGCCACGAGAGCAATGAAAAACAGAAGTGTTTATCTTTCCTGAGAACACTCAAGATGGTGCAGAACAATTTCATTGTTCAGCCATTTGTCAGCTTCTCAGATATACAACATTGAAGTGTTGCCCTGAGCCATTTAGTGTAGTGATATGGGACTAGGGTAGCCTAGAGCAATGATCTGAAACTTTGGTGATACTGCTCAACTGTCTTCAGACCATTCTCCCATAAGAAATAAACTTTCATCCTGGATTTTCCCCCCAGTTGCCGCAGCACAAGTACTGCTAACTTTAAACATTTAATGAAATAGATTGGCTTTTTATCGCTTTGTCCTTGGACAGGAAAGTTGAGTCTTTCAAAAGTGTTTTAACAATATTCTGGATTAGAGTTCTAACTGGCAAAGCTGTGCTTAAGAATAGGCCAGCAGTGGATAGAGATACCTGTTCGAATTTGCCATCTCTAGATTCTGTGATATCACAGGATCCCCATGAACTTGTTGTAGGGAGGGCTGTAGAGGATGGGACCATCCAGCTGGAATCTGGCTGCCTTAACCTCACTAGACTTCTTTCCAGTGCTCAACCCTGACCAGGAACTAAGCTAAGCAGAGATCAAGTCTGCAAATGTTCGAGAATGCTGGGAGACCCCTTCTTAGAGCAAAGCCACAAAGAATGCAAATCTTTGTGCAAAGCTTACAAAGATTGCAGGTCATGTGTGCAGAAGCAGAGTTCCGCTTTCACAGTGGACATGTGGGAGGTGGGAAATGCCTCTCAGACTTATTTGGACTCAGTTCCTTCCAGACACTCATGCAAATGCTTAGTGTGAGATGGACTTAGGGCAGAGACTGAGTGGGCTGGAGTCTGGAGAGCCAAGCTGAGGAAATCCAGAGGATTCCCACTCCGGAACCAGATTCATCACGTGTTGCTAGTCAAGGTGATCACAGAATGATGGTATTTTTAGTTTCAGTGTTGGAGAGTACTCAAATGAAAACACTTCAAGTATTTGTCCTTGGGGATTTTTTGGACTTCTTAGAATACAACACCAGTTCTCTTTTATGACTGGCTACCTTAGTGGAATGTGATAAACTTTCTGGAAATACTCTCGCACGTCCTTTTCCAACCTTGTGGTTTCCAGACACATTTGGACTGCAATACCCAGAACTCCCAGTCAATGACCCTGCTGGATGGGAATTCTGGGAGATGTGGTCCAAAAGCCCCTGAAGGCCACCATGTTGAGGAGGACTGCTCTTGCATTAGGCCTGAAAAACTATTCTTTTTAGTTTGCTTTTTTTTAAAGGAAAAACTTGTGATATCTTTTTGATCATGCTTGTATTTAAGCTGTGTGGCCTACATGGAGCCAAGTTGTTGAGTTCAACTCAATACATATAACCCACTATGCAAAAGTCCGCCTGACATATGTATGCATGTTCCTTATTAATTAGGATGATCTACAACTTATATTTTAATGCTATATTTCCTCTAGCTAATAAAAAGCACAGCAAAACATAGTCCTCTGAACCACATGGTGGGAAAGGCCAAGTCATCCTTCTGTGGAACACAATTGGGCTCTTTCACACCACATGTACACACTTTCATCTAGGGATGTACCAAAACAAGGTCATCTGTTTGTTTAAGCTCAGCCAGTGTCCTACATCCTTCTGATCTGGTGATCAGAAGAAAGCTAAGCAGTTGTTTTTTGTTTTGGTGGACTTCCGTCTCTAAGACAGAGCATGACTTGTACATTTTTATCCACTAATGACCTTTGCATAAATAAGCACCACAAAACCATGTGGCGCTTATTTGTGCAGAATCATCTGAAACACAACCCCAAAGGCTGAAGTGTGTTGGACTTTCATCTGCCTATGCTGTGACAAAAAGAAGGGATGTTGAGTCGAGATAGCAGAGCAATGCATCGACTCGGCCATTGTTCTTTTCTGACTGCTAGAACCCGAGAAAGGCTTGGCTCACTGAGAATATGGCACCATCTGCCACAGGAATAAAAATGAAGCTTTCATTTGTCACTCTGATCCTGGAGTCCAGAAATCTCTACCTTGGCCTGTCACAGGCACGATTTAGGGATGGGAAAATCTGTCCTTTTTCTTTCTCCAGCATTCAAATAGTTTGAATCTCAGGCTCTTTTTCGTCTAAAAATGAAGAAATTAATGAATTTCAGCACATTCTTTTCAAAACAAGAAGCAGAATTCTCTCCCATGTATACAAACCAAATTCAATAGGTACAGCTATTCCCAGGATGGAGAAGATCAGAATGTATTTGCTTGCTATATAAATTCTAAAGTCAAGGAACCTGTCAGCAAAAAAAGAGGTGGCAACTTTAATTCAGCACTGGGATTCAGATCCAGACTTTTACGAGATAAATGTGGGTGGATGTACCTGTGAAATGTTTTTTCCCAATTGTTAAAAATATCCCAAGTTCTTTCTGTGCCAGATATGGAGAGCTTTGTGAATTTGGGTAAATTCTTTTCAAAATTGAACCGAAACAAAATGCTGACCTGTTTCTAGCCCTGAGTCATGGAAGGGATAGTTTGCATTCATTCTGTGAGCTCATAGGTGCCTGCATAGCTAAACATCAAGCTAGCATGTTGTGCCACCTTTGCTAAGCTGGAAAGGCAAGAGCCTGCAGCTGGATGGGTGACAACATGTGGAAGAGGAGCAGGGGTTGGATTTGATGGCCTTATAGATCCCTTCCAACTATTCTATTCTATTCTATTCTATTCTATTCTATTCTATTCTATTCTGGCTCAGTTTTGTTTTTAGACTCTCTTGTAAAAATATCCCTTGATTGGGCCAAGGCCGTGGGCAGCATCGCTCTGCCAAGAGAAAGAGCCAAACTCCTCTCAGATCATTGCCTCCCAGTGAGCCTGGCTGGCAGATGGACCCCTTGGAAATGATGCCATCATGTTTCATTTCCAGGCGGCAAACAAAGGACAATATTGCACACATTTCAGTGAAAGTGATCAGCGTGGACAACAGCAATGTGACCGGCAGGATGGATGTGATATTTATTTGGTACTTTTTCCATAACTGATATAATGCAAACAGAGCCGAGAGGGTATCATAAGTTTGGCTGCTGGCACTGCCAATATTTCAATCAGCATGCAATTGCCAGTTGCCTTTTATACCCACTGTTAGATGCTGCTGAGAGAGTCATTCCAAAAAAAAATTATGGTTGCTTTCCAGTTTCTATCCTGAGATATATACAATAAAAATAATCTTATATATAGCCCTGATGCTTTCAGAACTTAAGAGCATGTGCTCCATTAAGCACATGGGTACAAAGAACAATCATAATTTGTACAAGTCCTCAGGTATGAAAAGTACCTGAAGATTGCCTGGGAAGTGACCAGGGCAAGCTACAGTGCAGTTTCAGCTTTCCCAGGTTGTCCTAGTCAAATTGACAGTGATGGATACAAATTTCATGCATTGTGACATATTCCCCACTTTAAAAAAAAAGTGTGTGTGTGTGTGTGTGTGTGTGAGAGAGAGGGGGGGGGGAGAGAGAGAGAGAGGGAGAGAGAGAGAGAGAGAGAGAGAGAGAGAGAGAGAGAGAGAGAATGAATGAATGAATGAATGAATGAATGAATGAATGAGAGACTCCTTGGAGATAATAGGTAAATGTGAATGTTGGAGAGCCATGGGGAGGGGAAGGCAAGAGGTATACTTAGCACGCTACCACCACAAAGCACAAGCAATTACATACCCTGCACCTTTAGTAGGCTTCCTCCTCTCAATAGGAAATGGATACTGAGACTCCCCTTGCTGAGGTTGACAAGCAAGCTAAATAATTGAGGGGCTACAATCAGTTGAAAAATGATCTCTCTCCTTCCTTTCCATGTAAAAAAGAGAATCACACAAGATAGAGAATTGGGCAGGGTGACCCTGCGGCCTGATCACAGGGTGCTTCTCTGAGGTTGTAGGAGCAACCTGAGGGAAGGGATTTAGCACGCACTCTGGCAGGCAGGGCATGGGGGCAGCCAGCATGGCCCCCTGCAAAATATTCTCCTTGCCTGCTCCTCCGAAGGGCTGCAGTCAGATGAACTCTGCAACCTTCACCAGGTGCTCTTCTGCTCTGCACAGGGCACCCAGAGCCCTTCCCCTTCAGAACATTTTGGAAAGGCTCATTCATGGCTCCCTAAGATTGCTTTGAGCTCCACCACATGCAGGTAAAAGGGTGGGAATGCAACCAGTTGCTAACTGGAATGCAACGTGACAATGCTTTCCATCTAAGTGAGATTAAAATTATTTTAAAGCCTGCCCTTGATATCACACGTTATTTTGACAGCAGCTTTGTGGAGGGAACACATTTTTCAAACTGGTGACCGTTCAGAAAGAAAAGCTAAAATCCAGGGCTGAATGAGCAGACTTCTGCTTGCCTGTGGAAACATCCACACTCTCTTTGCTATTCCACATCCACGCCTGCAAACCCCAAAGCTGGACCCTCCAGTTCTCAGAACATATTTGGAAATCTTATTTCTGGCTCCAGAGGATGGCGGCATCACTTGTGCCAGTGGCTGTCTTTCCACTGGTGGAAGAACACCTTTGGATTCAAGCCAATTTTTGCCTGTGTGACTTATAAACCTGTCGTAAATGTTGTGCTATTGATTTTTTTTCAAATAGCAATGACCCATCCTAAGTCAATTTGCACTAAGTTTAACTCACCATTGTTTCACAGTTTCTAGCACTGCAGTGTTGTCAGTTCTGGCTTCAAAATGACAGCCTTCCCTGCATGCATCCCAGAAAATGAGCTAAGCCAAAATGAAGTCCATGAATGCTTGTGGAATGAAGTTGTACAACTGGCAACCTTCTTCCGCATCACCTGCTGCACCACATCATGTGCTGTGACACAGAAGAGAGACGCTGCTTGCATAAAGGTTGAATGGCATCGAGTCCTGCCAGGCACTGCATGGATATTGAGCATGCTTGCCATGAACCTGGACTAGTGCTCAGCATAAGTGGACTGGACTCTGGGGTGCTGGGCCCAGGGAATCTGGTGGATCCCCATCTCCAAAACTGATTCCTCTCGCACCCACTCTTTGAAGTCATATGACTATTTTTTGGAGAGCCAGCTAGTACGGTTCTTTCCATGCAAAGTGCAAGGAGGATTGGAATATGGAATCCCAGCTCTGAGATCAGACTGCCTTTCTTTTAACCTCCATTCTGGGAATCCAAAATGTCCTACAGCTGCTAGATGCTGTCTAGGATTGCTTCTTAAGAAACAGTGTTTGATCTGGTCTTAAGTGTCAACTGTCACAATCAAAATGCTACTTTCTTTAAGACAACACTGGTATGGCCAGAGTAGGATGTTTTGATTAAGCAGCAAATATATAAAGAGAGAGAGAGAGAGAGAGAGAGAGAGAGAGAGAGAGAGAGAGAGAGAGAGAGAGAGAGAGATTTATATATATATATATATATGGGTGAACCACAATATTAACTCACTTCCGAAGGAAAAATTTCTAAACCAGACTAGAAATACTGGCCCTTTAATGAGCAGCTTCGGAAGCACTTTAGTATCAAACTGTCCTGACCTAGAAGACCATGAAAAACAGAATTAATGAGCTGGATAAGCAGTGGGTGGACAAAACTGACTAGTCAAGCACTCCACAAGGAAAAGGCTTGAGCAGAGATGAGGAAGATAAATGAGCAACACAGTCCAGAATTTTTTCTTCAAATGGTGTGTGTGTGTGTGTGTGTGTGTGTGTGTGTGTGTGTGTGTGAGAGAGAGAGAGAGAGAGAGAGAGAGAGAGAGAGAGAGAGAGAGAGAGAGAGAGCACACATGCACACAGATGCATGCAAATTGGGAGAGTGAGAGTGGCGTAGTCTGAGCATTTCATTTTCCACTTCAGTTCCCTGATGTTTTGGCTTCTGTCTATGGCATCACTCAGCATGGCTCGCTTTCAGGAACAGTGCAGAGGCCAAAGGGGCCTTTGTGAGATAAGGCAAATGCAAAACCAGTTGACCATGGACATGGAGAGTAGTGTCCATTGACATCAGTGGGATTTCTGTGCCCAGAAGCCCTTCAGGACTGCACTGTTCGACGGCTCTGCTATACATCACAGCAGGACTTACTTCTGGGAAAACGTGGACCAGATGGTCTTAACATGGCTGGATCGTGCTCAAGACAAATCAGCTAATTATGGGCAGACAAGAAAGTGAAAGTAGACTAGTTCTGTTGTGTCTGGAGGATACAAGAAGTATGCATTTCCAAATCCTATACATGTGTCCTATGTATCAGGATGAGGGATCCACCCTCCACTCACACACACAGCCTATGTAATAATTGCAGTGTCATTTCCATAGTATATTTCATGCTAGCCACATCTTCCGTAGAGAGCAGGCCTTCCATCCGCCTGCAGAATCATACATGCCCGTCCCTGTGCTCACGTGCTACCCATGCAGTGACCCTGAGAAGTCACCTAGGCTGAGAAATAATAACTGGCCGAAGCTCACCCAGTGAACGACGTGGGAGACAGGGACTGGAATCCAGTTCTGCCTACTTCGCCTCCCGCACTCCAGCCCTTCCAGTACTTCCCAGGTAGCACTGCAGGTTGCTTGAGCAGCAGATTCAATAGACAAAGCATCTCCATTTCCCTCCTCCCAGATACATCTTATTCTCTGGCTTGGGACAGTGCTATTCTGCTGCAAATTGCCCTCTTTAAATATTAGGGAAATCACCGGGTAACCTCAGGTCTTCATGTATGCAGTCCCAAATGATTGTTGAAATGCTTATTCGGCCAGAACCCATTTACATGCAGACTGCAGCAGGTAAGCAAGACTCTGTCACTTCCCTGATTAAAGGAATTGATTTGACTTTAGCAAGAGTGACTTTAATTAGCTGTGCAAATGCCATTAATTCCAATTAATCTTCTCATACTGTCAGGACCAAAATCCAGGGAGAAGATAAATTGCAGCTAATCAATATGACTCTTGTTTCTACTAGGAACAGGTGCTTACAGAGAAAAGAATGTCATTTATAGGTGTCTGCGTCTAAGAGTATTTAAGTGAGACAGTAATTCAATGTACCCGAAACCCCCAGATGATTCACAAGAGTGTGTGTGTGTATATATATATATATCTCACACATACATCCCTAATTGCTTTGAGCTTGATGAAAAAGCATTTAACCTAACATATATAGAGAATTATTCTAATACAATCTCTCCATAACACACTTCCAGGGCATCCACGCTTTCTGTATCCCCAAGGAAGTCTGAGATTTGGACTGGCAACAAACTGAGATCTTTGCATTTCTTAGCCAACTGTTATTTAATATAGTAACTGTCAAAAAGGGGGAGCAGTTGCTCTCCTACCCATTGCTATCTGTCTTCTTAACATCTTGTCAAAAACTGCTGCTACTGGTTGGCAACCACAACACAAATGATAAAAAGTTGGGGTAGAGGGACATCCACTGCTTTGTCTTTAAACTTTAGCCCAGCCAAAAGTTATTTTATATTCTACTGCTTTGGGGATGAATGAATAAAATGGCAGACAAAGGGGAATCCAGTCCATAAGGAGCATCAGCTGCAGTAGCAAGAACAGCAAGCACTAACTCCTAAGGATTGGGGAGTAGATATTTTTGGTTAAATACAAAATCACGCTATCAGAAGTCTGCTGGCATAGTGGGAGTTTCTTTCCTCCCCTCCACAGCCCTCTGAGACCCCTGAAAACCTACTGCAGAGGATTTTCCAGCCCTCTGGAGCAGAATTTGAAGGCACATGGGGGGCTGCAGAGGGGAGGGAAGTCCCCTTCCCTGTTCCATTGATGGAAGATCTTTGGTGAGTGGAATAACAACATTAGATTCAATGCTGTATCTAGTTATTTCACTGTGAAGATGGGCTCACACTTATAAGCTTAGACCAATTTAATGGTGCTTTGGTTTACAATAATTTAAAATTATCAGAAGAAAGAAACAAGGACGGACAGACAGACAGACCCTGCCCCATAACATGTACACATACACATCTTGCAACAGAACAATACAGTCAACATGGTTAAAATTAAAAAGAAGCAAATACGGCGAATAATGGCAGCCTAGAAAGAAGGGGACAGGCCATGAAAGCGTCTCAACCTGGCAGATCAAAGACAAACATTTGATCAAGAATTCCCATTCATGCTTGCCTGGGATTAAGTTCCAGTCAATTCAACAGGAATTCCTTCTAAATAGGTATTTATACAAATGCACTAACAGATGATAGAAATCGGGAACAGGAAGCCAAATAGCACAGTCGTGGGGAGGGTTGTCCCCTGCATCCAACCATCTGCCCCCACTAGTCTATCCCCATCTCCATCATCCACACAGCACCTTCGGCATCACCACTGACATCAGTGCCATCAAACTGGAAGCTTATAAAATAAATAAATGGCAAAAGCAAATGAATCTACCCACGTACCATTAAACGTTTGGTTTTATTCAGAAACTTTTCTTCGATTTATCCATGGTTGGCCTATGGTGGGGGGTGTGGGGAGAGCTCAGTAAATCAGCATGGATCTGCAGATCGGTGGCTGTGCCGGAAATATAGGTGTGTTTAGTGACTGATTAGCAGATAAACAGTCAAACACTGTGAAGTGTGACAGGTCCCATGTGCAGCTTTAACGTTCAGATGAAGGAGATTACATTGGGACAAAGAGAATCCTTTCAGCAGCATTTCATTTCGTGTAACATGAGAGCCTGCAGGAAGCTTGTTTAGCAGAGGAATGTAGCAGAGGAATTTACTTAACTAGCTGATTTACTTAACTAGCTAGCGCTGCATTCCTGAGTGGAGCTTCAAGCAGATCAGCGGCTGTGCCGGCGCATGTTTTGAGCGACGGAGCTGCAGCAGAGGGGTTCAAGAGCCACGTGCGGCTCTGGAGCCGTGGGTTGCTGACCCCTGGCTTAGGGCGACAAAGAGACACAAGAGTTCACCTCTTCCAGCAGCAACTGCACATTAGCAGCTGTGTTATATTTCATGCTTTTGTCCATTTGTTTCACTTTCTTTTTATACAGCTAGATAATTAGACAGCTAGATAATTTATATTTGATTGGGTCTGATCATGCTAAATTTATTCCAGTTGAATCTTCATCGATTTCAAGGGGAGAGATTTATTCATGTTTTTATACTTTCCTCATGAATCAACAACACGTCGAAGTGCTTAGCTTTGGCTGATCAGCACCATAATTGTCATTTGACAAGTATACATTTGAAGTCAGAAGCTATTTCCTCATGCTCAGGAGTGAGAATCGGCTAGAGTTCCAAGGTGATGGAGTTGAATATTCATTCAATTGATAGTGACCTTTTGAATTGGCATGTGAAAATTAATACTGTAGCATAATTGCAATCAGCTTTGTATATAATGCACAAGAACATCCAAATCAGTTCACATATATTAGCTCAATAATACATATGACAATCTTGTAACATGGAAAAACGGAACAAACATAGGTGAGCATTAATGGTGGGAAGAGGCTGAGGCTCAGATATTGACTTTTCTATGCCTCTTGAGAAAGTTCATGGCAAAAGTAAGAGTTCACCATGATGCAAAATTCTAGTTTCTAAGTTAGGAGGTACTGGAGAAATCCATTCTCAAGGACACCAAGTTAGTGGAGGTTTTATTATGGGAACTGTACACAAAAATGTTTGCATTTGTGAAAACCATCTTCAAAACAGAATATATTTGAGGAAGAGAGCCAGTGTGGTGTAGTGGTTAAGACAGTGGAACAGGGGCTCAGGAGATCTGGGTTCTAGTCCTGATTGTCCATGGCCCAGTCACAAAATCTTACCCTAGCCTACCCCACAGGGTTGTTGTGAGGATAAGAATGAGAAGAGGAGAGTCTGATGCCTTGTGTTCTTCAAAGGAAAAAAAGGCAGGATAGAAATGTGACAAACAAATCACTTGCCCAAAGACAAAACTGCATATACCCCCCCAACCCCCCCCAACTAATATGGAAATGGGACAAACTGGATTAAAGACTGGGAAATTTGAAACTGAGACTGACAGATCTGTCCATCCTTGCTTGATTGCACATCACTCAATAAGTGGAAAGGTGCATGCACTGTTCGCTTTTCTGTATGGATGGTCTCTTAGGATCTAAAATGCCCTTTAAAGGATTCTGCCTCCCAAGAGAGAAAACCATCTTCATAATTGATGGACTGTTTGTCCCTGTGCGACATGAAAGCATGAATGCCACATTTGCATCAGCATATCAAGCATGTATCTACAATAAACCGTTTTAGGAATTGCTACAGGAATAGGTGTTAACACCTAGTATTTAAACTGTAGCTCTTTTGCGTCCCTTGCATTGCATGTTCCAGATCTAAAACCACATTTCCTTCAACAGAGCCTGTCACCAGCAATTAACACACTTAGGAGCAGAGTTTTAACAGCTTTTCCCCAACCAGCTCTCCGGAGTCGTGCGCTCCAATGGATGGGCTCTTTGAAGTACTTTTCTTAGGCATCACAGAGTGATCGTAAACCACTTTTATTCAGAAGCGCAAATTAATAGAAGGGACTTCATAAAATCTTAGCCTATCACTAATAACAAAATAAAGGAATGTGGCACTTGTGATCATAAGGATGGTCAGATAACAGATGTTGGATTAATGAGACCCTTACAGTGCTGTTGCTTGTGTTTTAGATTTTAATATCTAAGCGGTATCCTGCTAAAAAGGAAGTACCACTAGTGGGAGGGGAAGGTGACAGTTCCTGAAACTACTGAAAATGAGCCAGGGGGAAGGCTCTTTTAAGGGACAGGGCAAAGCAGTGGAACTCAGGGACAGGAGCTGCACTAACTGGTCCCGTTGTAGACACTTGTTTTTCTGTTCCTTCCTAAGGTTGCTTTTAGCTGATCTAGTTCCAGTCATATCAGTGTTACTCTCACTGGCATAAGAGAATTAGTGGAGGCGCTGCAGCAGTACCTGATACTGCCCTTGGACGGTTTACATGAAGATCATACTTAATGAAGGGAAAAGAACGTAACTCCATATTTTTTAATACAAAAAGTTTAATGGTGAATCTTTTGTGTGTAGCAAAAAATGTCCTGGAACTCAGTATGCCAGGGATTGTATGACTTTTGTTTTGTTTTGTTTTGGAACATGTGCCTGTCCATGAATATTAAAGAATGATATTCAGATTAGCAGACATACATGAGTAGTTTGTCTGCGTATCCTGGGGGCAGAAAAAGACTGAGCTAAGTTTCTCTATTCTGGATTTGAAGCTAAGAATATTTGTTCCTTTTAGGCACCAACTGCGTCTAGTTGAGGTTTTGTGTAGTGATGCAGTTATCATAAAACAGTCATTAAACATTGACTGAGAGTTAACTAATAGGATATCATACAATGAACTAACCAAATTTCTTCTCCATCCTCACTGTCAGCCTCCCATTTTATTCATTCTTTCCTTTATTACATTTTTGCACTACCCAGAATTTCTCTGGATAGTTTTATGAAGATGAAAGCTTAAAAATCCAGTATATAAACCATGTATGTGCAAAGATATAAGCATGTAACATAGAGAGAGATCCACGTATGCCTGAAAGCATTTTCAAACAATCAACAGCAAGAAAATGCAAGACCTGATTGCAAACTTCATTATATACTGCCAATCCCTTAAAGAAGAATGTTTTTGCCAAGGACCAGAGATGCCAATGTTGGCACCAGACAGACCTCATCAAGTAGATTATTCTATAATTGGGGCGGGGGGAGGACTGCCAAAAAAAAAAAAAAAGGCCCTCTTCCTTATTCCCTCCTTTTGAATCTCCTTTGGAGGAGGCATCTGAAAGCAATGATGGTCATAGACAGGTAGGGAGAAGTTGGGAGAAGCCCTCCAACCGGTAATGTAATCATGACCTGTGCATTTAATGCTTCTGAAGTTCTTCCCCGTCAAGTGAGTGCTTGAGGCGATTTACCACTAAACCCTAAACAGAAAAAAAGATAGTGATTTCAAAAACTAAGGAATACAACACCTAAAATAATAAAATAGGTTAAACAGCTATAGAGGAGCATCACTTAATGCTTAGCACAAGGGTACAGTTTTTACCAGCTGTCTAAAAGCCAATAATGAGGGATGGGAGTGGGTGCCACAACTACAGCGTTGCAGTGAGAAAGGGATTCCTGTCCTACCACCAGAGTCCCTTCTCTGAGACTTCCCCCCATACAGCCTTCGAAAAGATCCATCATGGTGCATCCATCATAGGTCACTTTTTATTATTTCCTTGCCTCATGTACTCGGGGTCCAAACTGCCCAGAGGACTGGGCAGTATAGAAATGAAAATTATAATGAATATAAAGGCACTCCGCCCCGAGGGCTGCAGATGCATTCAGTGGGCACAACAGAATGAAGTCCTTTTCCAGACCACAGATCTGAATTACAGCCTGGGAATCCACAGCTGGATATGCATGTCCTTGGTATCCTTTCCTCATGAATTGCAAAACTGATGAGTTAAAAGCAGCCTTTGTGGCATTACTGAGTCTTAATCAACCCTGTGATTCCTGTCTTGTTTAATCAAGAAGACTATGGAAGGCTTTTGAGCTTGGCTACCTCACCACATCTCAGGTTAATCACATGCTGACTAGTTTTTATGTGAAACAAATTAAATCTTACTTTCCTCCTAGCCTTTCCTGGATTATTCTGCCAAAGGTGATGGTTTAGGATTTGCTGCAATTGACTTGGACATTTTTGTACAGTTGAGATCTGATCAATATATGAACTAATTTAGCATTTATGTTTCATGTGTTACACTAAGCTCCTTTTCCCCCTTTCCCTTTTTTCTGGCATAGATGCCATGTCACAGCCAAATCAATCAGGGCTTCTTCAAGCAGGTGTGTTCCATTCCTAATTTTTACATTAAACTCTAATCCAAAGCTCTTTCCACACAGTTCCCTTTCAGCTAGAGTGCTATGCTGACAGGGGTCAATTCAGCAAATTTTCTCAAGGAAAGGAGAAATTCTTCGATAGTTTCTCATGGGTGATGTTCACCATTAGTGGTAATAGCGGTTTATCTCCTGCCTCCCTCCCTCCTTCCCAAGTGACATTGCTGCACTTCTACAACAGAAGTGCTTTCATAAGCAACCTCTCCTACAAGATCAGTGGTATCAATTGGTCCAACAGGTTTTGCCTGGAAAACATTTTTGACACTCTCAATATTGTGTGGAATCTCCTTATGTTACTGTCATGTCAATTCCAGAAACATGGCAGCCATGTTGGATTCTGTCCATGTATTAACAAGGGTTCATGTTGCTTCTTTTGTCTGTGCTCTTGATGACTCTGTAGCTGAAAACAGCAGCAAATTGGATGGTAGCCTGTCCACCATTTTGTTTCCTTTGCTACAGCTTGGAGCTGGCCTTTTGCTGGGGCACTGGGGTGCACGTGTGGAGAATATTAAGAGAATATTTCACTAGTCTCAGACAAGTGAGAAAAGGCTCCAATCCTAAATACTCTTGATGGGGAGAAAGCCTGACTGAACACCATGGGACTTACTTGTGCCTAAACATACACAGATTTCTCTGGTCAGTCAAGAAAAAGCAGACTGCCTATTCATGAAAGGCCAACAGACTTGCATCTTTGCCACTGTAGCAGAACCAAAGCCCTCCTCAAGTTTTTTTCAGTCTTGAAATTTATTTGGAAGGCATAAAAGAAAGAGACCTGCACAATTCTTCTCAATCCCATTGAGTTTCTTCTTGGATTTTGAACTTCTAAATTATTTGCCCAGTTGCCTTCACATGGGCAGTTCACTGCAGCTTTCAGTTTGCATGTGCCCCCACTTTCATCCATTAGAAGTTCCCATTGCACACACCAAAAATGATTAGACTGGGAGAAGAAGAATGCTTGATGATGTAACTCTGTACTGCTACCTCCCAGTTTTCCAAGGGCCTGTGGGCAAGGCACTGTCAACAGGCCCCAACCCTCAGCAAGTCGTCATTCTCACCACCATCACTGCCAGCCTTGCGGGTGGTTTACTCCCCTTCTAATTCCTTATCACTAGTAAATCTTGGATTCGTGACACGCAGACAATAAGGAGACAGTGACATCTACTGCTGCTCATTCCCAGCATCACTGTTGTCTAGGCTCTATAATAATATTATTTCCATCCACAAAGTATTCCAACATTTGCAACCCTGGAAGTGATGAGTATGTTGGAGTACTTTGTGTTTTTTGGAAATTCATTTTGTATGCCCTTGAACTTGCAATCACTTCAGAAAAATGTGTAGCTTTTGGAAATGCATACTTTGAGAGAGGGAGGGAGGGAGAGAATGAGGAATAAAGAGGGATTCACATGTTTGTTCAGGCTGGGCAGCTGGTTTATCTTGGTAGTAGAGATATTTAAAAATGGACAAGAAGTACTTTACTAGCCCAGTTAATAGTCCCATTTATTAAGAAAAGCTTACAAGCACACTGCATGCAACACAATTTCATTTTAAAGCAAATGGTATAACAGGCTTGATTAATTCTTGCATAATTTTAAGGAATTTTCCCTGTATGGCAATCAGTGCAGTCTTTAATCCAAAGCAGGTATATAACCTATATACCTTTCTTGAAGCCATGGGTGAAAGTCTGCCCTTTTAAAGAATGTCAACAGAATGTCCACATTTCCCATTTGAACACTCACTTGTTCTTTCCCTGAGAGGAAAAACAGGTGCAATGAAACAGGAGTGAGCCAAACTGAGCTTTGACATGAAGGCTGGAGAAAGGTAGCAGACTCAAAGATCCCCGCTTCTCCCTTCCTGATTTTTGCTCGGGCCTGGGAAAGAGGTTGCCATGGCTGATAGAAGCATCCTTGCTGCTCAGTCCCTGCTTCGGTATGAGCCCTTGGCCCTGCCCAACCAGGCCCACCTTTGACGCGAGCCCTACAAAATCACACCATTGTATCAAGACTCATTTTTGTGCCATGAGTCAATAAAAGTGCATAGTGTACTTTGTTGACCTGTAAGAAAAGAACCAGAAGAAGCATGTACCTACTCATGTCTAGAGATGAGCAGGCCTGGCGAATTTCCAAAGCCACCCTCAGAACAGAAAACACGTTGAAGTTCAAGGGCAGATGTCAACACCCCAGGCCAGAATCCTTGACCTGCAACTCAAATGCAGGCCAGATCCTATACAGGACAAATTCTGTGCAACCATTTGGTGTATGGCTCCAAAGTTCCATCTCCTTCCTCAGTCTGGGCAAGTCATACAAGAAGATCAGCCATTAGGGATTGAGGTGATTTGTCAGGAAAAGATTGTAGGTTGTTGGAATATTTATCATAGAATCTTTTTACTGCCAGGGATGGGGAGATGCAATTGTGGGATTATATGCCCCAGAGATGTCAAAATAATCAGAGATGCATCTAGAAAGGATGGGGTACTGGAAGCATTTAAACATTTATCCTCAAGGGAGCAAAATTCCGTGGGGAGAATATCCCACTGGGTCTTCAGAATGGTTCTTTCCCCTTTGCTCAGCCTGCTTACAGCCTCACCAACCAATTGGGCATCCAGACTGGGGAGCTGGCACAGAAGAGATGTTTAAGCACTGGGCGAATAGCAATTCATAAGAAAAGCAGCTCCCTGCTGCTTTTAGAAAGCTACAAGCATGTGGCATGTAGCACACTTTTCATTTCAAGCAAATGCTAGAGCAGGCATGATTAATTCTTTATATAATCTCTGTGGCACTTTTCCTGTATGGCAATCAATAGGCTCTTTATTCCAAAGCCACTAAATAATGAATAAAAGCAGGATGACCTTCCTGAAGCAATAATCCCAGGGTTGATTCTGTTCTCTAAAGATGGACATGAAAAGCCCAGTACATGAAATATGGATACTTAAAGCATTCCCTTAAGGGAAGACATTTGGAGATCTTGTTAAATGTTTGGTTATTTCTTTGGAGTCTTCTGTGTTTGTTTAGCAAATGAATTGAAAAGTATTGTTTGAAAACAGATTTCATTCTAGCTTTCCAAATTAGTCTTTCGAGCACATTGAAGAAACGCACTGGTCTCTTTTCAGTGGGAATGAAGAGAATCTATTTCTGTTTCTCAATCATCGATTTCAGTTCCTTTGTAGCGGAGCACATCAGAGGAAGTTGCTCCAGCTGGTCTAGGGATTCTGGGATGCAAGCAGACAAACTCCCAGGGTGAGTGAACAGGGAGAGCAAACAGGAGTTTTGTGGTGGGGGAGATCCCTAAACTTTTTATTTCTCTTTTTCCCTCTTAGCTAGCCAATAGCCAATAGTGCTCTGTTGCTTTGTTGCTAGTTGCAAAGTCATGTCCGACCCTTCACGACCCCATGGACAACACTCCTCCAGGCCTTCCTGTCCTCCACCATCCCCTGGAGTCCACTTCAGCTCACACCAACTGCTTCAGTGACTCCATCCAGCCACCTCATTCTCTGCCGTCCCCTTCTTCTTTTGCCACCTATTGTTCCCAGCACTAGGCTCTTCTCCAGGGAATCCTTCCATGTCATTAGGTGGCCAAAGTATTTATTTATTTATTTATTTATTTATTTATTTATTTATTTTTCAATTTATATCCTGCCTTTTTCCTCAAAGGACTCAAAGCAGCTTACATCATTCTCCTCCTCCATCTTATCCCCACAACAACAACCCTGTGAGGTAGGTTGGGCTGAGAGTCTGTGACTGGCCCAAAGTCACCCAGTTGGCTCCATGGCCGAGCGGGGACTAGAACCCAGATTGTCTGAGTCCCAGTCTCATGCTCTTAACCACTACACCACACTGGCTCTCCACTGGCACCACACTGGTATTTGAGTATCATCTTCAGCATCTGCCCTTCTGAAGAGCAGTCAGGGTTGATCTCCTCTAGGACTGACCGGTTTGATCACCTTGTGGTCCAAGGGACTCACAGGAGTCTCCTCCAGCACCACAATTCAAAGGCCTCAGTTCTTCAGCACTCAGCCTTCCTTATGGTCCATCTTTCACAGCCATACATTGCAACTGGGAAAACCATAGCCTTGACTATACACACTTTTGTTGGCAGGGTGATGTCTCTGCTTTTTAGTATACTGTCTAGAATTGCCATAGCCTTCCTCCCCAGGAGCAAGCGTCTTTTACTTTCTTGGCTGCAGTCCCCATCTTGGAGTCCAGGAAATTAAAATCTGTCACTGCCTCTATTTCTTCCCCATTTATTTGCCAGACCTGGATATCTGAAGGAGCATCTCCTTCCCTGTTTGCCTACCCGCCCTTAAGATCTGGGGCAGAAGTCATTCCTTGGAAGCCCTTCTTGAATGAGATTAGGAGAGTGGTTACCTGGAGAAGGGCCTTCTCTGTGGTGGCGCCCCAATGATTGAATGCACTCCCCAGAGAGATTCACTTGGTGCCGACACTTTATTCTTTTGGGCACCAAGCCAAAACCTTTCTATCTTCCCGGTATTTTAAAGTTTAGATTGTGATTTTAATTAGGGTTTATTGTACAGAATTGATGCTGTGCTTTATTTTGTTTTATTGTAAGACTGTTCCAAGACTATTTGGTAGTGGATGGTATAGAACAGTTTTAAATAAATAAATAAGAAACAGACACAGGCTTTGAAGATCTGGGCCTAGTTGGGCAAATCTGTCAGTTTCTCTCCCCCCCCCCCCCCCGTTCTCTCTCTCTCTCTCTCTCACACACACACACACACACATTTTTGAAATATGGAAAATTTTGTGAATGTTTGTAAATTCACACTAACAAAACAGAAATGAAATTCTCACCTGCCCAGTGTTGGTGGATCTTGGTGGTACATCACCTCTGAGGACTGTACAGCCATTCCTTACAGGAGATCACATTCAGTGTTTGTCTGAACCAAAGATCTCCTGTCTGCCCAAACATATGTACTTCCATGTGCATTTCCTTCAACATATGCATTCTGGGATTTACATCTCCAGATATACCCATTTTTGCAAAGCAACTTCTGCTAATATAGTACAGTTTGCATGCTTTTTAAAAAAATATGCAGGCTTTTTACAAGATTCAGAAACTGTGTTCCAGTTTGTGGGTAGCTGAGGAGTGCAAATTTGGAAACTTCACATAAAAATGTTAATCCAATGAATTTCTTAGTCATTTCCAGTCCCTGAAGGGTCATATGGATGCCTGAAAGTTCAACCAGTGCCGAAGATGAAGTCCTAAGGTGGTGCTATGGGGAACTGGCCGTTCCTTCCAGGAAGAATCAGTTTCCATTCAGGGAAGAATCAACATAGTTTTGTGATTTGTTTCTTAATTTTAAGGGATGACTATTATAGCCTGAAGAGGGATGAACTTGGTGATATCAAATATGGTCATGTCTTCTTAATTGCTATGTTAAGCCTATTAGGGTTAATTGGTGTTTAGTTCCTGTGATGCTTCATTAGCTAAGCGCTTCTACTTGGTCTGACTCAAAATCCAGTTCCAAGTACCTTTAATTCTGTTACTGATGTCACACAGGATTGGTTTAGTCGCATGCCTTAATAAACTGTTGAGTATTTGCATATGATTGCTAATTTTAGATCTATACATACATTCCCAATACAATAAAAACTGAGATCTGCGGGAGAGGCCCTTCTCCAGGAACCCTCCTTGAAGGAAATTAGGAGGGTAAGTACTCGGAGGAGGGCTTTCTCTGCCGTGGTGCCCAGTCTATGGAATGTGCTCCCCAGAGAGGTCTGCCTGGCGCCGTCGTTATTTGTTTTTCGGCGCCAGGTGAAGACCTTTTTATTCAAATGTCATTTTAACTGTTAATACTATTTATTTATTTATTTATTTATTTATTTAATTAATTAATTAATTCTTCAGCCAAGGCGACTTATTTTATATTGTTAACTTGTTTTATATTTTTACTGTATAATATTTTAATTGATATATTTGTGAGCCGCCCCGAGGCTTCGGCGAATGGGGCAGCATAGACATTTCTAAATCAATCAATCAATCAATCAATCTATGGTCAATGATATTTATTCAAGAGATTTTAATTATGGAGGGTGGAGAGAAAGAACACTGCTGTTAGAGGAATTATCTGTGGAACAATTTTTATTTAGAGCCGATCAAATGGATGTTCACACAAAATGTGTACTGGTTTACATGTCAGATGGTTGTACAATGGCCAACTGTCCTACTTTACAGAAGACACTTCTGCTAGATGTGTTTTTTATTTGTAAACGGTACCTATTTGAAGGGTGATCCAATCACACACCACGTAACGGACAATAACTGCAAACAGCAGTGAAGGCTGGAAAAGTGACTGGGCCGACACACAGGGCGCTTGACCGCATTCATGCTCACTATGGAGAGATGCAGTACAGTTTTCTTTAAATTGTGGTAATGCATTCTAAATTTGCCTCTAAACATATAGATTAGGACATCTAAATAACAAACCAGTGTCCTCTCTTAACCTCTGAATGGGTGATGCAAATATGGCTTCCCTACATATGTTTGAGGGCTGCTGAATCTTTCAATTGAGAATCACCTTAATTAATTAATTAATTAAACTTGTAACCTGTTATTTTTTCTTACAAAGAACTCAAAGCTGGTTAGAGAATTCTCTTTCTCCTGCTCTCAATCGTATTTCCAGAACACCAACCCTGTGAGGTAGGTTGGGCTGAGAGCCTGTGAGTGGCCCAAAGTCACCAGTTGGCTCCATGGCCGAGCGGGGACTGGAACCCAGATCTCCTGAGTCCCAGTCCTGTGCTCTTAACCGCTACTCCACAGTGACGGTCTTTACATCTGAGTAAATGCGACAGGGCTGGGCTACTGATGCAGGGCATCAGCCTTCATTGAACCTGGTAGACATGCACGGATCAGGCTGCTGGTCCTTTCTGGCTCAAAGCAGACAGGTTCTGCCTTGGGACCATCAGTGGCATATAGATTACAAAGTCAGCTGGGACTCCTGATTTCCTGATTTCTCTTGTGATGCATTTTAGACTAATTTGTGTACTGTGAATCCTGGATTCCTGTGTGTGTGGGTGTGTGGGCATGTACACACATGTGTGATTTAATTTACCCAAAACAGAACAATGGCACAGGTGTCTCTGAAATGGAGCCAAGACTTGGTGGTCTTAGACTGGGTTGCTAATCTTACTCGGTTAGGCTCAGGATGCTGCAGAATGCATCTTCCTGCAGCAGCTTCAATGTCTTGTGTGATAAGCTACTGATCCATGAAAATGTTAACAGCCTTCACATTGAAGAATTGACACTTTTTCCCATCTTAGTTTGTCTATTGCAAATTGTTTGCTGATAATCAAAGGAACACATATGTGTTTGGATTTTTAGATAGATAGATAGATAGATAAATTTGCCTTGTGAGAAGTGTCAGCATTGGTGTGGAAACAACAGGGTGAATTCTGGCAAATATTTATTTTCCCTTATCTTGTATGTTATACCACAGTCATTGAATTTTGGCATTCCTACACCTGAATATTTTTAAACACTTCTTTCTTTATACATATTATATTTTAATTAACCTAACACTGCTCCCTGGGTGGGTTACATAGAAACAGAGCAAGTCAGAAGGGGTCTTCTGGGCCATCTAGTCTGACCCCCGGCTCCAGCCAGCTCCACTCATGACATGCCTACCATGTGCATGTCCAGTCTAACAAATAGTTAAAAGACTAAAATGCCATTTAAGTAGTGAAAAAATACAATGCAGTACAAATAATTAGAAAAAGACAGTACAAAGCAACAAACAGACCAAGATAGAGAGATCCCTAAAATGCCTTACAGAAATGAAAGGCCCTTGCCTGATGCTGAGAAGATAACAACTTGGGCGCCAGGAGAACATCTATGGGGAGGGTATTCCAGAACTGGGAAGGCCCTCTCTCTTATGGCTTCAGCCACCAATTCAGGATTTCCATTTCTGCCTCACTTGAGTTAGATGAAAAGGTAAGGCATGGTGACTAGAGTGCTGGATTGATGCCTGGGAGCTGCATGTTGTGGTTCTCATGTGGCCATGAAGCTCACTGGGTGACTTTGGGCCAGTCACTCCCTCTCTGCCTAACCTGCCTCACAGGGATGTCAGATTCATGATAAAATAGAGCTATGGAAGGTGCCTTGGGTTCCTCACAAGAGGAAAAAAGGTGGGATATACATGCTAATCACATTCATTTGGATACTTTAGACAATATCTTCAGTTTTTCCACCCCTAAATCCCTCAGAAAGAGTACAGTGGTACCTCAGCTCACAAATGCCTCAGTTCATGACCAAATTGGGTCGTGAAGAAACATTTCGTAAAAATTTTGACTCAGGTCGCGAACTCTTCATTGGGTGGCAGCCACGATCGCAGCCATCTCCCCACCCCTCCTCCTGAATGGTGAGATGGCCGTGATTGAGCTGGGGTGGGGGAGATGGCCAAGATTGCACCCATCTTTCCTGCACTAGTGCAACTGCAAGCTCGGCCATCTCCACCCCCCCAGCTTGATCATGGCCATCTCTCCCCCCCCCCCCCGCCCCCCCCCCTTCATGCCCGTCCCCCCCCCCCCCCCCCAGCGTGCCTGCGATGACAGGCGCATGCAGGGATGACAGGCGAGATCGTGGTTGTGCTGGGCAGGGCGGGGAGATGGCTGCGCTCATGCTCGGGCTCGGGGTGGTGGTAGATGGCCGTAATCCGATGAAAAAATAGTTACAGAATGGATTAGACTTATTTACATTGAACCTCATGGGGAAATTTAACTTGGCTTATGACCAATTTGGGTCACGATCAGAGTTCTGGAATGGATTAAGCTCGTGAGTCAAGGTAGCACTGTATAGCCAAAGGGGTGCACTGTGACAGAGCTAGAGATTACTGAAGGCTCTTTCTGAGGCAATGCCTTACTTCCAGGGCTCTGATCAAATGCCTTGATGGTGTTTCTAAGTGGCTAGGTACCATGGGGTAGGTTTCTGACCAAGATCTGGCATCTTGGTCAGAAACTTCAGTTGCCGTTTTCACCTAACTCAGAAGAAACATGTGTTGACATTTAATTTAAAAACATCTATAGAGACAGAAGGAGAATAGACGATACATAGGACCATAAAACAGGCCTAAGCCTTCCGTAAGGCACACAGACTCCTACAAGACTGTCACTAGGAAATAATGCCCACACTTCCACCCCTTTGCTGGGAGTTTGGAACAAGAGCATGTCGAGTCTCAAGGGAGTGAGAGCTTAGCATCATTTTTCAGGGATATCTTAAGAAAGAGGGCAAAGAAGTCACCCATACACTCCTAGAAGCAAGAGGTGTTGACATTGTACAACTCTAATTTTCTGTGAATCTGACCTGTGGACTCCATCGTGGGGCAGCTTGTTCTGAGCCACATAGATTCTGCAGATTTGCAGACCATTTTTAAAAAATTTGCTTTTTTAGAGAAGGAGGGGAGGTATTTGTGCTAAGACCCATTGCTGAATGCATATTAGTGCATCTATGCAGGTAAACATTTGTGATAATGAACATTAGCATTAATGCAAAATGGAATAAGTAGAACAGAAGAAGTGGGCGTGGGTGGGACATTCCTTCAATAAGCAGATGAGCTGGCAAAATCCGCACAACCCCACTCATGACTGGCCATTGCAATGGGAAGCTTGTCCCCAGTAAGCCCACCTCACCTCCTCGTTAGGCTGGAACAAGAAAGGGGCCCATGTGAATTAAGTGTGAGTTAAAGGGAATATGCTTTGTCTGATTCCAACAAGTGGACTATCTCAGAGGAGACTCGGCAGAAGGAACCAGGCACAGGGACACCCTGAGTGCCATTTCCTTTCTTTCCTTAGAACGTCCAATCATTAAACAATCAAGCACACACACATGAACTTCTCTAAGTGTATCCATAGGTCACTTTGGCACAAACTGTGGCCTAAGATGGGATCGAGATCATTCTATGGCCATTCTTTTTGAGACCAATGATTTCCTTGCCCTGCTTGGTAGTCTGTAGTCTTTTTCATAAGCATTCTCTTCCAGTTTTTACAGCAGCTGCTTTCTTCCCTCAGGAGAAAGAAAGTGATTACCCCAACATCACACACCTACCACCATCCTAGCAAACAAGGATCAGGATAATCAGGTCAGTCTATTTCTGGCTTACGTCAATTTCTCATGAGTCTATTCTGCTCCACTTCTGTACTGTGTGACTTCCACGTGCAAATTAGTATGTAACTATATATTTTCAACTGTTTTCTCACAAAATCTGCATTTCTAAATGTACTTTAACCAATGTTTGTATTTCTAAATACAATTTATCCTAAAGAGTACAGGTTCAATGCATTTTGTACATTATCTAAACTGAGAAATATGTAACAAAAATCAGAAAAGTGCAAAATCTGGTGGATAATTATGTTTCAATCTGCCACATTATGTGAGGTAATTTGAATCAAGCCATTTCATATCAGAATTCACAGAGATGTAATTCCTAAAACATCCCTACATAAACTAACAACTGCCTATTCTTCCAAGTGGAAAGTAAATATGATTAGTAGATAACGTTTTATCTAGGTTCAGGAAGATACAAACAAAGGAAATGAACATCAGCTTGAATGACACATCATAATCAAGTCATCACGGGGGGGTGGGGTGGAAATGGAGTCACAGCTTGCTTTGACATCACTTTCTTGCATGAATCTGTAGCTCTGTGCCTTAGGCATGTGGGCGATTTTGGCACAAGCCTTGCCATAAGTCGACAGTGGAAATGTGGTATCACAAATTCCATTGGTTTTGTTCGAACATTGGGAAGTTGCCTTCAATATTTGCAGGATGAGCTAAATAAGTAGCAATGACATTTAACCCCCCCCCCCCCGAGAAATGTGGCTCACCTTGCTAACATTTCACTTCCTTTGGAATTCCTCTGCTAATTTTCCTAGCTAGGAAATTACCATTTTGCCCTTTGCCTTTTTAGAACTGAGGGCCAAGATGCATGGAGCCCTGCTAGAATATTTCACTGGTCTCTTCGTTGTAGCTATTGCCAAATTTTACACCAAGCTAACATGTCAAGAACATTTAGAGGTTGCAAAATGTTTCATGGTCTCTGAGTGGATAAGCATTGGATAATGCCTTAACTGAAAGGAGAACTTTGTTTGGTAAGCACTCAGTACCAGATTCAAAGTCAGCTGGAAATTCCTGTCCTTCATCACAACCTTTACCATTAGCCTTTGTGCACCATCTTCCTCTTCAGAAATTACTTTGGAATGACTGAACATAGCTGTAATAGATGTACCAACAGTTTTTGCAGGATTTTTAATGATTCACAGGAGCATCAGTAAAGACATTACACATAAAACAGAATATGAATCTGGCTGTACATAGAATCACCCCACAGTTTTAAAAAGGGATTTTATCAGTGCACTGATACACATGTAGTCCCAAACCAGAGTTGCTCAGAGGATCTTTTTCCAGGACAATTAGTGACATTTTTCTTGATCTTCTTGATCCCCAGAGTCCCCACCTCACACCTCCACCCAAACGTGGGAATTGCATGGCAACTGCAGAATTGTCTTCTAACATTTGCCAGCTGCCATTTCCCTCCAACAGTACTCCAGAATGACACTGGGTAGGGCCCGGCAGAGGATGGGAAAGGGTGGCCTGGCTGGCAACACAATTGTGTTGTTGATACATGCAATCAAATCATCTCTGACTTATGGTGGCCCTAAGAATGAATGTACTCCAAAGTGCATTGTCCTTGACAGGCCTGGTCAGCTCTTGTAAAGGTCCTCTGTGGGTTCCTTTAGGAAGTCAATCCACCTCATAGCTGGTTTTCCTCTTGTTCTGGTGCTGCCTTTGATTTTCCCTAGTGTGATGATCATCTCCAGTGAGTATCGCCCTTTCGTGATGTGCCCTAATTATAACATCTTCAGTTTTGGCATTTTTGCTTTCAGGGAAAGTTCCAAGCTTCACTTGATCTAGGACACACTGGCTTTTCCTTATGTTGGTTCAGGTTTTTGTGCAATTCTCCATTCTGAACATGTTTTTGACACATCAATGTTCTTCTTGGCAGCTTTGATTCCCATATATAGTGATTGGGAATTCAATCATATGGATGATCCTGGCCTTGGTCTCCTTGAGGAGCTTTTGTAATTCCTTCACTATTGTCCTCCTGGGCCTCTAAATTCTTGTCTGCAGTATCCATTCGAATCGATGGCTGAGCCAAGGTATGAACAACAATCTCTCACAATTTGAATTTCTTCGGTGTTGAGCTAATTGTCATAGTTGTGCTAAAAACAACAACACACACTTGAGGAAGAAAAGGCAGAAGCGCTGCTATTGACCTTCCTCCTACTTTAATGATGTTGGAAGATATTTCCTCTCCCTGGGGGGAAGAATAGGTGAAATGTCTTCCTCGGAAAAAGGATGGACAGTGTTGAGAAACCATTTGCCTATAATTGTGTGTGTGTCTGTCACGTAATGGGATGGTGGAGGGGGAAAATGAATTAACGGACTAAAGGCTGTGGTGCCTCCAGTTCTGCCATCAGTTACACAAATGGAGATTACCATAATGCACGTGCATTCATTTCACCCGAATCCAGGACATACGAAATTTAGGACAGAGTGAACCCACAGAACACTGAAGAAACATAATGGAGAAAATCCTTTCATTCCTAAAACTTGAAACTGAACAGCAAGGTCTGCAACACTAGACCAAATATGCTGATAATGGGTTGGTTTCAAATTAGGTTGCTTATTCCATTAGTAAATAAGTCCCTTTGAAATCAATCAGAAAACTTAGCCATGCCAAGCTGATGTTCCAATTTCAATTAGCATTAAGACTGCAATTGTGTATAAGCTTGCCCATAGAAGTAAATAGTATTTCTGAATATACCACCATTAGTTTGTGCTGGAAGTGTAACATATTCACTGTGCAGTCCTAGGTATGTGTACTCAGAAGTAAGATTCATTGATTGATTCCCACGTAAATGTCAATAGGACTTCAGCCTTATTTATTAACACACACACATATACCATCTATTATTTTTGTAGAAAATTGCAAGATGATTTACAATAATAAAAACATAAAAACAATTTACATTATTTGATTAAAATAGGATATATATATATATATATATATATATATATATAGAGAGAGAGAGAGAGAGAGAGAGAGAGAGATAAAATCATATGTATTTTACAACCATTGGTTTGGAGCCAGAAGGAATAAAGAGTCAGCACCAGATGAACCTCTCTAGGGAGTGTATTCCACAATTGAGGTGCCACCACTAAGAAGGCCCTTCCTTTGTAACAGCCGTCCTCACTTCCTCCAAGGAGGCTTCTCAGAGAAGAACCTCCATAGAAGATTTTAAGGACTGGGGAGGTGTCTATGAAAGCCTTAGAATGGATCCAACTGAAAGGAGGCCTTCCTGGTATCTTCCAGATATTTTGGACTACAACTTCCAGCATTCCTGATCATTGGCCATGCTGGCTGGAGCTGGAAGGCTCTGGAGTCCAAAAATCTGGAAGGCAGTAAATTTGTACAGGCAGTGTCAGTTGCTTATTGTAGACAGTAATTATAGAAAATGAAGCCATCTCCATCCAGGACAAGAGAGGGAAGCATAAATATGCAAATTCTTAACAAGTTACAATTTAGTAATGATGAATTGAGTGCTTTGTAACAAGTGACAATTCATTATTCATGTAATATAGAAGGGCCATGGCCAGCGCCAGGGCACACTCTGCACTCGGTTAACAAATTACAAATGCTGCTCTGGGACATAATTTTGGTAAGAAATTGAACAGGCTCCCTACTTGTTTTGAGTGGAAAAGGTTGGACTCTAGAAAACAAATGTTTAATTTAAATCAATATGCCTACAGCTTTATCCATCTTGAGGAGAATAGCCGGGAGGCAATGAATACAGGTTATCTACTGTCAGGTAGTTTTGACAGCAATTTTGCTGAATGTAAACTCCAGGGTCAAAAATACTTAAGAAAGCACTGGGTACAGAGACTTGTCTCATCTCAGTACTTGATCAGCACTTCACTGATGTAGCCCATTCATTAAATGCATGTCCTCCTGATGTGAAACCAGAAGAACATGAACTTAATAGGGAACCGCTGATCAAGAACGGGGACAATCCAAATTTGTAAAGTCCTCTCAGCAGATACTTTGGAATTATTCAGAGCAGACATTCTCTGCTAAGGCAAAGTTAGCTTGTCAATGAGAAAAGCATTGTGGAATCTTTCTTCTTAGCAGTCTTCTTCTCAAGCATGCAAGAGGACATCCCATATACACCTATCCAGCCTCTAAAGCCATCTGTGGAGGTGCTTCTCTAGGAGCCAGCTTTAAATGAAGTAAAGATGGTGGCCACATAGGGAAGGGTCTTCTCGGCTGTGGCACCCTGCTTATGGAATCAGCTCCCCAGGGATATACAACTGGTGCCAACTCTAGAGACCAGCCTTCCCCAACCTGGTGGCATGCAGAGGCATTTGGGCCACAACTCCCAGAATTCCTATCTAAACAGGGCCATTGACTTGGAATTCTGGATACTGTAGTCCAAATATTTCTGGAAGGCATAAGGTTGGGGAAGGCTGCTATATACATTTCAGTCCCAGGTTAAAACCCTTTTTATTTTCTCACCATTTCAATTGTTGATATAATTAATTGGTTTTATATTAGTTTTTATTATCCTATACGAGTTCATGTGGATTGTTATTAATTATTGTCATTTATCATTGATTCTCATTTCGGTCTTATCGCTATTGTTTATGTTGGCTGATTTGCATTGGTTGTATTGATGCTTTATGTTTGGTGTACTTGTTTTTAAACTGATTGTTGATAGCGCTGTTTTAATTTGATTGTGGTTTTGTTGTATAATATTGAGTTTTATCGTATAACCTTTCTGAGAGCTCAGTGCTAATGGACAGGATACAAAAGCCTAAATAAATCAATAAACAGATACAACTGAGCAATGGAAACATGCACCTTCTGAGGTGGTGGAGCATGGGTGATGGACCTCAAGCCCATGTGTCTAATCCTGCCTCAGAAGCTTCTGCATCTGGCCTGCCAAGGCATATGCTAACTCCCGTGGGCATTGCCCCCTCAGTGCCACACGTGCCACCCGGACTTCAATCGGGAATTGGGCCCGGACTTCAATCGGGAGCCAGTGGAGCTGATGGAGAACTGGGGTTGTATGAGAACAACGCCCAGCCCCCATCAGCAGCCTGATATGCTGAGAGGTTGGTCATGTTCTTGGTGGATGTAGACTGGTCTAGAATTTATTTATGTATACTCTAAAATAAAAAAGTAGGAGAATTTGTCAATTAATTGTTGATGAAGCAGGGAAAAACAGTATGAAGTTACCAGGTTGAGGACCAGTGGCAGATTCAGTGAGAGGAATTGAGGGAAGGAATTGGATAGCACAGGGGCATTGCTGAAGGAGAATGTCATTTGGTTTGGATCTGAATACTTCCTGAATCATTGCATTCACTTGTTTAGTCTTCATTTTTCACACTTCTATGGATTTTGTGATGCAGCTCCTTAATTTAAACAGAAATCCTAAAAAATGAATATATTAGGAAAAAATGCCATTTCACAGCATATACTGGAGGACATGGCTTGCAATGTGTCTATTTGGGAAAATATGTCCAAAACGTATATACACATGTTCATAGATATGGAAACAACCATGACATGGCAAGGAATTTTTGTGCATACAAAAATATGGCTGTAAATATGTACTGATTTACCAAAGAATGCACATGGTATACCAAACAGAATGGACAGATTGTCTTCTCTCACTTGTAGAGCTGATGAAGGTTTCAGGTTCTGTCATTGCTAAAAGTTCTCAGGTCGCAGAGTTGGATAAGACTGCTAAGCTCTTGGAAAGCTGCTGTCAGAAGAGGCAGTGTTGGATTTGATGAACAGTTAAAGGCAGCTTCATATGGGAAAGCTCTGTCAGCTTGTCAACATGTATTCATACTTAATCAAAGGAGTTCCACTAAGTTTTGTCTATGAAAAGCAAATCCAGCTATTAACATGGGATTGTTTTCCTTTTACTAATAAGAGCCGTTCGAAAATGGGATGAAAGAAAACAAGACAGAGGAGGCGGGAGAAAAGGAAATTTCATTTGTTGTTTTGCTGGCCTGGGAGGAGAATGATTTGACCAAATATTGATTTGGAGTGGTAACAAAATTAAAGCAAGTGAATGCTATGTGACAAGCAAGGGCCTTGTGTCACACCTTATTCCTTTTGCGGTTTCTTTTGGAAATGGTTAAATGGTTTGTCAAGCAGTAGAAGCCAAGTCCCTGTCAGAACAAGTTCGTCTAATTTAAAAATATTGATTACATTTATTGCTTTCGGTGTTATGGGAAAGTGGAGGTCCTTCTGTTTAAGGGAATGGATTTTAGGCCTCCATCTGTACTATTCCGGAGTTGGGGGATGCTAGAAAGGCGAATTACAATTTGACAGATTGGAGCCTTGGTAAAGAGCTGTTTCCTCACTTTGCCGGTAAGCGTGACAAGATAACAAATAATGGAAATGAACTCTGAAAGGTTCCTACCACCCACACACTTAATGTAGTGCTTAACCTTTTATCAAAGGCAACACATGTCCAAGAGTTTACAGTGAGTGTTCGTGTGATTTAAGCGCCCCTGAATGCATAACGCTGGGGTGACTCTCCGTTTGCCAGAAATCATACACTTGACAGGAAGCTGTACACAATCTTAAGACACACTTCACACTTCCGTGTTTGTTGAAACCCTATTAGCTGTGATATCGGCTTCATTTTTTCTTGCATTTTATTTTAATTTTTGGATCATTTCCAATTTTTTCCTAGCTCCAGTATCAATAACTGTATATTTAATTTATTTTAATTAATTCATTTTGATTTTTATATACTGCCCCATTCTCATAGACTTTGGGCAGCGTACAAGAGATTAAAACCAACAATCATTACTATTTAGGTTAAAAACAAGCATGAACCTAATTTGGGATAGCCTGTTGCAAGAGGGGGTTAAAGATTTATCTCTTTCAAGTAGCTTTATCTCTTTAGCTAGAAATTTATCTCTTTCAAGTAACTTTCAAGTTCTGAGTGGTCAGATGCATCTCTTCCAGCAGGCCTTTCCACAGTTTGGGGGCAACCCCTAAGAAAGTTCTCTGGGTAGTTGACATTAATCTTATAGAAGCAAACTTCAGAAGAATGTTGGTAAATTCTTATCACAACTGAACTGAAACTGAATTGTCACCCATCTGCAGCAGCCGAGTCTCTTGGGCTCAGCTTTTCCTAGTATCAAGAGGACCATGTAAATGTTAAAGATGAGGAGCCTGTCAAGAGATGAGGGGGAAGAGAGAGAGTTGGCAACTGTAATTCAGCACTGACATAGTTCTTTGCATGAAAATTTAAATCCATACCTTTAAGAGCTAAGCACTGATATCCCTGGTGTGGATGGACATGTCTGTCATGTCAATGTCTCCCATGCCCATTAAAAAATCACATTCTTTTTGTTTTGAACATGGATAACTTCGTGAATTTTGGCAAATTTCTATCAAAACCAAAAGAAATCCTAATGCATTCTTATAGCCTCCAAATTATATTGCAGCTGTTTGTTTATTCATTGCAAATAGGCACTACTCCTTTTCTTCAGTACAGTCTATTCCAAATGGAATACATATAGCAAACTTAAACTGCATGCATTTTTAAGTTTGCACAACTTTAAAGCCTAGACTGGACATTAAAAATAAGCATTGCCAGCTGTCTACTGAGGGCCTCAAAATGTAAACATGGTTGTTCAATGTTGCAACAAGGGGACACAAATTTGGGTTAGCATCAGTGTCGATAAATGCTTGTAAGAGGAACCCCCTCAATTCATCCATTGAGGTCCTTCATGACCCGATCAGTGCTATATACCTACTTTTGGCCCATGCTGTATATATTGGTTCCAGGAAGCACCACTTCCTGGGACCAAATCTCCAGGTAAGACTAGAGCCAATGTAACAATCTGCCAAGCCCAATTTGGCAAGGTGGGGTGACCTACAAAAATACTAAGGCCAATGATACTGAAGTCCAAAAGAACAAAAAGCTTTGCACTAATCTTTCATTGGCGTAAGTCATGCACCAGAGCAACCCAGACTGTTTTCAACTCAAACCCAGGCTGCAAACTCGATTGGAATCATCAGTATCTTTCAAAACTGTCTGGAACTACCCTTAGGAATCACCCTTAAATATGCACATTTCCACAAAGACATTTCTATCAAAATTTATCCTGTGCAATAACGCACAGCTTCAGGAACAAGGTACCAAGAGCTGCCACTTTCACTATTTACTGTATGTGGACTACATAACCAGATTCCACACTGGTTTGTAAACTGGCATAAACTCAGGGCAGATTTCATGATGCATAGATCTGGAATGCAAAACCAAAGTGACTGTAGGTTATTGCTGGTTTAAATTGGAACAGAAGTGAATGCATATGCAGCTTTTTGACAAACCATCGCTCTCAAATCAGTGCACACAATTCACACACATTTTTCTTACATGGAAGTGCTTTCTGTATAGGTAATGTGTGAGTTTTGAATGTGGCTTTTTGCTGTAGAATGGGGCTAAGCAAGTGAGTCAGACTGTTTGGAAAAATCAAAAGGTTTTAAAATATACTGTAGTTATGGTGTGTTCCCAGCAGTGCCTTTGAAGCTCAGCATGCATTTCACACTGCAGTCAAAGTTGTTCTTTGAGCAAGAGCTTGGGAAGTGACTGTTTTTGTATAAATTCACAAACCAGACCACACTGTTTTTATACAGGAAAAAATGGCCAGGCTTACAGACTTTATGAATTGTGAGCTCAGTGAGGGTTTATCGCCTAAGACAGTGTTGTCTTATGATCTTTCCCAGATATCAAAGGATTTCTTCAGATTTGGAGGTGATGCAAAGCTCAGGTCAAGTTTAAAGGCATCTGTCTGATGAACCATCTAGGAGATTGGTGTAGGGCAAACTAGGAGCTACTGTACCTAGGCAAGTGGAAAGCGTTCGGTTCAGAGGACGTCACCTGTGAAAATAAAGCTGAGACATATATGCTGATTTTATTTTTTCCAGGTATTGTATGTGATCCACAAGCTATAATCAAACAGGTGTGTTTTGACAACTCTGATACCTTTATTAGGTCAGGTGAATATTGTTCAGCCTAGCAACCCGGAAGGGAGCGTGTATGGCACGGCAAGAGACATATGGCTGACCCCAGTCCTCTGTGCGGGGAACAGAACAGCTTCTAGGAACACAGAATGTGGCTATCCCTGATATTAGAGGTGGCCTCATCACCTGGAAATCTTGTTCAGCAGGGTCCAATGCTCTTGCTGGCCCTGTTCCTCCTGCCCCAGGTTTCCCAGCAGTATCAACTGGTTGTCTTTCCGCTGGCTATGCTGTTCTTGAACTCATGCATTGTGGGAAATTGGAATGGTGGCCAGTTGCAGCTGCCCAGGGCCTCCTCACACCTGGACCTTGGCCCAGGGCCTCCTCAGATTCGGCAGCGAGGTGTCATTAATCTGTTTGCTTTGGTAGCTGGACTTTCCAGTGGTCCTTGCAGCCATTTTATGGAACAAAATCTTATCCATGAGGGGTATGCATTGTGCATCTTCCAGAGGCTCATTCCTTTTGTTTTTTTCTTTTCTTTTTCTACACATGGACCCATACCTTTGGTCTGACTCCTACTTAATGGCAATACCGCTTTGGCATCTGTATAACAGGCAGGCAGATGATTCATGAGGAAGCTAGAAAACGGGAAAGGCAATTTATTGCAATGCTGTTAAGATAATGGCATGCAATAAAAGGGAAAATAAAGCCTTCCCTTTGATATGCTACCTATCAAGTGATTTTTAACAACTTGTGATTGGAGGATGTGATTACACCTTTTGAACAGGAAGGGTGAGTTAAAAAGTGAAAACAAAGGAAACAACTTTATTTCATGAAGAGGGAAAATGGTAAATAATAATAATAATAATAAATGAAATAAAATAGACATGCATTCTACAATATTATTTATAGATTTGTGTCCCATTGTTTTTATCAGACCCCCGGACTGGTATAACACATTACTCAATACAGCAATTCCTTTCAATTTAAATATTGATATAAGTAATGGAGCCATGAGGCCAGGCAGAGAGTGTGATACAAATGTCTGAGTTGAATTGAAATGTTGACATAATTATGATGTAGCCAAGGTCCTGGGGAGGGTGCACTAGTTGTGTTTATATTTTTCTTTTTTCTTTGTATTTTTGTTGTTGTTATGGATGTATTTTTGAATTTGCATCAATGTATTTTAGTATCGTATTTTAGATTATTTTAAAAAATCCATAAAGCCAGTTTACAAAATCACCAAATCCTGGATTTTGGAGGGATAGATAAATCTAACAGTTTTACCTTCTCCCACATTATATTTTTAGATCTGCAAGTTCTTTTCGTTCTGTTTATGGAGAAATGCTCAAATTTTGGCAAACTCTTCTCAAAATCAAATTAAAATGAAGTTGGTAAATCTGTACTAATTCAGGTTCAGGTACCAGCTGGAGTGATCATTTCTTTCTCCATAGAAAAGTTCTCCTCCTCCTGGAAAATGAGAGAAATCATTTTAGCAGGAGCCTTCTACCTGGCATGCTAGTTTCAACGTGTCAGAAACTTTCCCCCATCCCATCATAAGCCCTTCTCCTGTCATCCAGAAGTGGCATATCCAAGACTCAGTTGTGCTACTTTGGTGAGAAGAAGACCCACAGGTGGATCAGAAGCCCGCAAGAGAGCATCACCAACCACCTGTCAGTGCAAAACCTGACTCAGACGTGTTGTCTTCTTTCCAAATCACTTTCTGCTTGCCTCAGAATTTCTTTGTTGTTTTGCCTGAGTGGGGATCCCAAATTTGCCTTGAAATGTTGCTCTAGGTGAAATTCATTGGCAGCTTTCCTACAGCAACAGATGAAGAAAAGCTATTAAATATGCAGCGGTTTAGATGGGGAAAAAAATGAGTCTGCTAATCAATGTAACGCAGCATGTCACATATTCACTCTGTTATTAATGGAAATATAATCATCACAGCTAGTTGTTATCTGTGAATATTCATAGTCTTTCTAACGCATTCGGCCTTCCCTTTTTTTCCATTAAAAAGCTATTTCGCAAGAGTTAAGCATTTAATAGAAAAGATTTGTCAGCCAATTTTAGAGGGCAACTTTCTTCAGATTTGCAGGGCTTTTCTCATCAGTTTCTTTGAATTGTTTTAATGCAACTTTTTGCACACACTGTGTGTGTATGTGTAGCCCTGTTCATGCATTTGATCCCCAACACATCTGACAGCTAGCCTTGTTCCCCTACCACAAAATCCCAACAGAATCCCTGTCCTCTCGTTTCAGAGGTGTGTGATCAGCTGGATTCTATTTTTTCTTCTTAATTTCCCAGAAAGACCACTTTCACAAAGCCACTGGTTAATTGGAAGCCCCTGTTTTGGCACAGGTGTGATGCACTGACTATTATCAAGATGCACTGAGTATTATCAAGTGTGGAATGCCAAGAACCAATCTCAGTGAAGAATCTTAATTCAAATCAAGACATCAAGATGTGGCATGTGACCTCATATGGGTATTAGTATAAAGCACCAGTGGCCCTTGCTATTCAGCAATGTATCCCTTAATCACTGACTGGGAAGCTTAGCCTTGTCTTGTTTCCTGACTGGTTGTGGGAAGGAGTGGACCATGTAGGTGGTCTGAAGGGCTTAGCATGGAAGCAGATCACCATCACGACCGCCACATTTATACCCTGCCTTTCCTTCTCTTGCAAGGAACTCAAGATGGTTTACAAGATTCTTCTCCTCCCCACTTTTCCTCTCAACAACCCTGAAAGTGAGTGATTGGCCCAAAGTCACCTGGTGAGCTTCATGGCTGAGTGGGACTAGAACCCAGATCTCCTGGGTCCCAGTCCAGCTTTCTGATCATTAAGCCACTCTGGATCTCTATTCTAAGTCCGCTAATCACTCCTCTGAGTACATCATCATGTAGGGCTGAGGCCTTTGAAATGCATTCTGAGGACATGGATTGTATTTCTGGTGGAACATTCTTGTATCTCCTTTTACAGCCCCTGCCCTGTCCCTTCAAGGTATAAGAACGGTCCTGCACCTGGAATTATACTGCTACTTCTTTTGTCTGGAGGGAGAAAGAAGAAGGAAGGAGCTTTTTATTTCTTTTTTATTTTTGAACAGCTACACAGATCCACTATCTCTTTGTCATAAATTCATATCATATTTAATATTAAAGGGCTGATTGACTTTCTGACTTGGATGTCTTCTATGTGACTCCAAAAATGCTACAAGCCTATCAGAGAAAGCTTGCAGGATTTGGGTCTTTCAGGCAAACACTCGAAATTCCATTGTCTATGTAATCAAAGTTTACTTTAGCGGGGCCTAGTATTTGCTAAAGAAAGATTGTTCTTGCTGTTCCTAGAACATAAGCACCATCTAAAATTAATCTCTACCTTATGCATCGTCTAAATTTAATATCTGCCTTGTGCACCTTCTAAAATTAATTTCCAGCATTGCTAATATAAAGACTGCTAGCTTTACTCTTTGCTATTTCTCTTTGTCTTATAAAGAATTTTTGCACTAAATAGCACTAGGCACCAACCCAAGTAACCCCTGTACTGGATAGTTTTTAAAGGAAGATTAGCATTACTCCTTTACTTCAGCTTGCTGGGGGCCTATAAGGGGTCTGCAATGAGGAGGAAAGGATGTGTAAGAATCAATTTGAGGGCAAAAAACTCCCTGCATTATTCTGGTTCAGCCTGGTGAATTTTGCTCCATTCCTCCCACTGTAAATGACATCATAATTGTGCAAGATCACCAATAATTTTTGAGCCAAGTGCATATGATCACAAGTCTGCTCCATAGCCGTGCAGAGGTACTTGCCCTGCTTACAGATCTCCTTGTCAGTTTTGATGTTGCCACCAGCTTAGCCGACCAGTGACGCCTTCTGTGGTTGGCAAAGGAAAAGGTCCTGGATTCAGATTCTCTTCCCTCACACCCCTTTTCACAGGAAGTGCTCAAATCGAAATGAAACAGGCAGGTCCTTGGACAGGTATGGAATGAGGCTTTGCTGGGCTACAGGGAATGCAATTTGTGGAGACTGAACTCACAAGCGTATTTACAAGAGGTGAATTTACCCTTGCAGGGCTTCATAGAAGACAGGCAGACTTGTCATCAGGCAGTTGGACAAGATAATTAATAAATAGTTTAAAGAAATACACCATTTGTACACATCTCAATATCCCCCCTCTGTAGTATTTTGCACAAATTACAGTTTGTGCACATCACAATCTGCACAAATGGTGAAACCTGAAAAAATGCACCTTTGAAAATGCAGTAAATCTACAAATCCCAGCAGACTTCAACGGAATGGATTTTCCATTGTCACACCTTCTTGTAAGGCAGCCAGTTTCTCTTGCTGATACTTCCCTGGTGTGGAGAGGAGACAACAAGAGAATCTTATAGCAGCGTATAGGTATGTGAAGGAGCGTTACAAGGAAGAGGGTCATGACCCTGCGGTAGAGGACACGGCATGGTCCAGTGGAGCAAAGCTCAAGGAACCAGGCTTCAGGTTGGATGTCAGGAAGTACTTCCTGACAGTTAGGACCCCTAGGATATGGGATGGACTTCCAAAGGAGGTGATGGAGGCCCCATCAATGAGGGTGTTCAAGGAAAGAGTGGACAACCACATGTTGGGGATTATATGAGTGGAACTGGGGGTGGGTCAGACTAGATGGCCCGGGAGAGCCCTTCTGACTTGGTCTGTTTCTAGGTGGAAATTCACACAAGCCGCTACTAGGGAATTATGGCGCTGTGTCCCTGATCAAAGCAGCAGCAGGATTAGACACTGTTAATCATCCTACTAGCATCTCCTGTTTGGTGTCTGGAAGCAGGACCCAAGTAAAGGTTCCATGACTGGAACTTTGCCTAGGTGAGCAGGAAGCAATATATTGCTTGGAGGGGAAACATGTTCTGCACAGCTGGATTTCCATTCATCCCATCAGATATCCAACTTATTGGGGTTGTTATTGTTCTGAGCCAGCGAGAAGGCATCCCTCTGCTTTATTGCTGTCAGAACACATAACATAGTGGTCTGAAGGGCAAGGAGTGGGACTGGTGGATTTATTTTCTTTATGCATTTTTTGGCTGTGGACAGAGGGCATCTTGGTGGATCAGCAGATGTTATGTTGAAAGGAGGACTCTTTACACACACACGGCACTCTCGTGTACATATTTAAAGGATCCATATAGTTGCCCTACACACACCATCATGTAAAAGGTCTTGATAACTTTGGGAAGGAAATATAGGAAGAAAGATGAACACAGAAAAGGAGAAACAGCATCACAAAGAAGACCAGGCAACACATGGCTGGCTAGATGGATATTTTGCCATGAGCTGTTCTGTGAAAACGTGAATTGGGGTGTAACAAACATGTGGAACAAACTCTTCAGCAGTGATATTGAAAAAGTAGTTTAGGACTGAGAAGTTGTTTGCAGAAAATAGGGTAAGACATTTGAGGCATTTAAAGAGCCCCAAATAAAGCCAGAATGCTTTATTTTGTCAGTGTCCCAAAGACATGTGGAACCTCTTGCTCTTGTGATTTCATGCATGCATGCAAGCAAACTGGCACACATAGGCTCACACATGAAGAGAGAGAGCAAGAGATAGCTCAGAGCCCATTTCAGAGGAACCCTCAACTTTCAGAGCAAAATGTCGCTAGAAACTTGAGCGGCATGGTGTTTGTGCCCAAACGAACGGGCAACATCGAATGGACAAGGCAGATCTGCCAGCTGCTTTCTGAGTAAGCATTTCTCTAAAGTGAGTTGTTTCCTGACTTCTGCAGTCTCAGCCAGACATCCACGTCTGTGAAGTCTGCCTGCCCCCTAGCAAAGACCAGATCAGATGGTTTTGAGATCCACAGGGGGCCACTCAGCACCTCTGGCTAATGAATGCTTTGTCCACCTTAACCATTCATTTCCCTCATCAACATTCCTAGCACTTCACTTTTTCATCCTGGCTGGGACCTGCCGCTTGCATTTCTTGCTTATAATTGCAGCCGGCAAAAATTCAGAGCCACTGAAGCACAGCTTGAGATCACGGGGCTGCATTTTTGTCTGTGAGAGAGTTGTCTTTGGCAAGCATCCAGCTGTTGGCAGTCCTGCCAAAGCACAATCTAGAGGGCAGAAGAGGGGCACCAGAGATAGGTGCCAAGATGCCATTTCTAAGAAAAGAGCACACCTCCTTAGCCAATGACGCTCTTTTTCTACAAAGCATAAACAGCCACATAGGAAGGGGTATACTTTTCATTACAGAGCTACAAGGAGATGAAACAAAGGATTTAACCTGTAAAGTGCAGGCAAAAATTAAAAATCAGCTTAAAAAATACAGGCAAATCCAAGAAACCTCTCCACTGCAAAAGCATCCTTCTCGACTTAATGAAGGAGCAATGCATCTGCAATGGAAGCAGAAGCAATCTTGCAAATCCTCTTGCTGCTTCCTTTTAGCTCAAGCTAAGGGAACATAGAGACATAGAAACAGAGCAGGCCATCTAGTCTGACCCCCGGCTCCAGCCGGCTCCGCTCACGACTTGCCCACCATGTGCTTGTCCAGCCTATCTTGAACACCCTCACTGATGGGGCCTCAACCACCTCCGTGGAAGCCCATTCCACACCCTCGGGGTCCTCACTGTCAGGAAGTGCTTCCTGGCATCTAAAAGGAACCTTGGTGCATCATGCCATAGCGCAGGCTTCTCCCATCAGCCTCAGCCAGAAAGGATGATAGTCAGGAATGTGGGTACTTGTAAGCCAAAAGATCTAGAGGCAAAAGATCTAGAGAGAACCAGGTTGGGAAGGCTGTCATACACCATGGAGGCCCGTCTCCCCTTGATGGTCCCATTTGCGTGGTACAACTGGTCAGTCATGAGCTTCTTCCTAAGCAGACATTGCTCAAGCTTGGGGGAGACAATGGCAGCAGCAGAAGAAGCTGTAGCATCACCACCACCATTTGCTCTGGTTCTTCGATGCTGAAGGTCCAGGAATTGTTCAGTGATCCTGGCGAAGCAACTCCGACAGCATAGCAGCACTGCGTGAAGCTCCCTGGGTGACTTTGGGACAGGCACAGATGCTTGGGCCAACCTATCTCACAGGGCTGTCGCTGTGAGGTTAAAAGTGGGGTGGAGGAGAACTGTGTAAGCTGCCTTGCATTCATCACAAGAGGAAAAAGGTGGGTCTGAATGCAATGCAATATTACTATTCAGATATGAGAAGAATTTGAGATTTCAAACCCAGATCACATGTTTTCCTCCTGGCTCAGAACTTTGAATGCTTAGCTCTTAAAAGTCTGGGTTTAAATCTTTCTGTATTCACCAATATTACAGAATTAGGATCACCACCTCTTGTGTGTGTGCGTGTGCATGTGTGTGATGGGCTCCTCATTGTTAAAAGGGTCACAACAGGCAACTACATCATGGTCTTGCCATGTGGGGAGCTGCTGCCCTCTTCGGTCTGGCTCTTGCAAAGGGATGCGAAAAACCCATCTGTTCATTTTTCATGAGGTTTCCCCAACATTTGCAAAGTTCTTCATAGCTGGACGAAAAAGAAGTCGAGATTTAAACAACCAGAGAGACACAGGAGGAAGCAAAACCGCCAACTTTACTAATTCCTGGTTGCAAATCATCAGCTATTGTACTGCGCCCTGAATCAGTGAAGTACTAATTTAAATGTGCCTTTGCCAAAGACTTCATAAAAAGTTCATTTATCTTGGGGGAGAGAAATCTATGGATCGGCAGTAGGGAAGCATTCATATTTCTCTTAAATGGATTCCTCCCACCCCTGTGTCCTTTAGTAGATATTGTTCCACTGCCTCATTTTCAGCAAAGGATCGACGACGTGCTCTGTGTGGTTGTTTCTGACCTGACACTGGCCATGGTGATGGCAACCTGTTCCCCGGAATTAAGTGTGGATACATCTCCCCTTCTTTTCGACGTTCATTGATTGAGCTGTGATTGTTTGGGAATGTTCTGCAGGTCTCAGGATGGATGATGGAGAGATGTTTTTGCCTGGCCCAAATGAATAGTTAGTTAAATGTGGTGATGAATCCCCTACCAGGCCTGCCTCTCTTCTCACATGCCAGCCAGTGTGAGCTCCGTTCCCTGTGATTTTTTTTCCTAGCTGAGCTTGAACATATCAACAAATGAAAACTATCTCCCTGGGGACCACCCTTCCTCTCTGCCAATCTATAGAACAGCTTCTCTTAAATACAAATTCTCAATATTACACAGTGAGCAATAGCTCATTTCCTGCAGGAAACACCCTCTGGGGTTTAATATACTATTGATTCCTTGCTCAATGGACAGGAGGGGTGTGTGTGTGTGTGTTTGTGTGTGATGGGGGGGGGAGAGAGAGAGAGAGAGAGAGAGAGAAGTGAGTGTCCCCATGTTATGGAACATGCAGGATTATAAAATAGAAAGCTCTGGAAAGCTGTCCTCTCTTACCTTTGACAAAGCCAAGAAATGATCTGATTTAAGTAAAAATATAGAAAAAATGGGGGAAGAGGATAACGATTTTGCATGTACCTGTGCCCCAGTGATCCAGTATAACATACATACTCTTGTCTTGGCCTATGTACCTCAACAGCTATGGAGTAACCTGCTATCATTCCTCGAATTCCTCTCCTTCACCAGTCAGCCGTAGCTGCCTGCCCCATTTAAGGCAGACCCATTCAAGGCCTTCTTTTCAAGACACATCCAGGGCCATGGAGGTTCCAGACCCAACGCCCCTTTCTTTTTTCAAATGAAGTATGTATATCCACTTCCCTTGAGTACCTTCTATGAGCCATTTTTGATGTTGGTCCTTAAGCCCTTCTACTGCTAGAGGCAGAAGTGTGTTGCTTTGCTTACCTGCACATGAAGAAAGCCACCCCTGCTGGGTTTGAGAGACCTCTTCTCCTTTTCAGTGGATGACTCCTATCCTGATGACACCACGGCTTAACTTTTTGGTGTGTTTTCCATACAACCATAAGGATTATGTTATGTTGTTGTCATGAGCTGTGCTTCTTCCTTCCAGCAGTATCAATCTCACCAGTGTTTCTTTGCCAAAGTCATTATTATGAGGCACAAGTATCTGAGCATACACAAAACGGAACGTTGAACCCTCTCTTTCCTTATGAAACGTTTATGAGCTCTTCTGCATCTATCTCTGGGCGGAGGGACACTGAAACCAGGCACCTCTTTGCTCCTCCAGCTGTGTCCCCAATTGGGCCACTTCATCGGGGTGTGTGTGTGGGGGAGTTCCCCATCCAAAATGCTACCCATTTCCAAATTTCCTCCTCCAAGATGCTGTAGATCCTCCCCATTCCCATGCCCAAGTTGACTGGTCCCCTCATCTGCTAATCACTCCCATTACCAAAAACTGGATGCTCAGGATGTCCAGCTGCAGCTGGAGCTGGACCATTTCAACACCCATCTTGGTATCAAAGTCTGAGTAGTTAGTCCTGCCAGGATAGGTAGTCCCCCGTGCATGTAACTCATCACTGGTATCTGAACTGTCAGGCTGTGATCCAACAGGACATGTGCTCACAGCTGATTTTATATATTACCTACCTTTCAAAAGGATGGACACAAATGTCATATAAAAACCAAGCATCATTGTCTTCATAATCATTCATTCATTCATTCATTCATTTCTATAATGCCCAAAGCCAAAGCTCTCTGGCAGGATCACAACTTTAAGTCACCCATCCAGATTTCAACCAGGCCTGACCCTGCTTAGCTTCCAAGATTAGGCAGGATCAGGCACTTCAGAAACATAAGGGTACAAAAGCTCCAGGGCACCAACTTCACCAACTCCAGAATCTCTCTTAGCAAACTCTGCCCAGTCCCTGCTTCCCACGTTGCCAAGATGCAAGTGCCTGTCTTCTACATGCAAGTTCCTCATTCTCTGCAGCATGATTCCATTTTGCGCTGCCTCTGAGATTGTGGGTACTCCATCCCTGTACACACCTGCTCTCTTCTCCTTTGCAGAGGGGAGGGACCAACTTGGTTGAATATCTCTCATAGCTGTTGAGTCTGTTAATCTTTGTTACTGGCACTTTTACGAAGCAGAAGCACACGGTACTAATCTCAGGCTTTGTGGCTCTCTGATGCAGCCCTTGCCAATGCCCTGTTGCTGCAGGCGCTGGCGCCAGCCTGACCGCTATGCCCACAAATGTGTGACATGCCAGGACACTTTCCTCCAGGCCCTGAACACTTCGCTTGCTGATCACGAGGTGCTTTTCCTCTTGCTTTCACTGATCAGACGGTGTAAACCTCGCATGCTTCTCTTTGGGTATATTCTCTGCTGGATTCAGCTTATCCACGTTGTTTTTCAGTCTACCAGAACTGATGTAATTACATTCTGCTAGGGATGTGAATCAGGCTCTCTTGTGCAAGCTGGATTTCTTTTCCATGCTCATTCCTGGCCAGGAATTGAGCCGAGCTGAGGTCAAGCCTGCAAACACTTGGGAATGCTATTGGATTCTCATGCAAGGTTAGCAAAGTACCCAATTCTTTCTACAAGATACGAAATACACAATACTTTGAGAAATGAATGTGCATTACAGAATTCTTTGTGCAGAATATGGAAAACCCGCAAGTCACACGGGAAGAAGCAAAAGGCCACTTCAGCCCACTTCCTGACAGATGCCCACAGAAATGCGCAGTGTGAGGCAGACTCAGGGAAGAGAGAAAGTGGGGGGCAGGGAGCTGAGCTGAGGAAATCCAACAGATTTGCACCCCCAGACCAGACTCCTCACATATCCCTAAGAGAGACTCTATTTGGTGGCAGTGTAAGGCTCTGGCTTCGATCAACCTGGGACAAACAACTCCAGACTTTACCGGAGGACTAAAGAGACCTAGTTCTATTATGCTCAACATTCTGCCAGGCAGTAATTCTCAAGATAACATTTATACTACTGAATTTTTTAAAATGTATAGATATCGATCTATATTATATGTGGCATAACACAACTGTAATAAAACGCAGTACAAATTCCTTTCAGGCTTCATAAGTATTTAGGATATTTCAAACGATATCGTGAAAGGGCCCCGTTATTAGCCAGGCGATAAGGTGGCAGGCTTGGTGGTGGTGGTGATTGGCACATGATGCTGCCAGACACAAAAAATAGGACAGCAGTTTGAGGTTGGCATCTGTACTTGACTGAAAATCAATGGCATCAGAATAAATAACGTGCACATTAACATGCTGAGTTGGCTGGATGGATGAAGTCAGCGCGCTCACACATCTCATTTAATAAGTCCTGTGCCACCTCTGAATCTGGTTTGGGAGTTCTGTCCAGATGAAGTGACTATTTATATGAGCAGACGTGGGTTGAATTTTAGCAGAGAAAAATGATTCCAAGGAGTCAGGATCAGCAATCTTATTTAAGAGTTCCTTTGGGTACTCAGAGATGCCAGAGCGGGTGCTTTGTGACTGCTGTATCTTACAATGCTGCAGACTATTAAGTGTACTGGATGCAAATGAGGCAGAGGAGAGGGGAGGGGAGGGGAGGGGAGGGGGAGTGCTAAGAAGGACCAGCAGGAAAGCAAAATCACATCAGAGAGCTTTGAAAGACTGCAAGAGTTCAGTGACGTAAGCAATTTTGGGAGGTAATTGGTCTGGTGGTGTAAAATATGCTATTTTCAAGGCAAGAGTCAGAATGGGGAATATTTGGTTCAGCTCTATTTCCGTACCTCAGATTTCATCTTTCAGTGGATGCTAAAATCCGAAGCAGCCTTTCCATCATGCAATAATGGTAGCAATAATGGAGAAAAGGTCACGTGTAAGTTTTGTTGCTTGTGTTGCCCAGTGACATGCAGGCACTCTGAATTTGTGTTGTTGCGTCAACATCCCACATCCCTTCAGGGGAGGTTCAGTATGGCCTCAGCCACTTGTGCCCCTTTCTGTTACACAAATGGAGTATCCATCTGAACCACGGCTAACAAGTTGTGAGCCAGGAAATCCATGTCCTAATGAAGAGGAGGTACCCCAAAACAGAGTTGTCACTAGGCGTGCACCTCTGAGCTTGGACTTTGGGGCTCCCAGGTGACTGTGATACTCACCTGAAATTCACCTGCTGATACTTCTTTCAGACTTGCTGAAGGATGAAGCAAGATTCAGCTGCCAGCCCACCAGCTTCAATAGGTGGCATGGGAAGGCACCATCTGTGTTCTTCACCTTGGACAGCCAAATGCCTTGGGCCAGTCCTGCTTACCATTTTTTTAAAAAGGATGTAGTTTGACTTACAACTGAAGCAACCCAGTGAGGGTGGAATGCTTGCCCAGTTCTGCTTTATAGCCTGCTAGCTCCAACCCAAATTTTAGGCCTCTTAAAAGGATCTTGTTCTTCCCAGTACCTTTTTTCCTTTGAGAAATGCATTTCAGAGGCTGGATTAATCAGAGGGCTGGAGTATCATCAGAGTCTGGTGATATGATTGTGCACTTGTGCAACTTTCTGGTGGCTGATGCACAATTTAACTAAAATGAGTTTACCAGTACTATTAGTGCTTAACTGGACCCTGCTGTGGCATTCAAGAATGCAAAGATCAGATGGGACATGAACCCTGATCCAAGATTGGAACCCAGAGGATTCAGTCCCAAAAGAAAAGCAAGAGCCTAAGTACAAGGCAGAGGTGGAACTGGAGTTCCAAAGCATGAAACCAGATTTCTGAACCCAATCAAAGATGGTGCTGAAGGTCAACATTTAGCTTATCAATGTGGAAGCCTGAAATAATAACTCTGTGCCATGCCATGCCATGTTATGTGATGCTATGTCTTATGTTTTGTTATTTTACGAAATTCAGGAGGGGCAGGAAGTCTGTTGCACGTCACGACAGCCTGTCACATCGGTACCCACAAACAGTATGGCCCACACCAGCCCTAATAAACAGCCTGCTCTGATTGGCTTTTTCTAACACCATTTAATTTTCTGTGCCTCTGTATTCCAGCTCTTCTTTCATATGGTTTTCTGGTAATCTTTTAATCTAAGCAAAGTTAGGAGGTTAACTCCTTTTATTTCCCTTGAGGTTTGCAACAGAACACTCTGCAGTGCAATACAAGACGTGCAGTTCTCCCAAAGACGTAGCTACTAATCAGTCTCAGATGTTATTTTTCTACCCAGAGGTAGAGCCCAGAGCCCCACGCATGTAACAAGGCCTCCCCCACCTTGCCTGGAGGAACACAAGAAGATGCTGGTGGAGTTAGAACTATTCTTTAATTCTCTACAAGATTTTGAGAATATCTATCACTTTCACGGGTGGAAAAGCTGCATCTATCTATCTAAATTTATTTTTAGAAAGTGTAATTCTAGTGATTAAGTCTTCCAGAAAGCTGCTTTGATTAATACTGAAAATGTGCAGCAGGTCTTGAATTATCAGTACAAATGGATGCTATTTGCCTTTCTCCATTGATGGATCAAATGCAACCCCTCTCCATGGGTAGTCCAGTCCTGTCCCTGGTTGGGCAAAAGCCGCATTGCCTTCCATAGACTGGGGTGCAGAACCCAGGCCCAGGGGCTAAATTGGGCCTTCTGGAGGTCCCCATCTGGCCTTCCAAGGCTCCCTAGAGTACTCCACCCATTACCCTGGCCCTACTTCCTTTGTCTTACCATGCCCCTCCTCTTGTGCAGTATTTCTCCCAGGTCTGCCATGGTGTCATATTTCTCCTTGGGCTTATTCACTGACAGCAAGACTGGGAAGCAAAAATGCATTCGTGTGGTTTGCCTTGGGCAGAAGGATAGTTCCACATCCTGGAGCAGAGTGCATGAAGAGTTAACTATGGGCAGAAATGTATCTCTAGATATGATCTCTAGAGTTTGGTGGGGTTCACATGATGCCATTGTGATTAGGTGAATTAGGTAATATTTTCAAAAGTGATACAATGACAAATGAAGCATCATCTCATTTTAGGTAAAGTGTAATAGAGGCATAATTTTTTTTTTACTCAAACAAGAACTTTGAGGATTCAGTTTGAAATGATTAGATTCACTTAATGCAAAATAAATAAATAAGTCCTAATCCTAATCCTAATATCTTCCAAACACTTGCCATGCTGTTTTCTGCATGCGCCGAAACAAAATTACAACCATCTCATTGCTCTGGAGCAGAATTATGGTATGAAGAGATCTTCTGACGTTGACAAGGATCAGAATATCAGAAATATCAACATCAGGAATTATTACTAATATCAGAAATTAAGTTTACAATCCTATGCATGTTTAGACGGAACATGTCTGCTATCTCTCCAGGGTTTTTCTGACTGAACCTTCCTAGGATTTCACCTGAAGTGATATATTTTTATTTGCCTTTCATGGGATCTTAAGGATACCCTTCTCTTGAAGAAGAACAAATTGCAGAAGGATAAATCATGCTTGGGAGGCCAGTTTCAGCATGTCTTCTCCTCTGCCCCCTGCAATGACAGATACAAAAATCAGTCCTATATAGACATTCCCAGTAATTACATTTAGAGTTGACAAATAGCAGACTCATAGTGTCCAGGCTGTCTGGATAACATTTTGTCATAGATTTGCTAAAAGCAAGGTGACATCTCAAGCTGTGTTCCCACAACCAGAGATGCAGTGACATCCTCTTTCAAGCAAGGTCTCATTGTAACATTTAGTGGAATCAGATAGTTGGTTTACAGGAGTCGAGATAAGAGACAAGGCATTTACATAAATGCTTTGCAGAAACCTGCTAAGAGAAGGGTGAGTCTTTTAGTCTTTCCTCCTTTTTGCTGCATGGTAAGAATGAAAAGCAAGTGCAGCTGAGGTTAGCTAAAATCAAAGGAAGATACATTTTCATGTCAGCCAGATGTTAATATATTTATCTGACGAGCAATGAGGATCAGAAGGGATAAAAACACCCCTGAATTATTTATTATCATACCAAGAAGAAGGAAGTCAGGCACATTAGCCGAAGGCACTACATTTCCACTACGTTCTACAACTGTCACTCTCCTCTCAGCTCATCGGCACCCAGATGGGCCATGGATTCTACCAAAGCTTGGCCTGGTGGATGTCAAGGAGCTGGACCAGACCCATCAAAAGCAGAGTGCAGTGGCTATCTCAGGTAGCATATGATGGGGAAAGAGTTTTGGAGTTGTGGGTCTCCAGGCCAGCTTTCACATTTGGGGGAAGCTGCAAGTCCTACACCAGCGTCGAAGTAAAATTCCATCCCTCATCTAGTCAGCTTCTTGTCCTGGAAAGGGAAGAGGCACCATTCTATCCTTCAGCTCAGGCAGTCCTGCTGAAGGGAGAAATGCTGCTTTGTTAGGCTCATTTTTTTAAAAGGAAATCTAGGCTCATTTTTTTTTTTTTTTTACAGAAATGACCTCTTTCATTTCTCCCATGTCAATCATTCTCGCAGATCTATTTATGAAACTAGATAATGAATGATAGAATCCTTTGTTCTTCCAATCTTTTATGTACACATAGTTTAAAGATCCAGAAATACGATCATTAGAGGCCATACTATTAAAACATAAAATGATACAGAGTCAGAAGAAGAAATGAATTAATTTTAGTATCTCTCAGCTTTTCCCTTTTCCATTCTTAAATCTAAACCATCTCCAACTTTGAAAAATTGAAAATGGATACACATTTTGTGAGCATTTTTCCAGATATTTGCTCAATATGCAGAATTTTTGTTTCTTGTAATACGTTAACTAATGCAATCGTTATTGTTATTTTCATCAATATATGATTTTTGTGCACTTCAATCATTCAAGAACTCCATTGCAAAATTTGGAAATGTTCACATTTCAAAGGATTACTCAAGTTCAGTTCAAAGTTTAAAATTAACCATTTCTCCCCCATTCCTAGTAGAAACACAACAACCCAATAAAATATCCGTCCTTTTGTGATCTGGAAGTCTTTCCCTAGCAACAAAATCCACTTGGCCTTCAAGTCTAGCATTGAAACCTTTCTCCTTTGAAGCATGTTTGAAATAGATGGCTAGTTTTTAAGCTACTGCACTATTCCTGCTTTTGTGAGCCAGGGTCTGATTCATCAATATATTTACTAGCCGGGAGGCAGTTGAAAAGCACTTGAGCTGCTTTTATGTTAGGTCTGCTTCACCCTGAAATAATAAAAACCCCAACTCTGAGCCACGTTGGAAACATACTCTTAGCATGAACCATATGCCTCGGACACATGCCATTTTCATACAAACTCCTTCTCCTCCACACACAATGTTCAAATTCAAGGAGCAGTTCAGATGGGGAGTGACATCCATATATCATCAACCAGGAATCCAGACTGTGTATTCAGTGAACCTGTCCAGAAGACCTTTCTTGTTACACGTGTTCACTGAACATCTGAATGGAATTTATTTATTTTATTTATTATTTATTAAAACATTTTTATGCTGCCCCATTCGGCAAAGCCTCGGGGCAGCTCGCATCACTAAGTTAAAATAATTATAAATTAAAAATATAAATATTAAATTAAAAATACAACAATACAGTATAAAATAAGCCACCCTGGCCAGATAAAACCAATAATATTAACAGTTAAAATGCCGCTTGAATAAAAAGGTCTTCGCCTGGCGCCGAAAAACAAATAACGACGGCGCCAGGCGGACCTCTCTGGGGAGCGCGTTCCATAATTTAGGCGCCACCGCAGAGAAAGCCCTCCTCCGAGTACCCACCCTCCTAATTTCTTTCACGGAGGGTTCCCGGATAAGGGCCTCCCCCGCCGATCTCAAGGGGCGGCTGGGCATATATGGATGCAAGTGCTCCTTCAGGTAACCAGGACCCAAGCCGTCCTGGAATATTGCTTGTACAGCAATAGCACATGGAAAGCTCTTTGCATGCAGTCAGGAACTGGATCAGGGTCAGATTGCCCTTTGGGTGGACCAAGTCTTTCCTGTGTTCAGTTGTGTGTGCAATATGCACATTTAGTTATTTATTTTTTTATTTTTATGTATTTATTTTTCAATTTATATCCTGCCTTTTTCCTCAAAGGGCTCAAGGCAGCTTACATCATCTCTCCTCCTCCATCCCCACAACAACAACCCTGTGAGGTGGGTTGGGCTGAGAGACTGTGACTGGCCCAAAGTCACCCAGTTGGCCGCATGGCTGAGTGGGGACTAGAACCCAGATCGTCTGAGTCCCAGTCCCATGCTCTTAACCACTGCACCACACTGGCTCTCTTAATTAGGAATGTGCAGATTTCATTCAATCCATTAGGGATGTGCAGATTAGGGATGTGCAGATTTCATTCAATCCATTTGCCTGCCTTTTAGGGATGTTCAGGCACCACTCATTCCGCTGTCCTCTCATCGATGGAATTGGCTTTCACACAAATGCGTCCATATGCATTTGCCCAACATTGTCACTTGTGCAAATTTGCACTTCTAAAAATGCAGATCCCCCCGACCTATGAATGCCCGTGCGTTAATCTATATGGGCAAAAGGGAATGAGATCTGTATTCTTGCATTTTTGTATTGTATCTCTGTATTTTTAACTACTAAATGTCTGTCTAATTATTGGAAGACGCTACAGGTCTGCAGGATTTGCACTTGGATTCAATTTCGTTTTGCTGCATGATCCATGGGCAAAGCCATAAGCATTTGAACTGATTTGAGTATGCTGTGAATTTGCCTGCCATCCCTGATTCAGATATTCAATCAATGTAGGTTGCATGGGGACCGTCACTGATTGCATAGGGATGGAATGCTGTACTTGGATGCTTGAGTGACATTGTCTCAGAAGCCTTTTTCAAGCAGCCAGGACCCATGTGGGCTAAATGCACAGGGGGAAGGCAGAGTCCACCATCACAAAGCACACAGTGGCCATAAGTACATATAGGCTAAGGAGGAGGAGGAGCAGATGCGATCCAATTTCAACTCCATTTGTTCAGCCTATGAATGCTTAAACAATTCAATCTTTGCATTTTCCTCTATGAAGGAAGCCAGTCTGCACCTCTTGAGCAAACACGCAAATGAGATCTTAGCTGGGCACCATATTTCTCACTTCTCCCTATGTCATGATACGATCCTTGGCAATTTAAGTGTCTTTAAAACGTTTTGAGAGAAAGCACATATCCAAACCATGGATGTGAAGAGGGGAAAGCAGAAAGTGAATGGAACCACATAAAAGGATGTTAAAGCGACAGAAATAGGTGGATTAACTTACTTCTGGTATCAGCAGCCACAGGTTCTAACTGGACTGGAGGTTCTAGACAGATCAAGGCTGCTACAAATCAAAAGACATCATGCACATCCTCGGCTTTTTCCCTCTTCAGGGGGTTTGTTTGTTTTTTTCCCAGTGAGAACCATGAAGAAAACATGGAAAGCTGCAAGTGGAAGACCGTGTCGTCTGGCCACAGTAAAACTCCGTCTTTGAGGCAAGATGGTGACAGGATATAGGGCTAGGACTAAAGTGGACGAATGACCCTCAGATATCTGTCTGTCCTTTATAGCACGATTGGGCGGTTTCATGTGGCTATATGGATTTAGGAACCACATCTCACGGCATTTCAATATTTCCCCAACATTGTGATGAAGCAAAGAGCTTTGGATTCAATGACTGCCAGTCCAGGATTTTTCTTAAAAGCACTTACATGAATATATTGTGAGCAATATGGTATAGAAGATAAAGCATTGCACTTCTTTTGATATACTGCTGCAGGCTTGCAAGAGGACGGAAAAGCAATTTTTACACGATTCATGTAGTTTTAACTTAATTCTACAGTAGCAGTCTGGACACAGAGATCTCATTCACTCTTCCACAGAATGGCAGAATTTTATGTAATAAACCCAGACACATTTCCCCTTCATTTCCAAATGAGTTGAAATATATACAAAGGGGGAAATCTATTTTAAACAGATTCAGTTCCTCCTGTTTGGATTATGAGTTTCATTCATACTGGAAGAGTCAGGCTGTTTTAAGGTTTGGTTTGTTCACACTCTCTAAAGAAATAGAAGCTGTGTTATTCCCCCCACCCCACCCCGCCCGCTCCCCAGCCCAGGGAATAACCTGAAAAAGGGTACTTAGTGGATTGTTCAATACCTTGGACTACTTTTTTTTTAACATTCCCAAGTTACTTCTTAATACTTGTGCACACTTACTTGGGAGTCCGCCCTATTAAGTTCAATAGGACTCCTTTTGGCATAGGCATGTATAGGACAGAGCTGTTCAGGGCTCATTGAGACCAAGCCCAGTTGCAGCTTGCTGAAGTCAGGAACAGAAAGCCAAAATGTTCTTATCTTTTCCTGTGTTCTGGGCTTCAACAATCCAATGTTATTTAGAATTGGTGGATACATGAAATAGCCCAGTGGATTAAAGATGCAATCTGAGAAAGCTGCATATGTATAGAACTATCCCCATATATCGTTTGAGAACTACCTTGCAGGACCCCCCTGTGCTTCAGCCTTCTACAATACAGGGAGGGGTTAACATTTCTGAAAATGCCTGCAGAGATCTCTGAAAGAGGTTATGCCTCCAAGATGTCTCCTGGGACAGCCGCCAGAACATGTTGGACTATTGCAAGGAATAAAGCTTGTTGGCAACATCCCGAGACACCATTTCTTCATTCCACTGGTCAATCCAAAACCTTAAAGTTTCCAGCTAATCACAGGAGCAGATGTTACTCTGTAGTGATAACTCCTCTTCAGTTCTGGAAGAAACTTCCTGGTAGTTCACTGGGCTATGCTCTGGCCATATAGCATGGGATCTCTGCCAGAAGAAGCAAATGCAGTTATGTTTCCACACCCCGTTTGATCACCATCACAACAGCAGTCATCTGAAATTGCAACTGTTCCCTCGCATGAAGCGGAATGCTACCAGAATCGAGGGTTTGCACTGATCTAGAAACATCCTAGCTTGCCAAGCTGAAAACACAGATTGGTGTAGACTACAGATGTAGATATTCTTGGTTACTACAGACTGATATTCACAAGACATTTGGGGGTTCCTTTTCAGACAAATCACAGGGAATTTGGTGAGAACCTGGAAGAACTGTTTCAGAAGGAGGTCTACATATTCCCTGAAGCCAGATTTGAAGCCAGGTAGAATGTTCCACTTCACACGAAGCGCCTAGGGAATTTTGAGAGAACCTGGAAGAGCTTCTTGTTAGAGGGGAGCTACACATTTTCTTTTTGTATCCCCAAATCAGAATCAAATTTGGAAGCAAGATGTCTGAAGAGTTTTGCGGGAAATGAAAAGTTTATAGCAGGCTACCTGAATCTGTCAAGGGACATGTGGAAGCCTGAATAATTCTACTCCTGCAAAATGCATTGTCAATTTGTAGCTTACTTTTTGGGCTAAGCATTGCAGCAAGAGTCCTGGCCAAACTAGTTTGAGAAATTTCATGAATAATCAGCAGCACACTCAGTGCCAATAATGTGATATTCTCAGCTATTACAGAAAGGTCTTCTGTAGTCTTGCAACTCATCTTCACACTCCAGTAGCTTCTCTTGCTTTAACAGAGGTGAACAAGTGAACTCTGTAATGGTACCTGAAGCTAGCAACTGCAAGGTGCAGGAGAAATAATGGAATGGCGAATAGCAATCTTAACAATTTCCTTGGGTATGGAACTATTCCTTTCGAGTGGCTGAATCCTTTCGTTCACGTGAACCTTAAAATGGTTCCACAATGCTACCTTGTTATCTACCTGTATACTGAAGATGTTCAGGATGATAGGAAAGCAAAGATGAATAAGACCTTATCGGTTTTGCCAAGATTATATATGACATCTTATGGAAATAGAGATTTTTAAAAAACTTCGTAAGGGGCCACTGAAAATATCACTGTCAGGGAAAGGGGGTCCAAGTTACACACCCATAAAAGTTCACTAAATTTACATATACATACAACACAGCTACGTATAGCTACTGAAATTCATTGATATAGTCAGGATATTAACTGTCATGCCCCTTTCCCCCTGTAAACCAACGTGAAACATTTTAAGAACATAAGAATATCCATGATGGATCAGAGCAAAATTCTGTCTAGTCCAGCATTTTATTCACAACTACAACACCAACTTCCACTTGTGTCCTCCAGTGATTTGCTTAGTTGTGTTGCTTTTTGCACACAAACTCATCTGCTCAAAGATGCATTTTTAGTGATTTTTGGACTGAAAAAAGCCACACTTTCCTAGCTTAAATGCTTACTTCTAAACACTTTTTCCCACAATTGCATACCATGAAGCATAAATTATGGGAAAGGTGTCTCTATTTCCATACAGGTATTTTTAAAGAAATTGCAAGCCCCTGTAGAAAAGAGATGGAATGAGCATGCCATAAGAAGCTGACTATGCTGGTGAGTCTGACTCTGGCAGCTTCACCCTCGCCCCTTCACAAGGGCAATGTCACACATGTGCTTCTGCTTTCCATCCAAGAGGCAGGCCTGTTTTGCCAAGCCTTTTAAAAACATGAAATACGGCCAATGCACTAGAGGAACGATGCTTGCATATGCCCATCTGCATATGTCTGAATTCACTCACATCCACACCCCCTGCAGAATCCAAATTTATTTTCCCCACCGAACAGGGGATTGCCAGAATTTAGTTTATTAGGAAGGCCTTAGAAACTAGAGGTTTTAAAGCTTCGTAATTACTGGAACTGCCGAAATTTGCCTTCCTGTGTGGCAGTGCCTGACTGCTCGGGATGGTGCTAGGATTGGAGCAGAGCTCCTTGGGGCAGTCAGTCTCTATGGCAAGCCAAGTGCTTAAGTGAATGGGCCAGCTTTGCATAAGAAGCGCTTTAGATTTGATTGCGAGTCAATTCAGTGTGTCTATATAGAGTTCCATCCTGTTCCCTGGGAAAGGAAGCAAACAGCAGAAGAGAATTGATTGTTTCATCCTAGGGAAGGCCCACACAGACACGGGTTGTATTAATCTGGTTTCTGGGGGCAGGGGAAGAGGAGGCGGAATAGATCTCTTTATAATCTTTATAAATCACTAACAGCTACCTCTGTCCTCCAGTGTGACTATGGCACAGTGGTGCTGAAAGGATAGGGATTGCCACAAACATGCCAGGCAGATAATTGATTGCAATTGAAAGAAGACTGAATCCTCTAGAGCTAATTGTTCAGAGCCTCCTGCTCTATGAATATGCTAGTTTGCATGTTTAAAACCCTTCCTTCCTTCCTTCCTTCCTTCCTTCCTTCCTTCCTTCCTTCCTTCCTTCACTCCCCCATAAATTACACATTTTGCCTAAGATGGAAACTAAGCATGGATGAATAAACATGAACTTAACCCATGTGCATTTGGTGACCTTCCAGCACCTAGCCAACTCCAGAGCCGAAAGTGGGACACATTGGTTTTTTTCCCCCTAGCTGACCCTTTTGAAGCAGTCCCTCAATTAGCAATGTTGCTTTGAAGGTAAGAAATGATGGATAAATTCTGGGTGGAATTTGTGCAAATTGCAGCTGGAGTTTATACATATTTAATAGACATGTAATGACAAAAAGAACTACTACAATGATCAGTGCAAAGAAGTAGAAGGTGACAGGTGAAAACATTTTTATTCATCCAACATTTTAATTGTTAGAGTTGTATCTTCATTTTTATCATATTTTTTTCCATATCTTATTGTACCTCTGAGTAAGATTTAGCTATGACTGCTGTTGGGAGATTATTGAACTATTGTTTTATTGTGTTATAATATTTATTAACTGTATTGTAATACTTTTATTATGTGTGTTTTATATTAATTATGGAATTTTCAATTTTGTAAATCAGCTTGGGAGACTTTGAGCTGATGAGTGGAGAGGAATTGTAATAAATCAAAAATAAAAATAACCACAAAAGAGAAAAAAACAAGAGACTTCTTCCGGGAAATGTAGGACTTCAAAGGGGAATTCAAACCTAGATTGGGAAGGCTAAAAGACAAAATGGTGGGACACACAATCAGAGCTGGAGAAAATAGAAAGATGGTAGAACAATATACAGAAGAACTAAATAGAGAAGATGAAAGATGAGGAATCTTGTTCAAAGAGGAATCCAGTGAAGAAGATGCTGTGATATTAGAAAGTGAAGTAAAAACTGTTCTCCAAGCACTTGGAAGGAATAAAGCACCCAGAGTAGATGGGATACCAATAGAACTTCTTCTGAGCTTCAGAGACTTCAATCCAAATCATAACAAGAATATGCCAACAAACATGGAAAACAAAAGAGTGGCTTACAGATTGGAAACATCCAATATATTCCAATCATCAAGAAATGGATGCAAAAGAGTACAGCTATTATTGGACCGTTACACTAATTTCCCATGCAAAGTGATACTCAAGGTGTTGCGACCAAGGATATTAGCCAATATGAAGGAAGAAGTGCCTGGCATTCAAGCTGGGTTCTGGAAATGAAAAGGCACCTTCATTCATGTTGCAAAGATACACCGGCTATTGGAGCACACTGAAGAATTTCAGAAGATCAGTCTATGTTTTATAAAGTACAGCAAAGCCTTGTTTGTGTGCGTCATGCGAAGCTATAAATGGTCCTGAAAGAAATGGGACGTCCCAGCACTTGATTGTCCTGATCTGTAATCTGTATTGTGTTAGGACAGTTACTGGTAGGACAAAATACAGAGAAACAGAATCAGACAATGGTGTATTTTATCTGCCCATCTGTTCAATCTGTATGTCAAACATATCTTAAGGAAAACTGAATTAGGATCAGAGGAAGGAGTGAAGACACATCAATAATTTAAAAATGGCCAATGATACCATTTTACTGGCAGAAAGCAGCAGTAAACTGAAATGACTCCTGAAAGAAGAAAGTCCAAACGTAGGGCTTCAGCTGAATTTTAAGAAAACAAAAAATGTAACTACAGAAGACTTACAGAACTTTACTATTAACTATGAAGAAATTGAAAATGTGAAATATTTTATGTGTCTTGGCTCAGCCATCAATTCACATGCAGACTGCGGATAAGAAATGCAAAGAGGACTTAGACACGGAAGGCGGCAATGAAGGAACTTTGAGCAGGACCTAACAAGCACATCGGTTAGGTTCTTTTCTCTGTAGATGTATTCCCACAGAGATCATGCACGTGTGGTCATGCTTCTGTAAACCAGGCTTGTAGCCAGCACTTTCTTGTTTTCTGCACCACCACCTGGCAAAATATCTCCCTCTCCCACAGACATTTGTCAGCCCGTCCAACATCCCCATCTCTGTATCCTTCTCAAAAACCCTTTGCCTTCCATCAGCACCTGTACTCCCCACTCTCTCCCTCGTTGTCGCTGGTCCAGAATGTTTTGGGAAGTACTCATTCCCTGAGGTGGCATGCTCTTCATCTGTGCTGGCTTTTATCTACTCTTTCTCCCATCTTTCCTTCTTGCAGGCAAAAATATGGCCCTGGTGTCCCATTATTCCTCCCTCATCCCTCTCTTATCTCACTGATATTACTTTTTTTGCCCATTATATCGCATTTATACCCTGCCTTTTTTTCTTCTTGTGAGGAACCAATGGAAGCTTACATAGTTCTCCTCCACTACTTTTGCTCTCCTCACAACAAGGGCCCTTTGAGCTAGGCTAGGCTTAGTGACATCCAGTGGGCTTCATGACCAGCACCAGGACCTTTCTTTTGGTCAACACTGCATGCAAGCAGATTTCAGGATCGCAGCAATGAACATGGAGGAAGATGGAAAGAGAGGACAGCCAGTAGGAGTGAGGCAAGCAGTGACACATCTGTTGTTGGTCAGGGATGGGCCGTGGAGTCTGGATGGCTGGAGAGGCTCCTAGAGTGACTGTTCCTTCCAGAGGACTCTATGGTGGTTTAATAACAGGGCCATGGAAACCATGATGGCAGAGGGTTGTGACAGAGCTCTGCAGAATCCATCCCTCTAACATTTGCAGACTTCCTTTTGTGCTTGACTTGCCTTAGAAAGTGAGCCTCCAAGAGGAAGTCTGCAAATGCTTGTAGAAAGAAGGTTGTGCAACCGGCGACCTTCTTCTGAATCATGTGCCGCAGCATGCGCAGCACAGGCAAAAGCTGTTGCATATGTTTGGGGAACGGGACACTGCTTGGACAGTGCTCAGTTCCTGGCACATGTTGCATAAACACTGGGGACGCACCCAGGAACTCAGATTTATGGCCATGACAAAGTGGACTGGTAATGAGAAAGCTAAGCCCAGGGAATCTGAGGGATTCCCAGACCCAAAATAGATTCCTCACATATCTATAGTTCAGACATCATGAACAACCATTGTAGCAGGCAGAAATCATAGAAAAAAGTCTTGTTTTTGTGACTTCTAAACACCATGCTGAAATACCATGACTGGGTTTGGCTGGTGCAACGGATTAAGGTAAAAGAAAATAAATAGTTTGTGATCAGCTGTGGTGTATGGCTACTCTGAGTCCAAAATTCCATGCAGTTCCAGCATCCAGGGCTGTGCCATTGATAAACATGATATTTGGGCAACAGACAAACAGGGTGGGATGCAACACTGAGGTTAGCTCCAGCTTCATCTCAGCTTTGCAGCTGGATGACTGTCAGTGGCAGAATCTATAAAGGGCAGGTTCTGGAATTCATAAACTAATAGCATGAACACTTTTTGCTTTGTCCAAAACCTACAAACACTTTCCTCATTGTCTGGGGCACAGCACAGACTGTATATTCTCCCTTTCCCAACGTGATGAACAGCTTTCAAGAAGGTGCTGCACAAATGGGAAGTGAACTCCATCTATGTCTATCGGGGGAACCCCTGGCAAAACAGATAAAACAAAACTGCTGCAGGTAATTCATCAAACATCAAACTATAAATAATTTCTTATCTGTTCTGCCTCAGCATCTGAACTGACCATCCTCAAATGGACCTTTCTGACACGTCAAGTTTCAGCTTGGATTGTGGAGCATTCTTCTATAAACCATGGAATCAACTGCATGGAGGAAGAGAATTCACCCTTAGTGTGGTCTAGCATGTAACATATAATGAACATGTCACATGACATTGGGCATCCTGGTTCTATTTAAACGGAGTCTTTTTGTTTGCTCAGCCATAGCTACTGATTGTATTGATTTTCATTTTTAAACTATATTTAAATTGCCTTTAAGGGACTGGATGTTCTTAATCTCAGTCTTGCAACTAGAAACAGTACTGACACCATAGTCACTTTTTTAAAATTGTCCATTGAGTCATTGCTGGCTCACAACTTATTGCATTTCAGTACTTCAGGGAAACTTTTAATATTGGTGGATTTTCTACAGAACCCTTCTGAGCTGCTGAGCTTTAGCAGTCATGAAAATTGACCAGCGAGTTGCTAAAACCCAAGGATCACACAGCTGCTAAGACTGGTTCTCATCAACGAAGGATCTGATAGTCCTGATAGAATGATGGCACATAGCCAGATCTGACCCCTGTAGAAAAGGATCTAGTTGGCACATGGAAGAATCCACGAACCCTCCTAAGTACCACTTGAAACTTGGGTGTACAGGTGGAGGAGCATATTCAAGAGAACCTCTGACCAACGGATCTGTTTTTTCAAGGGAAATACAACCCAGGCCAGCGCAGACTAAAAACCAGTCCACTTATTTCCTTTCCTACTGATTAAGTCAATCACTGTTTTATTGGGCCTCATGACTTTCAGCCAGATTTTGAGCTGCTCTGCAAAATATGACAGGAATTTAGCCACCCTGCTCCCTGCTAAACCCATCTTCGCATAGGGCATTCTGTAAAGCTGGGGAAAGATGTGGGATCTTCTGAGGAACCCAGGAAAGCTGTATCAGAACCACATGCTCCAAATCCACATGGATTTGGTCCATCACCTGAGACTCAACAACCCTCCTCTGTGAGCCCTCCCCCACAATACACAAATGAAGTAGGGGGAGAATTGGCAAGGAAAGGGACATTTTTGTTATCGCACCGCAACTGTAAGAGTGTTATTCTGCATTAGACACCAAGTAAAGACATTCTTATTTAACAGCTGTTCTTAGTAATATTCCTGATTATGTTATATTATCTTGCTGCTGACTGATGTCTTATCAGTTCTCCAGTGATGTACATTATGTTATATTAACTGGATTTTATGTTTATAGCAAAGGGTAGTTTAAATCTTATTCTGGTTTTATGATTAGGTTGTTATCCCTGTTCTTGTGAGCCACCCAGAGAGCCTTTGCACTGTGGGGTGTCATACAAATTCATCAAATAAATGAATAAATAAAATATACCCTGGTGTTGAAGATTGCATGGTCCAGCGCTCGCTCACACTAAATTCCTTGCACTAGAGATCCAGCCTCTTCCCTACCATGCTAGCTTTCCATTAGTGGGGGATCTTTTGATGTAGGATTGAATGCAGGACGTCGATTCTCCTCCACTTCCGAGGAATCTCGGTCATTAACTGAATTGGGTCGATCAACTGCTTTTCTCCCTTTTCCCCTTTGGCATTTGCTTCCTTGCATTACAGCAACACAGAGCTGTTCATCGTGCAAAAGCCTGGCCCGATCGCAACAGCTTCCCGCCTGCATTACATCTCAAGCACTGGGCCTCTTTGCACCACCACATCCTCTGGCTTGCTCGAGCTTGTGCTGTAATTCTCGGTGCCATCAGCTATTCAGCCTGGGCCACATTATGCATCTGCTCAAGAATGATTATCTAGCAAGAGAAATCAATAAACTGAAGCTCTATTAATAATGCCCATTATAAGGGGGATGCCAAAATGATTGTCGTGTTCTCTTGTGAATGCAGGGCTTTAACAGAGAAGAAACCATCAGAAACCGATTAGAATTAAATCATTCTGACATGATCATTTAAGGTTCTTTAATAGCTGGGTGTCAGCACCTTAATACTGCTGTATACTAATAGCTTTCCGGCAAGGGGTGGGGACTGGAAGCAGCAAGGGGTTAGCGTATAAAGAAGAGGTTTCTGAATGCCTGTCCTTGGCCAGAACTCACAGAGGAGCAACGGGGATCCATTTTGCTCGTGGCTGCAAATGTGGGTGGTTCTAAAAATGTCTTGAAACCGGATTACATAGAGGATAATTGGAGAGGAAAGGACATTATGGATGCGTACAAGCTTTGCCCAAATAAGCTGTGCTTGTACCCATGCTCAGCCTTCCACCTATGACTTACATACCAGAAGTCCAACTGTGCCCTGGGAAACATCAGAGCTAGCATTTTACAGTAGGGACAGAACTCTCTCTCACTTTTGATTTCTTGAGTTTCTTATTTTACCAGTTTTAAATCTGATTGATTCTCAACTACGTATACACACTCAACTTGCATGTGTATGCATTTGCCCTCATCCAAGCATGTTTATTAATTTTCTCTTTTTTGGCAAACAATTATCCTAATATATTGTATTTTTTAATGTTAATTTCACTACTTTATGCAATTTTGGGTAGAATTTCCCCTAATCAGTGTATCTTTGTAAGCCAAGTAGACTGGAGAACTTCATTGCAAAATTTGGAGAAGTGCAAATTCCACAGGATCGCTGTGGTTCAGTTTGCAGGTTGTTCGAAGATGTGGCCTTATACCATGTCAACCAAGAAATGATTTGAGGAGTGTGAATTCCACAGGGTTATGTCTTTATTTATATCGTTTTCTTTTTAGGATTACACAAAACTTACCAGGGAACAGTTGGGCAAGGACTATGGCATGTTACATGTGACTCTTATCTGGAAACCTAAATTAGCCATTGGCTGCATGGAGACGTGAGGAGGGGCTGCTGACAATCCAAAACCGTATGACTTGGTTTTCTCCCTGGCCTACTCTGAATGTTGCAGGCTGCTCTGCGCCAGCTGTTGGAATTCTAATCTAGCATTTTGCAAATGATTCTGGCTGCCCTTTAAGCAGGCTGGTGAAAACAGAATACGTAGAAAAACACCTGTGCACATATAGAAACATTCCTGGGCAAGGAATATTTCACTGCAGACCTTTGTAGTCTTTGGAGATTAATACTTGCTTTTAAAGACTCCTTCCCTCCTTTGTATTTTGCTTTTAATGTCTAAAGAGTGGCTGATAATCCTAATGGAAAAGATGTCATTGGTCAGCAGGGTGGTTTATTTACCGAAGCCTTAGACAATGTATTGGCAGGCTATCCCATTCAAATGCTGGGATGACAGATGCCGGTTTATTTGTGCAAAAGATTAAAAAGAGCCCTTTATTACCTTCGAAGAAAAGTAGCTCTTTTTGAATTTTCTGCACAGGACAAGGGGCAGCAATTCTAAGAATAGCTGCTATTATCTGCATGAATATCACATTTGGAGTACCTCTACATTTTGAGGGCACCATTCTGAGAAACATTTACTGAGTTTCTGACCCTCCAGGTAGGCAAGCTAATAGCGTGATTCCCAGGAAATTAGATTTGGGACTAGTCTGAATGTTGAAACCCCTATTCCATTTGGGCTTCTGCCAAAGGGAGTTATTCTTTTGTGAATCCCGTGAGGAACAGGGGGCAGCAATGCTTGGGACCTGGATACTTAAAGGAACGCTTGCTCCCATATATGCCCTCCCGCCCCTTGAGGTCAGCAGCAGATGCCCTTCTCCGGGAACCCTCTGTGAATGACATCAGGAGGGTGAGTACCCGGAGGAGGGCTTTCTCTGCGGTGGCGCCCCACCTATGGAATGTGCTCCCCAGAGAGGTCCGCCTGGCGTCGTCGTTATTTGTTTTTCGGCGCCAGGCCAAGACCTTTTTATTTAAAACTTATTTTAATTGTTAATTTATTTATTTAACTAGGTTTTTTTTTAATTTTTAGCCGAGAATACACTGAGGTTTTATTGAGGTTTTATGGCACTGGGGTTTTATTGTATTGGGGTTTTATTGTATGGTTAATTTATTGTTGTTTTGTGAGCCGCCCCGAGGCTTTATTGCGATGGGGTGGCATAGAAATGGTTAAATAAATAAATAAATAATGGGTTGGGGAGCCTCAGGACTGGGGACCATCTCCAGCCCTCCTAGCATCCCAGTTAAGCCCCCCAAGGCTCCCCAGAAGGCCTTATCCTCTTCTCCTGACTCCACAGGCTTCCCTGCACCAGTACTTATGTTATCCCAGCAGAACAGCAAGGAGGTCATTGAGGTTCCACAGGCTACTTTCCCAGCACCCAAAAGCCAGAATATCTTCTTGAACCCACACCAAGGCCTTGGGGCCATCAGCTGGTTAAGCAGAGCACCAGAAAGAATGGCCTTGACGTTGTTTTCCTCAATCGTTCCATAAATAAGGGCCCCCTTTGCAGTAAGAATGAAGCTGCTTACCTTACTGGAGCAGTTTTGTCCTCAGGAAGGAGGAGGTACCTCACTGAATCTGGATGGATCCTGTGGGAAAGGATCTATGGGCAAGTGGGAAAGAAGAACTATATACAACCTGGGGCAAGCAGTCTTTTGATCATGGCCTTGGGAGAGGTACGGATGGATCCCTCATCCAGGCACCTTCAGAGGCTCACAGAGCACTGCTGGCTTATATATGGATCCAAAAAGCCATAGAGCAGGAGAGAGTAAGCCTTCTCTAGCTTGTATATATAAAGCCTGCATCTACATTTAATCTCTGTATTCCATAAACCAAAACTGTGTATTGTCTTCTTGACTGTGAGGGCAGTCCGACAATGGATCCAATTAGCTAGCAGGTTGTGGGCTCTCCCACACCGGAGGCATTCAGGATGCAGCTGGAAGGCCCTCTGAGAGGGATGGTGTAACTGGGAGTCCAGCACTGAGCAGGGGGTTGGACCCGACAGCCGTCAGGGCCCTTCGAACTTTGCTATTTTACGATTCTATGTGTGGAATGAAAACGGAGAGAAGGGGCTATTGATGAGTGAATCTCGTTATGTTTGAGATCACCAGAATTCTTTGAACACCACCTCACCACCCACCCCTTGCCACCTAACCACCCACCCCATCTTGTTTGCATTTGTGATCACCGCTTGCTCCATGTGAATGAGATAATGGCACTAATCACGTGACTGGACATAAAGTTCCCCAATTGGTGTGACTCTCCTCCGTAGACTAAAGCACGGCTGATTCAGTCTACAGGGGAAATGTGCACACAAGCAGACTAGGACAGTTGTGCTAATCAAATGTGGAATGTCTGGCAACTTGCAAACATGGTGTGTGGGGGGTGGGGGGGTCAGAGTCATGCTCACCTTCAGGACTTCAAACAGGGCAGGTTTGCACATTCTGCAAGCAAAAAACCAAAATTCCCGTGCATTTCAGTGAAACAGCCTGGATCACTTTGTCCAGAAGTGAAGAGCCCAGGGTAACATATTCTTGCAGAATTTATGTTCTTCTAAGTTGATTTACCAAAGGGAGTCTTTGCACAGATCCAAAAGGAGGCAGGTATCAAGGTGCCTGGACCTCTCACTTTTTGCCATAGGTGGAGCATGCAAGAGGATGCATTTTTTCTGCATCTTGATAATCACTCCTAACCTTAATTACTACTGATGGGTGTTAATGGGTTTAGTGATGGGTGGCAGTGTCTTAGGACTGAAGCTTTCCTTTGCTGGGGCCAATTAAAATGATTGATTGATGGCTTGGGGACTGGGCAGAGAATAAGGGATCTGCATATTCCAGAACTCTACTGCTGCTTGCATACTAAGTAAGAAGTCACTCCTATATAGACATGGTAATATAGAACAAGAATTACACACTAGATTTCCTTGTTTGGTTTTCCAAGCTTCTAGCTTAGTATACAGGTAAACTGGAAGTTTAAAGGTGTTTAGGAAAGACTTTTAAAAGGGTCTTTCTTACTTATGGGATCAATTCTAAAGAATTACACTGGGGTTTTGAGCCTCAGGATATATGAGAGAACCATTCCAGTTTGTTTTTAAGATTTATCTAGTACACACTTTGGGGACTGAATGGGGAAGTGCACACAATCTGTAGGTATGATCCAAACAGTTCCAGGCTTGCAGTGTGATTTGTGTACCCCAAAAACACATTTGACAGCAATCATACACCTGGAAAATGTGCATGAAAATGTGTAGTGCTGATGAATAAGAAATAAGAGCAGTATTAGGAAAGGGGAAAAAATAACTTGGTTTAATGTGATCTGGTTAGAATGTTGGACTGGAGACTGGGTAAAGAAAAGAGGTAGATGTAGAGATTATACCAAATTTGAAGATATGATTGTGGAAAAGGAAAAACAAGATGATATGTGGATGAAAGGGACAGTTAGTAAAATATAAAAGGTATTGTTAAATTATCAGGATCTACAACATGGGAAACAGACTTGAGAAATAATATCAGTAATGAATACTGGGAAAATATTTGTGCTAAGAGGATACTAAAATGTCTGTCTGTAAGAATAAAGGATTTTAAAAAAATAAATTAGTATGGAAATGGTACTTAATTGTGGTGAAGTTGAATCATGTAGATAGTAAATGTTCTAATTGTGTTGGCGATGTGGCCATGGAATGGGTTCATATTTCATATGTGGTGGGAATGTGAATATATAATCAAGTTTTGGAAAGAGGTTTTTAAAGAGAGTAGAAAAATAATAAGTTCATGAGGTTAGTTGGATAAAATTAATAAATACTATTGTTAATATTTTAATAATATTAAAATACTATTAAACTAATTTTAAATATTGAACTATGTCCTGAAATCACATTACTCTCAATATTTGATAAGAAACAATGGAGTTGGAATAATAAGGAATTAATAACAAATTTAACAACAGCTGCAAGATTAATTATGTCTAAGAACTAGAAAGTCAAATATGATTATCAATTGTGTGATTGGTATAAAGAAGTCTGGAATCTAGCTATTAATGATAAACTAACATGGTATTAAAGTGAGAAAAGGGTAGATAAAGAATAATAATTTTAATGAGATTTGGGGCATATTTATTGAATATGTGTTAAAAAGGGGGAAAGGATTTGAACTTTTACAAGAACCACAGCAATTCTGGAAGGGGGAAATTTCTAGAAATAATTTTTGAATGAGTTCTCAACATGTATCCCATGGACATGGTGATGGGCTGCACAGCTTCTTATGAATTGTTTTAATTGTATGGTTAATGTTGTGTTTTTTCTTTCTTTTTAAAAATATTTTCATTTTTAAAGAGTGCAAATATGAATACAAGTACAAAAATCATATAATAAAAGGAAACAACACAAAATACACAAAAGAAATATGTAAAAGAAAATTGCCCTTAATACACCCCTCCATGGCTGTATAATTTCCCCCCCTTCATTTTTCTGCTCTTTCAAAAATACCTCCTTCAGTCCAAAACTCCATTACATCCATTGAAGGTTTAATACCCTCCTGTATTATTAAAATATCTTCAATAAACAAAATCATTCTTCTTTTTCAGTCCTTTTTTACTCCAATCTCACATGTCAACTTATCATTAATTGCTATATTCCAGCCTTCTTTTTTCCATTCAATTAACCGAAGTTCCTATTTCTTCTTCCAGTTTTGCTATTATCCTTTTTGCTGCTGTTATGCATGTTTTCTCTTGCAAATGTTCATTCTCTTAAAAATCATAATTTTATACTGAAAATTATATATTGTATTTTACTTGTACATATGGTATTTTATAATGAAAATTAATAAAAATAATGAAAATTAAATGGGCATTTGTTTCCATTTCCTATAAGGCAGCTAACTCAGTATAATGCAGTTTCCAACAACACTATCTGAAAGCCCTGAATGAGAAAGATGTGATAAGTATTGAGACCAACCAACCCTCTCACATATTGGTGCTCTGTGTTGCGCTCAGGTTTCCTCAACACTTTGCTCAGGCTAAACATTGGGGTCACTGTTTGTTTTCTGTTGGATCACTGTGACGAATGGCCAGGGCCCCTGGTCAAAAAGCCTTAGTACTTCTTAATTACTGTATACGTTTCCTGAATGGACAGTTCATCGCCAAGAGTTTCTGCACTCCTCTGAAAGGCCAGCACCCAAGGGATGAGTGTAGAAGAATGAGCAGAATGTACGAGAACGGAGGAAGATGGAGAGCAGACAGCTTGTAAGTCAGGGGTCTCAAACTCAACTTACCTGGGGGCCGCTGGAAGTAGAGTCTGGGTGAGGCCGGGCCGCATCAAGGATTCCACCACCGCAGTGGGGGTGAGACTGTTTAGCTTAGGAAAAAAGCAAGTTGGGTGAGACATTACACAGGTGCTTAACATTATGCATAGCATGGAGAAAGTGGAGATGGAGAGATTTTTCTCCCCTCCTGTTAGACTGCAGGGTCATCCTATAAACCTGACTAGTGGGAGATTTAGACCATTTTTACACAATGCATAGTTAGACAATGGCCTTCACTGCCACAGGAAGTCGTGATGGCTTGAAAGGGGTCTGGACAAATCCATGGAGGAGAAAGCTAGTAGGCCTGATGAGAGAACTTCTCTATAAGCCAAAACATTTTTATTTTCCCATTATTTTAAATGTCAGTAGTGTTTTAAGATTGATTTTATATATTATCTAGATGCTGTATCTTATTTATTTATTTATTTATTGTATTGTATTGCCACCCTGAGACATTGTGAAGGGCAGGATATAAAGGCTTTAAATAAATATATAATCCTATACTCAGAGGCTGAATCAATGTCACTCAACTGTGGATTGTTGTTGAAACATTAACCATAAGGAAAATGTATGTTTTGTTTTCAGGCTATGAACTGCGGGTTGCTCACCCATGGTTTTTTTTTATCCTGGTTGGGTTCAGACAGCACAATAACCTATGTTTCAACAACAACCCATGTTTAAATGACAACCCACACTCAACCCATACTCAATCCCTGAATGTGGGCTAACATGTTGTCTGGACCCAGTCAAGAATGATTTCCTCTGGCTTCAGAATCATCTCAGTCTTATCTCAGTTGAGGGTTCTCCCACTTTCAGAATGATGACAGTATTAAAGACACTGGAGTACTTCCCAGACAACAGGTTTCAGAGTAAAACTGTGCATGCCTGGTGGAACTTCATCAGCCTGTATTCCAGGGGTAGAAGAAACCTTGCTAATTTTAAAATTGTTGCTCAGAATTGCACCAAACCAATGAAAATCACACTACAGCAACAACATCAGGAGTTTCCCCCAGAATTTGAAGTGCCCAAGTTTCAGTATATCTTAACTTGCTGTATCTGTGACTATTCATATTGGATCAGTTTGAAATTTTGCATTACTGTAGACCTTGTCTGGCAGATTATTTATTCACTTTATACCATAGAATAGCTGATGATCTCAGGACAATTGAGAGCATGCCAAGTGTCAAGCAATTAGCTCCATAGGTGCGATTTTGAGGTTACGATGGTAGAACCTTATTCTGTGACTCGTCTAAACTGAAGGGCCACCCCTGTGCTCCTTTGATAATTGAGGGCAAATTATTTACTCCCTGCTGTCCCAGCTAGTTGGACTAAATCCAGTGAGTTCAAGTTACAGGAGGGTAGACTTCAGATGAACATTAGGAGAAATGTCTATAGAAAGAGAAGAGTAGAATAAATTACAGAGGGGTTGATCAGGTCTCCCTCAGCGGAAATCTTCCGCAAAGGCTTGAAAAGCCATTTGTGGGACATGCTGTGGCACTCTGGATGGGGATGGATGAGAATGTCATGTGGTCCATTTTTGGAGGCCATCTAACAAACTGTGCGGGCTTCTTTATACACGGGGCAGAAAACACATCAGAAGGAAGCAAAATTTAATCACAAGCTTTCATGATAATTAATTGCAATGAATCATACTCCACTTTCTTACTGTTCTTTGGATTGTTTTGTATTTGGAACTTGTATAGCCGGAACGGCTTTTAATAGTGTATTTAAATGTGCTTTTAATATTTATAAATGCACCACTTAGAGATTGCATTATATGAAATGGGATGTAAGTAGCGCAGATAAATCAATCAGGTGGGAGAGGCGAATCGGACTAATTCCTGATCCACACAGAGGGCTTTGAGTGCTCCACTGTGAAAGCCTGAGTTAGAATTCTTTATGCCCAGCCACCTCTCCCTTTACTGCTGCTCTTACAGCCCCTTCCTTATCTTGATTGCAGGGGCGGCAGGTTCCTTGCTCTGTTAGGAAAACCTGAGCCTATTGAGTTTAGCCAGTAAGATGGGTACAAATTTCACTTGGTTTGTGGTTTGATAATAACTTATCAAACTTTATAAATTGTTTCCTGAAATTTATAGCACATAAAAGATGTACCTCAAATATAGCAGAAACTGAAAGTGAGGCATCCAGATGTATGTTCTGGATTCCCAGCACTGGTGTCTAGATAGTGCAAGGCAGTATTAAGAAGCACTCTTCAACTTCTGAAGTCTTGGAAAGAAGAGGGTGGTTTCAGGAAGGGGAGTATTTTTTTCTTTCTTAATTGCCCTTAAGAGAAGAGGAAGGAAGGAAAGAGAGAGAGACTGGGAGTCTCATTGAATATCAAGACTGCACATCCAAATGTGTTGCTGCAAGCCACCCAGATGACTTTGGTTATTGGGAGGTATAGAAGTTAAACAGATAAATAAGGGGAGCTGCAGACATCCTACATGCAACTTTCTGGCCAGACATTGTACTCCAGTTGCCTTTATTCCTCAGGGTTAACATTTGTACATTTTGCAGCTTTTCTCGGGACTGTAACACACCATGAGAGATTTTGTCCCACTCTTTTCTAACGTTTTCTAATGTTCTTGTTTAATCCCAAGAGAAGGAAAATAGTGATGAAATACAGTTTAAGATGTGAATCCTGAAAACCCAATACAATGTAAACAGCCATGATTATCTAGCTGTTATACCGCTTCTGTTTGGGGTAGTCACCAAAATCTCCTGAGCTTTCTTGCTCACCTGGACCTGTAACAGTGGGATGAAAGCAAAACACAATCCATTAAAAGCCAACTTTTCTTCTCGTCAGAAATACAAGATGAACTTGTCTCAGCATTTAGTAATCCAAATAAATCAAATCAAGCTCTTTTTCTAAGAATGCTCATGAAGTTTAGAACATGGAGTTTAGTTGTCAGAAAGGAAAGAAAGAAAGAAAGAAAGAAAGAAAGAAAGAAAGAAAGAAAGAAAGAAATTATTTGTACACAGAGAAGTGAACAAGTGATAAATATTCCAGAGTCTTGTTGACATATTCATTTACTATGCTCATAAATTTCTTCTCCCTCTCCCTATTATTATTAGGGGACATTTAGTCATGTGACTCCCTTTTGCAATCTCATTTGGTACTGTCAGGATGTGGGCTTATGCCCTCGGCCTTATGTTTGTAGGAATTAGGTCTTAAATGCGGATGATTAAAAGTCAGAAAGTACGAAAAGGTAAAGCGTGGATCAATGATAGGTCATAAATAAGCATTATGCCTCAGCAGTGTACAGTTTTCAGAGCATCTGTTGCACCTGAACATTCATTTATCATGGAAAGGTTGTTTACAGACTGGGCAGCATATCCTGTTGAGACATTAAGTTATTGCAAGTCCAGACATTATGCTTGCTCGAAGAACACATCAACCAATTTGTCATTTTGTATAGAACTTCTGGTGTATTAAAATGTATGGGGAAAATTGCTGTTTTCTCTCTCACCCCCTCCCTTACACAACTTTGTATAAATAGACTCTATGATAGGAATAGAAGTAGACTCTGTTTCTACGATACAATTAAATTGGAAACCATAAATCTTTAATTTTTTTTCCTACTGTGCTCTTCCTTCGGGATTGTATCAGGCATGGAAGCTGTATTATGTAGTGATGTTATTAAATCTCCTGCTATTTTTCTCTCTGGCTTAGGATATGCAAGAAAGATAAGAGAGCATTTCATGACTTTATGGGTTAATGTCTTTTTACTGCCATTCCCTTCTAGTGCAAATATTAATAAAATTGTCTGAGTTGTTAGAGACTGACTGGTAATAGAATCATGAAGCCCCAGTGGGAACATTATTAGGACGAGATGAAATTGAATCCCGTTGCAGACAGTTGGGGAGGCGATTTCCACCCAATTGGAGCCAGCATAAGGTCAAGAACAGACTAAGCGGTCTGTTCGGGCCCCATGATCAGCTTGGGAATAATTTCATAACCAGAAGAATCTAAACCACATGCCAAGCTGAAAGCTCGGAGAGTCAAGTCAAATCTCCCCCATCAAAAGCCATTGTTCTGAATCTAAACTTGTCAGAATCTGCTAGATGTAGCGTTACCAAAGACCACAAAGAAAAGCAAAAAGCAAAAGCAAGCTCCTTTAAACTAAACTTTTAGAATGCCCTTAAAAGCTATTTGACATGCAGAAATCAGTAGCATTTCACAGCATGGAAATGAGGAACATCACCTGCTAATAAGTGTAGTAACAGCATTTCTGAAGTCTTTTCCGATTTTCTGGGGTCATTTCTCTACCCCACAAAAAACAGGCAGACTTTTTAATTGCTTTTGATGTGTGAAGAGGGGGTATGTTTAGAAACTGTTGGGCTGGCAGGGTGAGTGATGCGGCCTTATCTAACTTGCTTAATTTGGTCAGGTGGCCGAAAGTAGAGGTGGATGAGTCATTCTATTTTAGTTTCTTTCAATGCTTCAATTAAATTTGCTTCATCTGAACTTTGAGAGAATGTTTCTGTTTTTAAGTACAGTTCCTTCTGAATGTCTAGATTTCTTTTTTCATCTTTCTTTTAATGTATGCACAGTCTTGTGAGGCAGGTTAGGCTGAGAGTGAGTGACCAGCCCAAAGTCACCCTGTGAACTTGGTCGCTGCATCCATAAAAATTAATAATGCTGCTGAACTTTGCAATATTAACAGAAGAGATAGCAAAACAGACACATGCATAGGTTTAATACCAGGCTCATAGCAAATAATGGAAGGGGCACAATATATCTGAGACCTGTTGCTGATCGAATGGTCTAGAAAACCATTACATAAATAAACAAATAAATCTTAATATTCTAGCTGGGTTTCCCCCCTCAAAATATACTGATCCCTCTGCATGATTGTCCTCTCCAGGGAGTCTTGCCTTTTCAAGATTTGCCCAGAGTATGACAGCTTCAGTTTTGTCATTTTTGCTTCCATTTTTTAAAAAGTTATATATAGGAATTAAAAGATATTCGTTGTTGTTACAAAAAGAGGACAAATCAATGGAATTCAAGTGGTATAATCACATTCCACATATGGAATCTATGATCCAGGTGAATGGTAAGCCATTTTCCCCACCTTCGTTTGCTAAATTGGTGGAAGTGGAATAGACCCAAGTTATCTTTGGAGTTTCCCTTTCCCACTCATTTCAGTTGGGATGATTCCTATTGGCTAATGAAAGTAAACAGATATCAAGAAACCATGGGCACACATGCTCTCCTGTATGGCACTCCCCGTGCCTATTTCCCATGGTTATGGATTGACTTCTACGCTTGCTTTAGCCATGCATAACACTAGCCTAATTCCCAGTGAACTAGGAAAAGGAGCTTAACTAGTTAGCAGATATAACCTTTAGCTGCTTAAGATTTGTGGGGGGCAATGGGGAGACCACAGGCTTGTATATCTGCACCAGACTGATATGGTTGAAGATGTGTTTGTAGATCTTAGCAATGGCTACTAACTCTACTATTCAGCGCATGTCATTTCTTGACTTAACTGTCTGTCATTGCAACTTTCAGTCTTGTAAAACTTCTGTCTAAAATCTCTGCCATCCCTCTTTTTAGAAACATGTTTGTGTGTATACGAGCTCTTGAATGGATGTGGGTTCATTATGCTGTGGGTTTATTTTGGTTTTGTTGTTGTTATTGTTGTGTGTGTATGTGTGTGTTTGGTTCTATTGTTTTATCATGATGTGGTGCTCTTATTCTTTCTATTTATATGCTCTTTTAGCTATTGGGCGGTATAAAATTGAATGGATAGATAGATAGATATGTTTATTTAAAGTGGGAAGAGGGATAGGGAATAGAACACCTCAAAAGAATTGATCCCTTCAGTGTTGAAAGGTCCGTGAACTACAAAGTGGCTCATTTTGGCATAAAAAAAGAAAAAATACACAAATTTCAAACAGCAGCATAACAGGGTTATAAGGACAAGGAGAGCGTTATTCCATGAAGCCAAGCAAGCTTGAGTACTAGGATGGTTTTGGCCTTCCTTAACCTTTCCTTGGGAAATGTTCCCCTTTGATTTGCAGTAAGCTTATTTCTTTCAGAGCAGAATTCTAAGGAAGGCATTAGTGAGGTTTAGCTGCCTCACAGAACACTTGCTAATTAGCCTTAAATTAACTTGTATGCCTCACAGGATTGAAGGAAAGGACAATTAACCTAATCTAAAGTCACCAGATTTTTCTGTGGGACCCTCTGTGCTTAGTTAAACAGGCTTACACTGAAACAGCATCCCTTGGATCCTCCCCAGGCCACAAAGAAAAAAGTTGTGTGTTGGAAGCTATGTGATATCATTTTTGGATGCAATGGGACAGTTGTTCCCCACTACAGTTTCAGAAGCTTGGCCAGAAGACCCCAGAGTGGGACTTTTGGAAGCACTTCAAAGCAAAATGATTTCGAAGAAGACTACTTGGTGACTTGAAGGTATTGCAACAGCATAGAGAGATACATCATAGTTTCTCAAGGCAGACATAGATATTAACAAAAATATGAGTTCTGGTACAAACGTCAGCCTCTGACCTCATTTCCTTTCTCTTCCAAAGTAACATGTAGTTATACATGCCTCCATAACATGTCACAATGAAGCATAACATGGTTGTCTCAATATAGGCCTTTGGTTGTATCCAGTTCCATTTGTGCACCTCTGGAATGGAAACAATGGGTGGAAGGGATTGCCCCCTTCCACCTGCAGCCCTCCCTGTGCCCCCAAAGTGGGGGGAATAGAGCAAGGTGACAACCTGTTTCACAAGTGGAAGTTTGCATTCCTGATCTTGGATGACCAACTGCCTGACATTATGGGAGAAGAGGGTAGTCACCCACTACCCCTTCCCGTCTCTTCACTTAGGGTCGCAGTGTCTTAGGGTTTAACTGAGGGTTGCAGTGTCCCTCCCTGGAATCCAGTCCCCTTCTTTCTATTGGACTTCTCCTTGTGCTCAGCCTTCTCTTACGAGGCTAAGCTGAGCTGAGAGGGAGTCTATGAAGGCTGGAAGTCCAGTTGTGCAACTGGGAACCTTCTTCCTCAGGACAAACAGCACAAACAAAAGCCTCAGTTCACTGCATGGAAGAGGGATTTCACTTGGGCAGCCTTTGCGTGGGACTTGAATCCTGGCAGGCACCTGAGCAAATGCTTGGCACACTTATTGGGAAGTCAGGCTTACAGTTGCAAGAATGTGGGCAGGAGTCTGGGGAGATGAGCCCAGTGGTTCCCACCTCAAACAGATTCCTCACACATCTCCAATTGAACATAACTCGCTTCCTCTTCCTTTGATTCCCCATTGTACTCCTGATCCACCCTGTTGTTAAATCCTCCACTGATAACTGTGTAATCCTGAGTGTGTGTGTAGTTGCCCATGCTCCACACCTTCTCCCAGAGACTTAGAATGACTCTGAAGGCAGCAGAAAGGGAAAGGAAGGAAGCCATTGGTAAGGAACATACCAGACTGACTTTATTCAGTCCTTTATTGACTTTATTCAGTCCTTTTCTGAGCCACCCTTCAAGACCACAGTCTTCTCAAGACGTCTTACAACAAAACCCCCAAGAGAATAAGCATATTTATTACATGGCATTTTGAAAGAAGACCGTTTGCAATTCAAACCATTTCAAAATACATATCAGCATTGAATACCATTAAGATGTTAAGTTAAAGCCAAGGAAAACAGGTATGTTAAAAGCAGCCACTGGGCCATTCCATAGAGTAGGCTCCATCTCTAAGAATGCACCTCTGTAATGCCTACCATCTGTACTGGTAAGAAGGGCCTCTGCAAGAAGATTAAACATGGGTAGATTCATACGGGTGCAGGCAGTCCCTCCGGTGTACGGATCTGAGCTTTCTAGGGCTTTAAAGGTCAAAACCTGAAAACAGAAGTGGGTAAAGGGAAAGTTCTGTGCCTGAGCCGTGTTTGTGTGTGAGTGCATGAGTGTGAGAGAGCACTTGCTATTTGAGTGTACAGATTGTCCAGTGAAGTGTTGCTTCATTGGATGCACGAGAAGCGCTTGCAGAAAAGTGGAGCGCGCTGGATCGACATGCTCGAACATGAATGCCGGCAGGAGAGCATGCTCCCTGACACTGTTTCTAAATTCTCAATATGCTCACATTCAAAAACTGCACATTTCCGAGAGGGGAAGAGAGCAGTTCTAAATTCCACAAAGGTGCAATTTCATGCTTTTGTCTCTGGGGGAATGTTGTACAACTTTGAAAACTACTCAAGGGTTTGCCCATTTTTGTCTGTTCATCCACGTTCATTTGCAAAAATATTCCATGTGTGCAAACAGAACAGCAGTCACAAGCACAAGCAAAAATCAAAGGAGAGATGAGCATCAACTTGGTGCTTGGAGGAAGGGGGCTGGCACAAATCCGCTTAGAGGGCCCTCAGGCCAATATAGCAGAATATAAGTTTAATAAATTCCTAAATATTGAGAAGAACTGTACTGTACTTCTCCACCATCCATTTGTGGAAATATGCACAATCCCCTGTATTTATATGAACATTACCCACTGAATGTATATAGACTGCAAGTGTAAGAACCAGGCATTTATATACGGTTCAAATAATCTGTATTCCTCTGCAAATTTCCTATGCTTCCATGTGCAATTCATATTCTGCACAACACAGAGTTGACAAGAATTCCTCCCCCCGGTAATTTTATGTAACGTCTTGAATTAAGTCTACTGGATAAATATGTCTTTTTGTTTAGCTGGTGCATTCAGCAAAATTTCATGCAAATAACTTTATTACGACTGCATGTTTGGGGAGGGCTGATAATAAGAGACTGATGATTGTGAGGAATAAAACATGAGAGAATGAAATTTTAAAAGTGAACCAATTTATCATGAGCCAACATGTCTGCATTTTAATCTTCAGGCCCCAAAGACTTTGAATTATTAAGGACCATTCAAATGCTAAGCAACATTATCACCGATAGTATATATAAGTGAGTGATCATATATATTAGATTCATTCATTTCCCCCCTAAGAATTAGAGCAAGAGGTTTGTTATATATAATTGTTCAGTTTTGTTTTTTTTTTTAAAAGGCAAGCACGAGGCAGCAACCCTATCTGAAGAACACCGAGGTCAACAATCTGCAGGATAGAAATTTACTTGCTGGTTTACTGAAAATCCTTTCAATACGATTTATTTTTCCAAAGAGAAAGACATTCTTAAATATTAATGAGGCTCACTGTTTATTGAGGCAATCATTTCCCAAGACTATTCCATGGAAACTATTATCTAATTTCATCAGCAGGACACAATATGTGTTTTCTTACTGCCCTTAGGGGTATCTCTTGATTCTGGGGGAGCTATTTCATCTTGACTGTTTCATCTTGTGCCTCTAAGACATATGCTAAATTCATGGTGGAAGTTGGGGATTTTTGCCCATTTAAAAATGCAGAGATGAATGATGGAAAATAATTCATGTATCAATTACATCCAGACTAGTCAATAAGATATAATGTGTTGCCTAAGAACATTTTTGCAACTTCTTTCGATGCTACTGTCAGTCACTGGATAAATATCTAGGCATTTGCCAGTCTTATTAATCTTTTCTTTCTCCTTTTGCTTTCATTCAAATTCCTCTGCTGTTCTCTGTCCTGAGAACATAAGAACATAAAAAGCCATGCTGGATCAACCAATGGCTCATAGGATCCAGCAACCTAGTCACATGGTGGCAACCAGCTGCCCCAAGATCTCTCAAACAGGATGGCCACATGAATTCCCCCTATGCCAGCTCCTCAGCAACGGATCTATCCAGGCAATCCACCTCTGATAATGGAGGTAACACAGCTTGCAAGGCTGGTAGCCATTGATAGCCTTCTCATCCATGAATTTGTCCAGCCCCTTTTAAAGCCATTCAGATTGGTGGCCATCACTACCATGGCGGTGAATTCCACATGCGCTGTTTGAAGAAGAGCTTCCATTCATCTGTCCTGAATCTCCCACCAATCCGCTTCCTGGGATGATCACATGCTCTAGTCTCATGGGAACGGCAGAAAAGTGCTTCCTCTCCGTTTTCTCCATACCGTGCATGATTTTAAACACCTTCCTCACGCTCTTTTTTCCTAAACAAAGCGATTCCTGTTGTTACTGTTCCTCACAGCAGAGCTTCTCCAACTCCTCGACCATTTTAATGGCCCTTCAGAGCACCTTTTCCAACTCAATAATGTCTTTTTTTTCAGTTGCAGCAACCAGAACTGTACACTATAGTCTAAGTGCAGTCACTTTGTATAGGAGGTGCGAGATCTTGGCAGTTCTATTTTCTATTCCATTCCAAATTATGCCTGAGATGGAGTTTGCAGTTGAGTACTTGGTGCCATCAGCCTATACCTGAAGATGAGATTTCCCCCCCAGCTTTGCCCTCACTTTACACTCGCTTATACGGAACTGCATTTGCCATTTTGATACCCACTTGTCCAGCTTGGAGAGATCCCTTTGGAGCGCCTCACATTCACTTTTGGTTTTAACCACCCTAAATAGTTTGGTGTTATCAGCAAACTTGGTCACTTAACTGCTTACTCCTAATGTCAGATCATTTACGAATAGGTTGAAAAGTACTGGTCCTAATGCAGGACCCTGCGGTACTCCACTGGTGACATCTCTCCACTGGGAGAAATGGCCATTTATTGTCACTTCTTTCTTCTGCTCTTTATCCAGTTAGTGATCCATAAGAGGACTGGCCTCCCCTCACTCTTATTCCGTGACCACTCAGCTTGTTCAGGAGCCTTTGTTTAACTTCATTAAAAAGCCTTTTGGAAGTCTAAGTAAACAATGGCTACTAGATTGTCCTTGTCCATGTTATTGACATTCTCAAAGAATTCTAATAGGCCAATGAGACAGGGTTACCTCTGATGTTGAATCCTTTTCAGCAGGACTTGTCCCTCTGTGTGCTTACTGATTCCTTTACCCAGAACAGACTTTAAACTAATCAGCCTGTAATTCCTTGAATCTCCCTTGGATTTCCACTCTTTTTTTTTAATACTTTGGTCATTCTCCAGTCCTCTGGTAGAAGATACTAATCTCAGAAACATATTAAATGTTTTGGTAAGAATGCCAGTAGTTTTATATTTCAGCTCTTTAAGAACTCTAGGATGGCTACCATATGGCCTGGTGATTTATTAAGTTTCATTTTTTTTACCAAGGCTGAGAATTTCATTATTGTGTCACTACCAACCACCTCAGTTCCTTAGACTGCCTTCCTGAAGGCATAAATTCTGGAACAGGTAACTCTTCTGTATCCTCTGCTGATCAACATTTTTCATTCAGCTTTTCTTCAATCTCTTTATCCTTGTTCAGTGCTCCTTTAATTCTAATATCATCCTGAACTAGAATATCCAGATTTGCCTCACAATTTCATTTTGAAGCATAGTTTCATAGCAATTCCATTCCATTATACAGAGAAATTAGGGTGCTTGGATTTACTCCGTACCAAATCACATCTTAGGCCAATAATAGTAACTGAAAGCTTTCTTTGTGTATTCTTGCTTAAGTGCTAGGGATATTGGTGTGGCTCACAAAACATGAGAGGGTGCCCCATGTGATGCTTCAAATATAAGTACAAGCCCTGAAAGTATTTGCATGTTGTGAAACATTGCACAAATTTAATAGTTTGCACAAATTCCCTGAGTAGAATAAGCCAGTCCTGGGAAAAAGTTGTACAAACTTGGGGAAACTTGCAGAAATCTCCCATTCAACCACTGCTCAAATTTGGAGACGTTTTCTATTCAGTTGCCAAGGGAAATCAAGCACAAGACAAACAGAGAGATGATCTTCAAAATACAAAAGACCACTCTTTGCCCAACCCTAGTAAGTGCCAATGGAATCAGTGGAGACTTTTCTTCTTTGTTACCCCCTCTCAGAGCCACCTAAGGTAGGTGGTAGAGATGGGGATGGATGCCAGAGAATTTCCCCTTCTACTTTTATTCTTCCCATCAATTTCAGTGGAGTGGAAATTACCTACTTTCATGGACCTTTCTATGGTGGAAAGGTAGACACTAAGGTAGGCACGACTCTAGGCACTGGAATTCCTTTAGCCACCTGTGGCCAGTGGATGTGGAGACTGGAGTTGCTCTTTAAATGAAACAGAAATAAATACATTGAAGAGCATGAAAAGATGGCAGAAAATAAATTGGAGATCACGGGAAAATGGGCACAAAAGGAGAACCAGAAAACTCGACCCACTTGTACAAAGCAAGACTCTGTTACATGATTATGCTAGAGAAGCAAACATGTGTCAGTCGATGTTCGTATTAAACTTACTTCTCAGAAAATTTTCTCAGCTTTTCAACCATTTTTGGTGCATGATGTGTTTATTAAGTATTCCTGTCAGTGAAGGCTGGTGGCTCCAATGTCGAGAGGCAGTGTATGAAATCCAGGTTCAGTCTGCAACTCAACAGAGCATCCATGCTGCTGAATCTATTTTATGGATGGGACTTGGAAGCATGAATGGCTCCTTTCAACTTCAGAGTAAAACTCAGTGTATACACTAGGAATATGTGAAGAATCCATCCCTGGGGGAGTGGCAGGGGGAATCCGGTGGAGTCTCTTGTCTAGCTCCCCTGACTCCAGCCCATTTTGCAGCAGCCCAGAATCCAAGTTCCCGGCGAGCATGCCCAGTGTTCGTGGGGCTCTTGCCAGGAATTAAGCCCCAGCTGCAAGCAGTGTCCCTCCCACAGGCTGCAGCTAATGCCGAAAAAAGGCCGGCCATGTGGGGCTCAACAGGAAAATGCCCCCCTGTGATGGTTGTGCAATCAGGATCCCCTTCTGTGCCACCTGCAGCCATCTTTTGGACTAAATTGGAAGAAGTTTGCTTGTTGCACCAGCAGGAGTCTGTGGGTATTCACAGATGCCCTTTCAGCTCTCCTCAGTTTGGAAGACTAGGCTGAGCACAGGAAGAAGGCTACAAATGCTTGGAGGGATGGCGTCTAGGGTTTGTCCAAGCCCTAGTATATATCACACCACTGCTATTGGCGTTATTGGCCTCCATCTACTTGCCCTCATGCAAAGCACAGTTATTAGAAAGCCTTTGGATTGTATGGAGGACCTATCTATACCTTTCCCTTCCTATCTTCTCCCCCATTCCCTCTTATCAGAGTTTAGGAAAAGTTTAGGGAAAGGAAAACAAAATATGCTAGTGTTAGAAACTGTTAGTGTCAGTCTGGTTCCATCAGAAAGAATCCCAATTTACACATCAGATGACAAGAAATGGTCCAAATGGGCCTGATTCTGATTCTGGTTTGGCCAAATCTGCTGCATATCCATAATGATTGTGTGTGTGTGTGTGTGTGTGTGTGTGTGAGAAATATATAATGAGCCACCCAAGAATCTTATTCCACTTATATTCATGGAATATCCAAATATACATGGATAAAACTGCTTAATTTTCTATTTAAAAGAAGAGAGTTTGATTTTTGGAAGGAAAAAATAAGAAGAGGGAAGAAGAGAGGGAGACTCCCAGGAGCTGGATTGCCATTATTGCTTTTTAAAAATAGTGTTTTGTGTCACAAAGTGTGCTCTGCATTAAATCTGTCAATGTTTGCCACAGTTTTAATATTCATAGTGTGGGACAAGCTGTATAAAACTCAGACAGGATTCATACAAGACAAGCAACCATTGATAGTTATCTTTTGTTTGCCATGTTCAAATCTAGTTGACTGACCACTGTAACATTTGTTGTTGTAACCATGCTAAGACAGAATAGTTTGTAGAAAAGTTTGTTTCATGGCTTCCTTGTACCACATAACAGCCAAACCAGGGAGAGCTACTTTATCACAGCCAGTCCAAGAATGCCACAGAGTTGCCTGGCAAGAGTGGCAAACCAAGCAGCCACTCTAGTCATCTAGTCTCTGTTCCAAATGTCAGCCTAGCAATATACATTCAGTGCTTGCTTTGTTTTAACATGCTTTCTCCTGTTATAAGGAGTAGCACTTGAGTAGTTACCAAACGGGAAAAACTCAAACATTATTTCATTCCCTGTAGGAACATTCCTTTTGAAAGGCACAGATAAAGCTTGTTGTCTTTAATGTTGTATACAGAAGAGACGAGCTCTGGAGCGGTGAAGCAATCTCAGCAACATTTCAATTAGTTAATAAAGAAATCTCTTCGTCGTAGCTGTCTTTTTTCCTTTTGCAAACAGAAATCCAAAAGTGGTATTTATTTTTCTTCAAAATAAAGGATCCTTTATATAGAGGAGTGGATTACAACGGGGAACTTTATAAGTATGTATTCTGGGGAAGAGGGTGGGAGCTGTTAGGTGCTAAACAGAGGGCTACAGAATGCAAGTCAAGGTGCTAAACAGAGGCTTAGCTGAGGCTAAGCTTGTGGCTGCATTCATAGAACCGCTTGGCAGGAGGGAAGGAGTGGAAAAGATCTCGTTCAGTGGGAGGCAGGACAGATGGGAGAACTGCTGGAAAAGCCAGGGTGTGAGCTGTGGGGGAAGACGTCAAAGAAATGCAGTGCTGAGTGGAGCCAGGCACAGACAGCAAAAGGTCTAAATAGCCTTTCCTTGCCTTTTAGCCAAGATGGGAGTAAACGTGGGAGGAACTGGGAGCACAAGAGAGGATTTGCTCCTGGGCAGTGCAGAGAATGAGGGCAAGGATCAGAAGCCGTTTCTTGAACTAGGGCACCAGGCAGTGTGAGGGAGGCTGTAAAAGATGCCAGTAGTCATCCCCTCTCTGGTACCCAGCGGTAAGCAAAGGCAGCAGGGAAAAGGGAGACCATAAAGGTGCTTGTGATGGGCAGTGGGGATGGGTGGTAGTCAAGCAGCAGTGCAGGACAGAGAAGAGATCGCTCCCGGGATAGGACGAGAGCACGAGAGCAACCAGGAAATAAGCTACCCTGTGTGGTTACCACGGTGTGCAGTTTTTGACCTTGGTGTGCTTGGCAGATGACTCGGCCCATGGTAGCAGCTTTCCTCCCCTCTCTCACCATCTCCATCTCTAGGCAGCATCCCAGGAGACACAACGGGGAGGAACGAAGCTCCTCTCTCTGACAGCCACAATCACGGGCTGAGTTCAACTCTCCGCGGCTGACGAGCAGCCTCTCCTGCACAAGCAGCGATCATGCTCTGCCATGCAGCAGAGAGGATGGGAACACTGATCAGGCACCCTTGCCTCTCCTCCCAGAGGGGGCCGCTGGAGCAAGAGGAGGGGTAGCTGATACGCACTAAGGGAAGAGCTAGGAGAAATCTGCTGGGTGAGACTGTGGAAAGGAGCAGCACCTCTCAGGTGAGCCTCCCCCTGCCGCCTTTGCATGTGCCAGAGGGAAACCCCTTACATGCGTGAGCGAGAAGGGCAAGAATCAATAGGGGGCAGCGCCTTATTGGTAGCAGCACCACTTCGCTGCTTCCCCAACTCGTCCCAATGGAGGGGGAGCCAGTGCTCACCCCCTTTCTTACTCCCACTTGCTGGAAAGGTGTCCCCAAACTGGTGTTCATGAAGTGGTATTGGGTTAGGGATGCTTCTCTGGCAAACGGGGGCAAGAATGGAAGATGGCGGGGGAATCGGCTGAGCAGCACAGGTCCCACTTGGCCAATTCTCACCCCTCCTGCTCATATATTTATTGATTTTATTTATGCACATATTTGTAGGCCACCTGTAATTGCCAAGGTCTTCCTAGGAAGCTTACAATGCATAAAACATATTAACAGAATCGAACACATTAAAACCAATTAAAACAAAACAAATTTAAAAATCTGTAAAAGCACTTAGAAAGGGCCGCAGCATTCAGGCTAAATGTTAAAAAAAATCCTAAAAGGGTATGTTGTTGCCTGGCACCGAAAGGAAAATAAAGATGGGCCCAGGCTAATTTCCCTAGGGAGGGAGTTCTAGAGATGGGGAGCAGCAGCAGAAAAGGCCCTTCACCTAATTGCCACCTCCTCATCTCCCTGAGGGGTGGTTCTCCTAGAAGGGCCTCCTGAGCTGATCTGAGGGGGCAGATAGGTCCTTTAGATAGCCAGGCCCCAAGCCGTTTAGGGCTGTATATGTCAGCACAAGCACCTTGGATTGGGCCCAGGCTCATGAGCTAGAGGGATTTCTCTAAGGTGTGTGCTGTGCGGTGGCAGGGGAATCAGATGAGCAGAGCTGCTCCTTTCCCAGATCCAACCAAGAAGCTTTCGGGCAGGAGGTGGGCAGCTCCAGATGCCTCTGACAACGACACAAAAGAGCAGCCGTGAGTGGCACTCTGGCTAGCCACTCGGCAAGTGCAGCAATGGCTCTTTTTGCTGAAAGAGCTCTTGGTTCCGGCCCTGGTGCCATCCTGAGTTGCGTTTTCCAGGTCTGATGATGCATAAAGCCACCAAGAATCCATAAAGCGGAGCACTGTTTCTGTTTGGCTTCTACAACCAAGCGCCGGCCATGCTGAAGCACCACAACAGGGTGCCGACGACATGACAGACAAACAATGGCAGAGAATCACCGTGGCTTGTCGTGTGGTATGAACCCGCCCTGTCTGTCAGAACCATCATGGTTATCAACCACCAATCATGGCAGCTCCCCATTGCTTGTGACATGGGAACCTGCCCACTGTTTCGACATTTGTATTTCTCTTCCCATGAATTTTTGAGTACTTTATGCACATCCTCTCCAAAGTTAGTCTAACTGAGTTCAATGGGTTTGACTCCCAAGGAAGGGGCATCGGATTGTGCGGTAATTTGCAAAATTGAGGACATATACAAGGAGAAACACAATATACACAGATTTTTCACCTCGCAGAAGCATGCATTGTCCGTTCCAATTGCCCTTTCTCTATAAACTGTGAAGTGCCCTTCATAAGAAATTGTGCAACGCATTTTTCAAAAAGCAGATGGTGGCCAGGATGTTGCAATCCATACTGAGACCGTGGTAGGTAGATTCAGAATTTCAACGCTTTAGTCTTGCCATGGCTTCATGCTTCCTATTTGCTTTTGAAACAAGACTTCCATTGGCATAAAGGGGGACTTTCTCGTGCAAATGGCAGGCTTGGGAGCTCTGATCTGAACTGGGAAGGCTGGAGGGGGTAAACGAGGGATGCCCCCTTCCCCTGCCAGGGTTCCAATCTGGCTCTTCTTCCCTGCACACAATTGCTAATTGGTATTCCACCAATGGCATCTCCTCTGATCTGACCCTGCAAGGGATGGGAATCACATAGCTTAGGGAAGCAGCGGGAAGCTTGCTGATTTACTGCATCTAATTTAAATCTCACCATCAGAAAGTGGAAAGTGTCAATCCAGTTGCTACTTTTAGCAACACTGGGGCTGAGCTGAAAAATCACTTGCCTGATGGTTTCATTTCAGTTCAAGAAGCACCTCGTATCTTCTGTCATGTTCAACCCCATTGCCAAAACATGCGTTCTCTGAAAGTTGCTTCTCCTTGAGCTATTTTCCTTTATTCCTGCCCTCAGTTTGATTGTCTGTGGTGACCAGCTTGATTTTCTCAGTGAGCTCACGATGGCCCAATTGGTACGCAGGCGCCGAGAAACAGCATTGTCTCAGTCTCCATAGTCAATAGGACTGAATAGCAGAGAAGGCAATAAGAAAAGGGGAAACGGCCACGAGCAAAAGCAGTCGCCAGGGAGAGAGAGCAAATGTGCTGAAAAAAATCACTGCTGTGAGCAGGAAGGTGAGGTACCTGCTACTTCCACCACACTTCTGTTCCCCACTAGGGAAGAAGGAACACTTTGCATTTATTTTTATCTGAGGGTTGCTAAAGCATCAGCAACTGCAGGAGAGAGACAGCTGCGACTGTCAGGGGGAGGGGGTCCAGGCGTGCTCAGGAAGAGGGTGCTTGGACGCAAGTGCTAGGCTGGGTTCAATGAACTGCTCTGTGCATGCTCAGAGACTTCTTCTGTATATAAGTACTGGATCTACCTTATTTATTTGTTTGCTTGTTTAAAACATTTGTGTGCGGCTCACAGTCACAAGATAAGACACATAAAAGCCAACTACAACAGATTAAAATACAATGTCAACAAAATATGGACAAAAATACAAAACAGAAGGTGCAGTGGTATTAACTGTTAAAATGTTTTTTTTTTTTAAAGGAAGGTCTTTGCCTGGTGCCGAAAAGAATATAAGGAAGGCGCCAGGTGAATCTACTTGGGGAGAGCATTCCAGATATGGGGAGCAGCTGCAGAAAAGGCCCTTCTCCTAACGGCCATCCATCTCACCTTCCTAAGGGATGGCTGAGAAAGGAGGGTCCCCTGCGTAGATCTCAAAGGCCGGGTAGGCACATAGGGGTGCAGGCGCTACTTAAGACAACGGGGGCCTAAGCATTTAGAGCTTTATATGTCAACACAAGCACCTTGAACAGGGCCCAGGCCACAACTGGTAACCAATGGAGTTCTTTCAATATGGGTGTTATGTGGGCCACTCTAGGGGCTCCCATCACCAACCCTAGAGAATGAAGAGTGTTTACAAAGGAATGGTCTATTAATTGAATGCACAAAGGGAGAAACCTTCTCTTGACACCCAATGGCAGACTATATAGACCAGCCTTCCCCAACCTTGTGCCTTCCAGACACGTTTGGACTAAAACACCCAGCATCCCCAGTCAATGGCCCTGCTGGATGAGAATTCTCAGAGTTGTGGTCCAAATGCCCCTGAAGGACACCAGGCTGGGGAAGGCCGATCTAGACAATGCAAGACAGTTCTGTCCATACACACGCAACCGGTATGTACTTCATGTCTCTTCAGACCTGCAAGGGGTAAATTTATGCTCTATTTACATCTGCACAGAACTTCATAATAAGCATTCCTCCATAATAACATTTACAGCACAATAAACTTTTTCTGGATTGTGTCCCCTTACGTTTACCTGAAATCAAAACAATTCCTTTATTTAAGTTGACCTCTTAAATCACATTAAGTCTTTTGTTCACCAAGTGAAATCATTTTTGTCTTTTTTTAAAACATAGTTTAGTAACATTTCTAAGGAAGGGTGAAAATGTTATGTTTTAGAATCACACTTATCAAAATAGACTTTGGGACATTAGTGCAAACACCAGCCCATATTATTCCAAGGAAGAGCACATTGTCTGTTCTACTGAACAGTTAAAAATGACTAGGACAGAGAGAGAGAGAGAGAGAGAGAGAGAGAGAGAAAACACCCTCTCAAAGGTGGATGATATCTTTCATTTCAAGAGGTCTTTTCACTTAATATTTTACTACCTAATTGCATTTGGTGTTGGCACTTATTAAAGCTGCATTAATTCAGCTGCAAATGAATTCATAAAAGTGCCAAGTGTCAAAAGGGTGGCAACCTGAGCAAGTTCTTCAACAGTAGACAGAAAAAGCCTTTTTTGAACAAAATACTATAAAGCTGAAATTGTCGTCTGGCATAAAACAAAGTGTAAAGATCTTAAGTACAGACAATCTTATTCTTGCTTTCCCCTTTATCGGCTGCACATCCTGCTGCTTGAATAGGATTTATGTGCAAGTAATTAACTGTGTATCTCAGTTTTCATTGGAGAAAAATGGAAGCAATTCAGAACAAAGGTCTGCTAGTCTACTTTACATTGGGCCAAATAGTCATTTGATTCCCACTGTTCTTTGCACATCCCGGAAAAAAAAAATCAATGCTAAAAATACACCTACCATACAAATAACTGAAGAAGATTGCAGCGTGAAGCAACAAGATATGTCCCAGTTTAGATATTGCTGTACACTGGAACAAATGCCAATAACATGCCCACAGAGGCCCGAGCTCAATTTGTTCTACATTCAGCCATTCTTTATTGTGTTTGCATCATCCGTTTCTTTCAAGAAGCTTCAAGAAGCTTTAGGCAGCCAAGACTTGCTTCCCTTTCACGAGAACCCTGTTCACACATATAGGCCAAACATCGAGAGAAAGGGACAGGATGGCATTGGTCTCCTTGCCCTCCAGGAGTGTCTTGTCTTGTCCCCAAGCTCTGCACATACAGATCAAAGCAAGAACGGGATCTGAGCATCTGTCGGATCTTGACTCAGAACTGGGGACCTTGATCAGCCTTTATGATTGTGTTGGGGGAAAGGATAGAACAGTGGAATTGTCTTCCCACTCCACACATTTTGTGAACCTGTAGTAATGCAGGTGGGTGGTTCATGACTGAAGCAGGCCATCCAGCCGTGATAAAATGGTCACTAATTTTACATCCGGGCTCTGAAGAGAGAGCCTAAGCTTCTCTGCCTGGGGTGTGCAAGGGAGGGAGTGCCTCCTGGCAAAGCCAGGTGGGCATGCACCCTGCCCATTGTTCTGCATAAGTTGCTGCTAATTCTGTTTTTCTCTGGTTCCACCCTCCAGCTGTCAAAAGAGCATGCGATAAAGATCCTATCCAATATTCAAACACCCATTGGAGAGAGATATGAGCAAATTAAATTAAAAGCTGTTTTGCGGTGTGTTCACTTTAAGAATATTGCGATGTAAGAGTTGCCATTTTAATACAAAAATATAAATAGGATATTGTGTTAGAGAGCACAGAGCAAGTGGGTTGTCAGTCAAAAAATTCCATGTTGTTTGAAGATCATGCCAGATGACTATTCACTGGACATGATAGAGAAAGTTTGCATTCTTGTTTTAATGTAAACTTACCTCATTTTGCTCTTTCTAACTACTATGTGAAATGAAATTCAGCTATCCTCTAAAATTCACCATTTCCCAAATTTTGTGATGCAGTTATCAAGTTCTTCAAAACATCTAAATTAGAGGAAATATTGAAACATATAAGAGAAATGTGCACAAAAAGGCTATGAATTCTCTCTCTCTCTCTCTCTCTCTCTCTCTCTCTCTCTCTCTCTCTCTCACATACACACACACACACACACACACACACACACACACACACTTTAAGATCAAGGTTCAGAATGAACGAAACATTTGTTCTATTCAAGATAAATTTAACAAGACTAGGAAAAGGAGAAAGCAGAAGTGGCATAATGGTTCATCTCTAACCATCATGAGGTGGTTGTGCTTCTACATCCAAAATAACAAAACAAAACTCCACACCAAATCAAATCAAAACCTTGCATTAGTTCCATATGGGGTCCATTTTGACCCCAGATGAAAATGCTGCAGGGAAGGGAGTTACTGCTTCTGAAAAAATCCTTAGTTATAGCTGAATTTTTTCTCCTGCAACTTTCAGACCACATAATAATGGATTTCAGCTCTCAGCAAGTACAGGTAACTTAATACTTGCTTTATACATCCCAAGGCTATGCAAGGCAAAAAAAAAAAAAAAAAAAAATCCACAGAGCAGTCCTTAGCTTTTTGGCCTTTATTTTCATAACAATTGTTTGGCCTACTAACTCTAAAAAAATCATAGCAGCACTTTCCCTTAATGGATTTAATTCTCCATGCTTTTTAGCTAAGAATCTTAGCTTTAAAAAGAGACCAGGTTTATTTGTTTTGAGCCTTCTTTTGTTCCGTTGTTAGGGCCTATTGTTCAAGGACAAGTCTGTAAGACTGTTTATATATAAATTACAGTACAGAATGTGAGCCAGGGTTGGTTCATAATGCAAGTTAAAAATTAATCCTACATGATACAGGATAAAAATTAAAGTGGCTTTGCTTCCACTCCATCATTTTGGTTTGTGTTGAAAATGTCTACCCATTTGAAAGTCTAGCACAAAATGGGTGATGCTCTTTCATACATATTTCCATGAATTGTTGCACAGTGACTTCTTTGTGAGAGGAATCCTTGTAAGAATGACTGCAGAAGCCAACCTGAGATTCTCTTATTTGTGTAAGACCACATTAGATTTAATGAACAGGATTAGCAAGATTAAAAACCAGGCAAACATACAATTATAAAAGCACAATAGATGAAAACAAATGCAAGCAACACTAATCTACTGACTCTCTTGAAGTATTACCAAATGCATTTCAGCACCGGGAAGGCTCAATCCTGCATCAATAGATGGTTTAAAATGTACTACTTTCAGGAATCATCAACCCAAGACTTAATATTAGAATGTGGAAAGTTCTGTTGGGTTTTATGCCTTCTTCAGTCATTCCAAGTAAAGTGTGCTTTAAAACAAAAGTTTTAAAAAGTTGCATATCAAGTTTCAGCATACTGTAAACAGTACGTATGTGGTATTCTTTAGTATTTGCCCAGATGTCTTCTTCTGTCTTAATACTCACATTCTCCAAGTGCTTTTCGTCCTCTTCATTGCTAGCAGCTCCAATTCTTCTTTCGCCCACCCTGAACTATACATCTCCACTGACTGCATAAATGTTGCCAAATGTGGGAGAAAGAGAAACTGACAGATCCATCCACTTGGACACAGCGTTTTCAGTGTTTTGCCCTTAACATTCTCTGTTTAAGCCTCTGATTATGCAGACTTGCTGAATTAGAGTTGCTACCCCCATGTATTTTCTGACAGCAGAATAGCAAACTAATACAACCAAGGATGCATTAAGCTGTCGTTTTCAGTTTATCTCTCCCTCCCCTTCCTTCAGAGCTTTATCTTTCATCTTAAAATTAATTTAATATTGACGCAAACTGCAGAGATGCTGCATGAAACACTTGATGGGTTCACAGGATAGGACAAGTTATGGTGGTTTGTTTAACCGTATTGGTTTCTCATGTCATCCAAACCATGTTGTGGCATCTCCGGATGGCGTATTCAAGTTTTAGAAACCACAAACAGAAACCACAGTGTTTTAAAAGCCTTTTTGCTGGCATGATGTCTGTCTGTCCAAACCTGGAGAACACAACAAGCCCTCATGCTGCCACGGCCACTACCAGAGAGCTGCTGGGCAAGAGCAACCCATGGCCGCTTCGGCCATGTTGCCTGCCAGAGTGGGCCACTGGCGGCTGCCATTTTGTGACACGATGAGAGGTGTTCCACTCCATCTGCCCCCTGCCCTAAAGATCTTCTCTGGGCAGGAGCGTGCAGGCAGCTGGTCGGTGCTAGGACAAGAGCAATGCCGCTCGGCTGATTTCCTACTATCTCCTCCATACATGCTGGGTGGGGAGGCTTCACCCATAAACATTGTATTTCAATGTATTTTATTGTGTTGTAAGCCGCCCCGAGGCTTCGGCAAGGGGCGGCATAGAAATGTTATAAAAATAATAAAAATAAAAAATAAACAGAAGGAGGGAGAATTAGCTGGATGGTGGCGTCCAGTTGAGGGCCACGTACCTCAGCAGGTTTACCCTCCACTGCTCCTCTCATCTGCAAGAGGGAAGCCCCCCTTCCATGTGGATGGGAGGGGCTGAAATCAGCCGGTGGGGGCAACACCTGGTCAAGGGCCCTGTTCCTCAGACGATCCCCCTCTGCTGCCCCTCTCACAGGAGGAACAAGAATCAGCTGTGCAGCAGTGACCATCTGGAGGGCAAAACACGCAGCAGATTCCGACTCAGCCCCCTTTCCTGGTCCTGCTTCTAAGAGCGGCGTCTCCAACCTGCAACATGGGCCTGGGTTAGGGGTGCATCTCTGGCAAACTGGAATGACAATGGGGGACCATGTGGAGGGGAGCTGCTGAGGGATGCAGTTCCCAACCAGGCACTGCCACTCAGCTGATCCTGTTGCTGCTGGGAGAGACATAGCTAGGTTAGAATTGGTTAATTGCTGGGTCACAGGAATGGCAACCAGGTTGGGAGGGATACCATATGAGGAGAGATTGAGGGAACTATCCAGCCTGGAGAAGAGGAGACTCCCAGGAGAACTTTGAGTGACTTATAGGTTTGAGAAGGGATGTCGTGTGGAGGAGAATCATGACCTGTGCATCCTTGTGGTGGAGGGCAGGATGTGTTCCAATGGGGCAAAGCTCAACATCAGGTTGGATGTCAGGAAGTACTTTCTGATGGTTAGAATTCCTAGGATATGGAATGGGCTTCCAAGGGAGATGGTGGAGGCCCCCTCAATGAGGGTTCAAGGAAAGATTGGACAACCACATGTTGGGGATTACATGAGAGGAGCCAGCTTGACCTGGGGGTCAGACTAGACATCCTGGGAGACCCCCTGTGACTCCCTTTGTTTCTATATTTTTATGTTACTCATGCACGAGAGGGGTCTTTCCCTGGTGTGTTCAAGAGGGCTAGCAAAAAGCGAGGCCTCTGAGCCGTGCCACTCCTTTCCACAGTGCCGCCTGCTGATTTCTCTCCCTACTTTTGTCTGAATGTGAATTTGCCCCCTCCCTCCTGCCACCGCTGCAGCTGTTGCCTCTGACTGGCTTTCTCACAGTAGTGCTTCTTCTCACTCTGTCCAAGAGTTCCCTCTCTAGTCAATGAGTAGGAGAGATTTCTTTATTAGAGACTATTGTGAACCTGCCCAGGATTAGTTTGATTTGTTGGTTTTGGTTTACCAACACACGCAGTCGAATCAGCACACACAGCCCAACTTCTTCAAAGCATGAGCACATTCACAATTAAAAAGTTAAAATAACAACAATACAATACGATGCATTCTTGTACAAATGCCTGCAAGTTTCATATCTCAATAAAAATCAACATTTAATTTGTAAAACCCAGAAGTAACTGCCATATGTCCTTTTTGTCACGTTAAACCTGCTGTTTCAAAGTTGCCCCTTCTGTTATGTGGATTATTCATTATCGGAGTGCCCAAATGCAGGCCTATGGATGTTAAAGAAAGAAACAATGAATGAAGTCAGAATCTGATCTGGAGGAAGGCGCTTGGATCATTGGAGCTGAATAGTTGAACTAAGTGGGGCTTTGCAACAGAGCCTGGAGAGCCTCTCTTTTACTGGGCCCCTGCCAAGTACCATCAGATGCAATGACAGACCTTCAGGGGAGGGGAGCAATGAGTTCCAGATGCTATTTAATCTCTTTTATGTATGTAGTGATAGATCATGGTTACAAAGCAGGCATGTGATCTAAGCAAAGATGTCTCTTAATCTGCAGGTACTTTCAGACTGTTAAGAATACAGAGAGTTGCACTTCTAACAGAATTCCTAACATATAGAACTAAAACTCAAGAGTACCAGAACTGTAAGTAGCTTTTCTTGTTATGTGTTTCAGGTACAGTGCACTGAACTTTTAAAACCAAGAGAGTTAAGACATTATTGCACCTCTATCTATGGGCCTCATCCCCAGAAATAGAAGGGGAGCAAACCCATTGAGAACATACTTATGGGCTGGGATTCTGGTGACTGAGAAGCTGGAGGTCCCACAGGGCTCCCCACTCCCATCTTCTGGCATGGCAGTAGCTCATGCGAATGCTCTAGTGCAGGGGTGGGTAACTTGAAGAGTTGCAGATGTTTTGGTGTCAAAGGTATTGGCTAAGCTGGCTGGGGCACATGGAAATGTAGGACAAAACACCTGGGCAACACAGATCGTCTGTCCCTTCAGTAGCACATGATAGGCAGGCGCTTACAACACGGACCTTGGCTTCACTTCTTGGAAAGTCCCATGATGCATTTGTGGCTAAGCTCTGCTACTTCGCATTGGGATGCTTGGGGGGAGCCCTGGGAAAAAGCAATCCGCTGTGTGCACAGGATCCATGCTGGAGTTCTGGCTAGCCTCCCCACACAGACAGAGATAAAAGGCCAGTATGTTAGTCTTGCATGTCTAAAGAACATTTTAATGGGAAAATGCGGTACCGATACATTTGCTTCCCACCTTATCATATTAGCATGGTAGACCAGAAGCAGATAATCCATATATGCAAATACCAGTGGCCCCATATATGGTTGCAGCAAAATGGATCTAATGAAGTGGACTTTTAATCTATTAAAGTTCATGCCATAACAAATATGCTTGTCTTTAAGCTGTCCCAAGAATGTTGGCTGTGTTTGCATGTAGTTAAAAAGATCATTGACAAGATGTAGTCTTACAGTAGGGCTGGGGAAAATTTAGGGTTCCAGTCTAGTCCCCTGGCATCCCCTGGACAGCCATGGCCCCTTCTCCTGGTTCCTTTCCTTTTCCTCACACCCCCTGCCTACTTTGATGATCTCCCAGCTTCTATGTAGCCCATTCCAAAAGATGGACATTCCTTTCTTAAGGCTTAGTTACTGGCAATATACGTGACAACATGGAAGTATGTTTGATTTTTAACACATGTCTTTAGTTTTTGGCCTTGTTCCCTTTGCCTTCAGCCCCACCCAGGACTTCTGGGTGGCCCCTGAGCATTTCCTCAGCACTCAGGTTGAAAATGGTTTCCCATCTCTGCTCTACATTGTATGGACCTTTAGCAAACACAGCGATCCTTGGTAGGTTTATCCAGGAGTAAGTCCTGTGGAAATCAGTGAGAGACTTCCAGGTAAATGGGTGTAGAACTGCAGCCTTACTGTGTCTAAAATATTTGGGCATAATCCAGTGAAACAAGCAAGCAAGCAAGCAAGCAAGCAAGCAAGCAAGCAAGCAAGCAAAGCACATTTTAGTCCTGACAGATTTAAATGGGAGCAAGACAGAATAATATACTACAAGATGTGGTGGAGCTACCAGGTTAGGATTTTTTTTTTTAAGAGTGTGTTGTTTAATGGATCATGTGTCTTCTTATCAATGATGAGAGCTAAATAAGTGCACTAAATAATAACACTATATAAGTGTTGACAAGCAGCTTAATTCTGGGTAGCAGGTAGTGAAATAAATACTTATTTAGTTCTTTATTTAACATTGACATACTGTTTTATTTGCTTAAAAAAGGCATCAAAAACAAAACGGGAGGCCTTTTACCTTCATGGCCTGTTGAGACATCTGGCTAGTCATCACAGGAAACAAAATCCTTCATTTACTCCACGGAGCAGTTCTTAACGGACTCAAAACTGCTCCCCCTCGCCTGAGTTGTGCTAGTTTCTTCAGGTTTTCCTCCACCCCATTGAAAATGTTCCTGATTTTATATCTCGGCATCTTTTGCTTTCGCCCACGAAGTGACAGTTCTAGCAGCACGCCCGTTTCTGATTGCCACGGAGAAGCCTTGTTTGATTTATGATAAATGTTAATTGCCTCTCTGCCGTTCCTGCCTGTCCGAGTAAGTGCTCCAGGACGGCAAATGTTGTGTTCACTCGAGCGCACGATGTCGTGAATATTATGTATTAAACCATTGTGGAGTAAATGAAGCAGATAATATTGAATGAAATGTTTATGCACTTGTCTGACACCCAGCTCAAGTCTGTGCATGTGTGTGTATTTATGCACGGACATATAGATACTTTTTCTCATGTCTTGCCCTAATGGCCTTTTAAAACATCAGCGGAGAGCCCAGATTTTATTTTCAGTTGTGAAGATACAATCCAGCAGAATCCAGTTGTAAATGAGGCAGCATTTCTGTATACAGTTACCTGGGAGAAGGTCCCCTTGAACTCCATGGGGCTTACTTCAGAAAATCTATAGGATTGCACTGTCAATCAGGTGTAAAGCAGGGGAATATGCTTTGTTAATATCCATATGATTTCACTGGGACTTAGGCTACAGTCCTAGATCAAGTTGCTTGGAAGTAAAGCCCATGGAATTCCACCGAGTTTGCTTTGGTATAAATGCACATATGATCAAAATGTAGCTGGCTTTTGTTTCTAAGAACTGAGGGCCATCTGGTGCATGCAGAATTGTATGTGTTCTTTTATTTACAGGGCAGCCTTATAGGCAAGCAACTTCAGATCATATATACTTATTATGGGTAAAACAGATCTTCTTGACCCTGTTCCTATTATCTGGTTGAAATCCTTTGCTATTTGTTCAGGTTATTTTGGCAGTGAAGAACTATGGATAGGGACAGACTGGTCCCTATCCTAGCACTGAAGGAAGAACCAGGAAGGACTGCTTACACTCCTCACTCTGATGTCTTCTGAGCAGGAAGGGCATTTAAAGAAGCGTGATACTGCAGAGCGGTCAGCCGTGTGATTACCACTAGTCCTGCTGGCATCAGCTACAAAGGATGCAACAGCAGAGCAGGTGAGGGACGTACTTGCAGGAATCCTGTCCACCACTGTCAATTTCAACCTAACAAGTTCCTTTCTGAACGCTCAGCTGTGATTCATTAATCTTGGAGAATGATCTGAAAGAACGTGGTACAGAAGCAACAAGTTTGGCCGAATAGGCTGTTGGGCATTGGTAGGATTTCTTGAGAACTATGTAAGTTGTTCTGAGCTCTTCACATAAGTTCATTGCTTTGAAAGGATGTTTTGATCAATTCTTGTTTCTTTTTGAAAATACATGCATGGATTTCATTCATCTTTTTCTTTGCCTGTTACTTTTCCAGCTCTGGATTCTGCAGTACATATTGCCAGTGGAAATGGTAACTGTATGTAGGCATGTTTTGCAAGTGAGTCCTTACAATCCTTAACGTCCTTACAGTCCTTTGGACTGTGACCCTGTGATGTTATTCTCAGAAACATGGAGAGGGGGACCAGTGGGGATACTTACTTTTTGGTGTACAGTGTGCAACATTTTATCCCTGTGCCAGTCTACTTTCTAGGCCATCACTCCCAGAAGTGGAGGAGAGGACAAGGAGGGAGGGGACAGAGAGAGCTTGCTTTCTAATAGGCAGCAACATCTCCAAAAGAGCAAGAATCTGCATGAAAGAGGCAGTCTTGTTAATATGATACAGCACACAGAAAGAGCAACAACTCCTGGTTTCATTTGATTAAATCCACCTAATGCCTCTTCCTGCACTAAGTGGCAGGCATTGGTGCATAACTCATGATCTGCTCTTTGCCTCGCCTCCTTTATAGACAAGGTGCCTGGAGGGACAGCTCCCAAGGAAATCCATCACAGGCAAGTAACAGCAGTGACACATTGTCTATTGCTCAGTATGATGAAGGACTGCCAACTGTGATCACAGCAACTTCCTCATGGTGTCATTACTGACTTCCCACCACCTGAAGACGAGCTCCGAATCATGATTTAAGTGCCTACGAAGCCCATCTAACGGCATTTCCGTAGATGTCCTGGATGAGAGGGAACAGGATCAGCTTTTCCAGAGCTCCTGTGTGTCCAGCCACAGTCTGAAGATCATGCCATCTTCCACATGCAGCCTTCACCTTGTAATAGTTCTATGGAAACTATCAAGCATGTTCTTCCCTCCCTCCCCATTTCCCCCCCTCTCCCCCCCCTCTGCATTTCTTATCCTAAGTCATTTCTTATCCTAAACCTCATCTCTCCAGATCCATGGAGGGTATCTGGCATTCAGGGAGGTCACTGCTACAAAGAGGTGCTCACTGTATGAAAGCCACTTGGAGAACTGGGTGTCCATCAGACTAAAGGTCCTTGCAGGACACATGTGAGCACGGCTTGCTCAAAGCCCCAGATGTCTCTCTCATTCCTGATTACGAAATCAATGTGCACACATTTCCCTCAGTGCTGCTTTAGTCCATGGAGGAAATTTGCCCAGGTTAGGACATTCGCACCCATATGGAAAGATCTGCCTAAATTTCAGGAGATTTGCGCCAGTTTGATCACACAGATCCCATTCAGGTAAAGCAACCAGCAATCATAAACATGAACGGGCATTGGGCTTGAAATGAGGGCGAGGCAGCATTTGGAGAATCCTAGTGATTTTGAACATTTGTCCGCATGCTTATTTATTTTTATTTTATTTATTTATTTACAGCCTTTCTAACCCGTCCCCTACAAATGTCTCAGGGTGGCTTTTGTTTGCTGCGGGCAGTCGGCTACCAGAAGGCAAACAGCCACGTGAGTGGTGATGACACACGAGGAAGCTGCCTGTGTCTGAGCTGCAGCATGATCTGAATGCTGCTGGATCTGGTTCGCAACAGGGGCTTCTCACCCTTCACAAGACTGTGAGTACTGCTGGAGCCAGATTCTAGGCAGGCCGTTGCTTTCAGTGCCTCTCGGAGCTGTCGCATCATCTTCTCTGACTTATATGGCGCTGTGAATCCAAGTATGAACATGAAAAGTGTCATGTTTAGTGAGGTTGCTGGTCCATCTGGAACACTGTTGTCTACCATGGCCTGCCATAGACCATCAAGGTTTCAGACAGGGGTCTCTCCTTGCCAGAGGTTGAATCTGGGACATTCTGCAAGCAAATCACGAACAAAGTTGCTTTGGTGACTGCTCCTTGCACTACCCAGACCAGCTTTAGGGATGCATGAGCGTATTCTGAAATCACGCAAACATGCCATGAATGCAGCCCTGAATGAGAGGAGGGGAGCGCGTTTTCTGAAAATGCTCACAAATTCACGATAGTAGAAATAATCATTTTTATGTTTGCCTCAATGAAAAGTACACATTTCCAGCACTTTGTTTTGAAAATGCACATCTTTCCTGTCCAAATCATGACCCCTTTTGTTTAACCAAAATGAGAAAAGTACGCACACTAGCATAGCAAGTGAGGTAAAGCCTTCTAATGGGTGTTCAGAGAATATGAGTGATTACAAATATTGCTTGTTTGCCCATTCTTCATCCGCTTTCTGTGCATCAGTGTGAACCTGGCATTTGGGGCCCCCTGAGTAGCATGGAAAAGATTGATGCAGAGTCTGTGCCTGCAATGGGCAGCCACATAATTGCTTCAGCTTGCAGAAATCGTGAGCATGCAACCATGCTGAAAGTACTTACAGGGCTCAGCTTAGGAATAACAATTGTTGGCTTATTTCCTATTAAGTCTGATATTGACAACTATAACGTAGCTTGCTTCATTTCCCTCCCAACATGAGTTCTGTTGCAGGTATGTTGTAGCTGGAATCTTCATTAAACCAAACTCCATGTTCTTGTATACAAGCATAGTGGGCAGTTGTCACTAGGAAACTAGTTCACGCAGAGAAAGGAGGAGGTGGGGAGAGACAGAGTCCAATTTGGTTTAATTGCAGATATTTGGAGTACGTCACGGCTTTTACAATTGCTTCCTAACGGCAGAGAACTGTTTCTGGGAGACGGTTTGACATAACAGTGTTTTACTGCTCTGCTTCTGTAGTAGTCATACTCTTACCTTGTTGAGAGACAAGAGCAATGTTTTTTGTTGGTTTTAAATCAGATGAGTTCATAGCTCAATTTTTCTCCTTATACATCTATTTCCTATATATCTTCCATCTTGGCCAGGCACATTTCAGCTCTGGATTCTCTGGTCTGTATTTTACTTTGCTTGCAGCAATTTCTACATATGAAAGACATATAAAACTATGCAGTGCAGTTGCTGACATGCAACTCCTTGCTCGCAGGCAGAGATATTTTGATAATATTTTCCAGTTCCATCAGTATTTATTTATTTACCCAATCCATCAAGAGCATGGCATACTTAGTTCTCTGATCTTCTTTTGCAAACATGATGCTGGCCATGCTGGTCTTAGCATCATGCAGCTCAGGTCAGCTGATGCTGGAGGCAGGATCGGAAGCACCCTTGTTAAGCACAGAGCATCTGACTGTATTCTCAGTCAACAGTTTCAAACTTGGTGACAGAAGAAAAGTTACCCATCACGGAACCTGCCTAAGCCTTGTTTAATAACAAGTATGACAGGCCAATGAATGAGATAAATCAGAATGTCAAAAAGGAATATCACTTTTTATGACCTCCATCACAGTTGGCATAAGAATCAACCATGCAGTGTTCAGAATACTGGCACATGAAACTGTTTTTGTAGTTTTAAGAATAAATTATTAGGAAGCTGCTTTACACTGAGATAGATCATTAAACTATCTATTGCCTACAGGACTGTATTGTAGCTCTATTGTCCTATCCTGTCTCTTGTTAGGATTGCCTACAATGAATGGCGCAGTTGCAGACGGGATCCTTTCCCAGGGGTGTTGCACCTGAGCTCTGCGGGCCAAACTTGGTCTACCGGGGGACCCATTTGGCCCTTAGGAGTTCTGAAGATGACATGCATCCTTCCCTTGTGCCATTGTCTTTCCCTCAAGTATTGTTTACTTGGCAGTTTCCTGGCACGCATGGCTGTTTCCTGCTCTGTTTTTCACCAGGTTGAAATGCCTTTCTAAGGCTTACTTACTGGCAGCAAGTGTTTTAGGCTAAAATGGACTGGCATTTGCTGAACTGGTTCACCCCTTCCACCCGTGGCCTATTCATTTTGCATTCAGAGCCACCTATCACCAGTACATGTTCCCAGAGAGCTTTTCCAAAACTGAATCTGGCCCTTAGTTGATAGGATTTCAACCCCTGCCCTAGACCATAACCCACAAACCTCTTCCTTTCCAGAATTCTGGCTTTTCAGGTGCCTCTATCTTAATGTTTCTTGAGGATGGATGGGATTCTAGAGTCCAGTTCCCAGTGATGAGGGACTTTGACTGTCTCCACTTCTATTCATGAGAATTTCCTGAAATGAATTCCACTTGGCACTTGGAAAGTTAGTCGATGGCCCACCTCAGATGTCTTGGGTAGAAAGACAAAGACAAGTTTTGGGACACATGCACTTCCAGCACAAATAGTGAAACGAGCTCCTTGGCATCCATCCCATCTGCTAATTTGCAGCTTTTAAAACATAACTAAGACTGTTTTAAAACTCATTTATCAGAATTTGCATTGGCATTGTTTGCTTTTCTTCTTCTTCTTCACCAGATTGTTTGTTGTGCTGGTTTTGTTTTGCTTTCACAGCTGCTTGAAGCTAGAGAGTGTTTGTCTGTTCAGGCATGTTCAAGGAGCGCTTGACCCTGGCTGCTTCCAAAACTAAGAAAGACAATGGACTGCCGCCAACACCACTGCCTGCTACGGTGTCTCAGGCAGAGTTTGTGGAATGAAGATGAAATTGTCACTTTACTGAAAAATATGTAATTTATTTATTTAGAAAGCTTCTATGCCGCCCCATTCACCAAAGTCTTGGGGCGGCTTACAACAATAAATAAATAATAACAATATAAAACAATATAATATAATTGGAGATGTCCTGGCCATAAAGATAAAATAAATAATATTAACAATTAAAATGGCGTTTAAATAAAAAGGTCTTCATCTGGCGTTGAAAAACAAATAATGATGACGCCAGGCGGACCTCTCTGGGGAGCCCATTCCATAGATTGGGTGCCACCACAAAGAAAGCCCTCCTCCGAGTACATACCCACCTAATATCCTTCACAGAGGGTTCCCCGAGAAGGGCCTCTCCCGCTGATCTCAAGGGGCAGGTGGGCACATATGGATGTAAGCATTCCTTTAAGTAACCAGGACCCAAGCCGTTAAGGGCTTTATAGGTCATCACCAACACCTTGAATTGGGCCCGGACTTCAATGGGGAGCCAGTGAAGCTGACGGAGAACTGGAGTCATGTGAACATAACGCCCAGTCCCTGTCAGCAGCCTGGTAGCTCTATTTTGAACCAATTGAAGTATCCGGCTCACCTTCAAGGGCAGCCCCACGTAGAGCGCATTACAGAAGTCAAGTCGGGAAGTCACCAACGTGTGTGTCACTGTTGCCAGGCAGTTGTTCTCCAGGTAGGGACGCAGCTGATGGATCAGCCGAAGCTGAAAGAAAGTGCTCCTCACCATCGCTGTCACCTGAGCTTCCAGTGAAAGCTCTGGGTCGAGGAGCACTCCCAAGCTGTGGACCTGTCCCTGAGAGAGAGTGCAACCCCATTCAGGACTAGGTCAAGGTCCCCTTCCCCGAAGCCCGATCCACCAACCAACAGGACCTCCATCTTGTCTGGATTGAGTTTCAGTTTGTTGGCCCTCATCCAGCCCATTACCTCGGCCAAGCACCGGTTCAGCACAGCCACTGCCTCACCTGGATGGTAGAAAACGAGAGGTAGAGCTGGGTATCATCAGCGTACTGATGATTCCACAGCCCACACCTCCTGATGACCTCTCCCAGCGGTTTCATGTAGATGTTAAATAGTAAAGGGGACAAAATGGATCCCTGCGGTACTCCATGGCATAGCTGCCATGGTGCAGAGCTATAGTCCCCCAGCACCACCTTCTGGAATCGGCCATTGAGATAGGAGTGGAACCACTGCCAAGCAGTGCCTCCAACTCCCAATCCCACTAGCCTATCCAGAAGGATACCATGGTCAATGGTATCGAAAGCCGCTGAGAGGTCCAGGAGAACCAACAGGGACGCACTCCCCCTGCCCTTCTCCCTGCACAGGTCATCGTACAGGGCGACCAAGGCAGATTCAGTACTGTACCCGGGTCTGAAGCCAGACTGAAATGGGTCCAGGTAATCAGTTTCATCCAAGAGTGCTTGGAGTTGTCCCGCCACCACCCGCTCCAACACCTTGCCCAAAAACGGGATGTTGGCCACTGGTCTATAATTAGTGGTCATCTCTGGATCCAGGGATGCCTTCTTAGGACTGGTCAGATTACCGCCTCCTTTAAAGGGGCAGGTACCCGGCCATCCCTCAGAGAGGCATTAACCACTTCCAAGATCCAGGTCCTTGTCCCGTGCTTGGTGTTATTAATTAGCCAAGATGGGCAAGGGTCCAATAGGCAAGTGGTGGAACGTACTCATCCAAGCACCTTGTCCACATTATCAGGCTGCAGTAACTGAAAGTCATCCATCAATTTTGGACCAGATGTCGACATTGGTGTTATCTCAGCAGTCTAAGAAGACTCAAGCAAAAGCCTGTAGGGTTCTCTAGCTTCTATTGATGACAAAGAAGCGCAGATCTGACCAGAATTAGATTAAGCCAAGATCAAGTCTACAAGTGCTCAGGAGCATTAGCAGATCCCTTCTTTGCACAAGGCCCGCAAGTCATGTGTGCAGAATCAGAGCTTTGCTTAAGCTGGTGTGTGGCACAGGCTGGGCTCACATATTAGCTTCCTGCCAGAGTCCCGCATGAACAAGTACAAGGTTGATTTAGGGCAGAGAGGAGCAGTCTGGAGTTCAGGGAATCAAGTCAAAAGAATCCAGAGGATTCCAGGACTGAATTCCCCACCCATTGCTAAGTGATGATGGCCTTAAGATAGTGGAAACAAGAGCTGCACATTTGGAAGACAGAGCTATTAAAAACATGAGTTTGCAATGTCTGCTTTTCACAATACTATCTTGCTCGTGTTTCTCTTTGGAAGTCTCTGCAAGATGAGCTAATTCAAGAGCTATGCACTAATTCATATATGCTTGGTCTATATGGGCAAGCCCCTATAGGAATGTTTGGCAGAATTTAAGAATATGGTATTATGGGTCAATTTGAAATGTCATACTATGTAGAATATGCCCACCATATTCCCATCTTGTTTATTTACTTATTTATTTATTACACATTAATCCTGCCCCATAGCCAAAAGTGGCTCTCTGGGTGGCTTGCAAATACAGTAGCGTATCAATACAATATGCATCATAAAACATCATATAAAGTAAACAAAGTCACACAGTGGACTCAAAAAGTCATCACAATAAAAACCCACAATAACCATAGTTGACAAACCATTAAAACACACTGGAGAATAAAAGATACATATCATAAAATCTTTAACACATTAACAATTAAAATATTAATAAAAGGTCTTCACCAGGCACCATAAGGAATAAGGGCAAGGCAGCAAGCAAATCTCTTTGGGAAGCTGATTCCAGATTTGGGGTGCCACTGCTAAGAAGGCCCTTCTCCATTTAAGTCACCCTCATTTGTTTCAGAGGGGACTCTTTGAGAAGGCACAGGTAGGCACATATGGGAAGAAGTTCTTTTGATAACATAGCCCCAAGCCTTTAAATTGTAAGACTAACACTCTGACTTGGGGCCAGATTTCAATTGGTTACCAGTGAAGCTGAAAGAGGACTGGGGATATATGCTTGTATCAGCCAGTCCTCATCAACAGCCTCACAGCCATATTCTGGACAAAATGAAGTTCCAAACCATAGAAACATAGAAAACAGAACGAGTCAGAAGGGGTCTCCTGGGCCATCTAGTCTGACCTCCGGCACCAGCCGGCTCCGCTCACGACATGCCCACCATGTGGACATCCAGTCTGTCCTTGAACACCCGCACTGATGGGGCCTCAACCCCCTCCCGGGGAAGCCCATTCCACACCCTCGGGGTCCTGACTGTCAGGAAGTGCTTCCATCTTCAGAGGTAGCTCAACATAAGCCAAGGGAGAAGATACCAGAGTGAGAATTGCTGCTGCAAGATTCTGCCCGTCCAAATACAGTCACAGTTGAAAAATCACCACAAGCTGATAAAAGGTGCTCCCAGCCACCAAATCCACCTGCAATTGCAGTGATAATACAGGGTTCAGGAATACCCCACAGACTATGAACTTTATCCTTTAGGAGAAGTGTAATGTCACCAGTCTGGACAGAGGACTCCCGCCCCCAACCAACCAACAGTCCTTCCATCTCATCAGGATTAAGCCTCAGTTTATTAGCCCTCATTCGATCCATTATCAAGCACAGGCCATGATTCAGAACGTGCTAGGTGAAACAGGTAGGTAGAGAGGGGTAGGTAGAGCCCACCCCTCTGGATAACTTACGTCGGGGAAAGAATGAAAGCAAGACCTGTCTTTGTGAAGTTCCTTTATGTATTGACTCCGGATATCTCCTCCATGCAGCCAGACGAATGGTGCAGCCCCACTGGGGCTGAAAGAATGATAAGCTTAGGCTGTATCTTGATAACTCCAAAGAAATATCTGATGAAAGGCGACACTTTCTAAAGGCCTGCTGAATGGCCTAACTTCTTATCATATGACACTCCTGGCTATCTTCAAAATTAATTTCCAATCTCAATAAGCTGCAGAGTCGTTTTTGATGAAGGTCTGAGCCACTTAACCTGCTCAGAAGACTTTTCTGGCTGTTTCCAGTACTCCTACTTAATTTTATTCTAGAATTTAGATGAAAAGGTCTGAATATGCAGCCATGGCTTGCATAGCTTGACTAGACAAAGATCTTGTTTTCTTGCCAGTTTCTGCTTTTGCTTTGTTATACCTCTCCCCTCCCCTCCCCTCCCCTCTTGCCTTAATGTAGTCAATGATTTCGTAGGGGCTGGATATGATAGATTGCTCCATTATCTTAGAATTATAGAATCACAGAACAATAGAGTTGAAAAGGACCAGGGGGCCATCAGGTCCAACCCCCTGCTCAGTGCAGGACAGACATCCCTCTCAGATTCCTCCAATGTGGGAGAGACCACAACCTCTCTTGGAAATTGGTTCCATTGACATACTGCTCTAACAGTCATAAATCTATCTGCTATCTATCTATTTATTTTATTTATTTAAAACTTTTATATGCCATCACCACATGCCTCGGCATCTCAGGACGGCTCACAACATGTACAATTAAAAACAATAAAACAATAACAAATTCCATAAAATTATATAAAAACAAAAACAAAAAAGCGACTGTTAATGATAAAATATTATTTTTTTAAAATAGCCATTAAATAAAAAGGTTTTAACCTGGTGACGAAAAGCATATAGACTCAGCACCAGGCGCATCTCTCCAGGGAGTGCATTCCATAACCTGGGTGCCACTGCAGAGAAGGCCCTGCTCCAGGTAGTTGTGCTTTTTATCTCCTTTAAAGAGGCTCCCGGAGCAAAGCCTCTCCTGCAGATCTTAAGAGGCGTAAGGGCATGTGAGGGAAGAGGCGCCCCTTCAGGTATCCTGGCCCCAAGCCATTCAGGGCTTTATAGGTTAAAACCAGCACCTTGAATTTGGCCCGATCTTTAACTGGAAGCCAGTGGAGATGGAAGACCGGCGTTATATGAGAATATAACTAGTTGGAACCTGGCTTCTTGTAACTTGAGCCAGTTTTTCCATGTCCTCCACTGGGATGATTGAGAAGAGATGCTGTCCTTCCTCTTTGTGACACCCTTTCAGGTACTTGTACAGTGCTATCATATCCCTCCCCAGTCTTTTCTTCTCAAGGCTAAACATGCCCAGTTCCTTCAATCTTTCCTCATAGGGCTCTGTTTGCAGTCCCTTGTCCTCCTCTGAAGCCTTCTCAGCTTGTCTGCATCTTTCTTAAACTCTGGTGCCCAGAACTGGATGCAGCACTCCAGATGAGGCCTAGCCAGTGCTGAGTAAAGGGGAACTAGTACTTCACATGATTTGGAAGTGATATTCCAATAATGCAGCCTGGAATAGCATCTGCCCTGTTTGCAGCCACATAGCATCGCTGACTCATATTCAGCTTGTGCCCTACAACAATTCCAAGATCCTCCTCCCTTGCAGTATTGTTGAGCCAAGTATTCCCCATCTGATAACAATGCAGTTGGTTTATTTTTCCCAGGTGCAGAACTTGGCATTTGTCTCTACTGAATTTCATTCTGTTGTTTTCGCCCAAGCATTGTAACCTGTCCAGATCACCTCAAATCTTCTTTCTTCCTGGGTATTAACTACCCCACCACCTTCGTGTCATCTGAAAATCTGATTATCGTTACCTACACTTCCTCATCCATGTCATTAACCAAAATGCTGAAGAGAACTAGGCCCTGCCTGTTCATTGCTTTGGAGATCTTGTTTTATTAGGTTGGTTTTCATTTATTATTATTTTCTGTTCACTCCTGCCCCCATTCATTCTAAGGGTGAATGGCATGGTGAAGATCATTTGAAAAGCATTTTACCTATAACCTGGGTTTTGATTTATTTAGAAATAGTATCCTTTGCAGAGAAGGCAAGATCTGTAAGTATACAAAGGGAAACAATATATTTATTACTATTCTATGTTTAAAGTGATTTCTCAGAATGTCAAGAAATATGGCTTTTCCACAGGAAATGTATCTGATGGCAACAGACCCCTAGCAACTGACAGGAGACTGATGTAACAAAGACTTATGTAACAGATACATCTGTTAGGTTTAAAGGGGTTGTGATTTTAATCTATAAATAACTTTTTTCAGTTTAACAAATTATTATTGATGCTGACAGTTGGTTTTAGAATGTAGTTGAAAAACACAATAATAATTGGTTTAATTAATGTATACAGTCCCAGTCATGATTTTTCAGCTGTGCTTCATGAACATTTCAGCAAATTGCTTGATACAGTTTATTACTTTCTTATGAGGGAAAGAGACATTAATGAGATCTTAGATACCTTCTTGGGTAGGAATAGGCCAGCCCGTAAGAGGTGAGAAATTGTGAGCCTTGCAATTAAGGCCTGTATGGCTGAATTCAGCATGATTGGCCCTTGGGGAATAAAGCATCCACATGGGGGAGATTATAAATGCATTACCTTCCGTTGACCATAACTGCTTTCAGCTAGACTGCTTTTGGATTTCCACATCCTTGATACAGCAAATGAGCGAATACAAGTGCTGGTAAAATCAGATCTTGGTCCACTTTGTTTGGGCTTGCAACTTATAAATTGGCCAAGGACTACTGGTCTTTAATCTTTCTTTGTTAAATGATGAGTCTTGCAAAAATCAAATGTTTGCTGAGGTACAAGCATATAGTGAAATTAGCAAGGATACAGCTAACTCATGTTCCACTGAGTGGGAGGCTAGTAAAGCTTTTATCCAGGGTGATAATATCCCTGTTCCTTCTCATAAAAATAAAATTTAAAAGGAATTAAAAAAATAACTTTAAATGACAGGTAAAAAATCTTATAATTCTTCAACTTCATGTCTTTATCAGGAAAAGCAGCATGTTAATATGAGTTGAACAATATCCTTTCACAACAGATAGAATTTGCTTCAGCCTGTTTAAAAGAAACATATTGGGAGAATGATGAACAGCCAGTAAGATTTTAAGCCAAAAAAAGCTCAAGCAATATTTTTTCAGTGATTAAAATTTGTAATGGCAAGATATATACTTATCCTGAAGTCATAAAAATGTATTTTTAAATTTTTAGAATCATGTAGTAAAGATTGTGAAATATGAAAAAGTTACAGAAAATTTATTTTCACATGCAAAACTTCCTTATTTAGATACTTTATAAAAGCAAGAACTAATATGAAAACTGAGAAATCACCTGGTCTAGATCAATTTCCAACTGAATAGTATGAAAGATTTACTAATTTCATTTTTTTAGTTCCCAGTCTGTATCATTTGTACAATTTCATTTTTGAATTGGATTTGTTCATTTATTTATTCATTTATTAGATCCCACTGCTATTATTTCTTCACATGCAGAGAAGGCTTTTGACAAAATTTATTTGAAATTTAGATTGAAATTTTGGTTTTCCTGCAGAATTTCAGAAACAAATTAATGTTTTTTATTAAAGTGATTTCTCTTTGGTGAGAATGAGCATGAGTTTCTCATAAGAGGTGAGCTTGTCCATTCTATACACTGATATAAGATCTTTGCTTGGCAACAGAAAGCAAATGTCCGTAGATTTGCCCATAATTGTATATCATTTATGGATATTCATGTTCTTCTTAACTATCTGCCTACCTCTTGAAACTTAATGCAAGGTCAGTGTAAATGGATTTTCTGCCCCCCTTTAGACAGCTCAAAGAGTAATATTGCAGCATTTGATGGATAATCAGCCACCAGCAATAATGCAATGGGTTGATGAAATCGCTGAAAATTTTTGAAATTTTTGAATTGGTGACTTTTTTGGGGCGACAAGTTAACACAGTTTACAAATGGGCAAATACATGGTTATTTGGGCTTACTTTGTTGAAGTCTAAGCATAACTTACTTCAAGAACAGCAGTATATCTTTACATAAAATATTTAGTGGTACACAATACACAAATGTGTATTAATGGCAATAGATTTACTTAAATCTCATGTAAGAACTAATATTTCATTTTCATTTATTTTGTCATTTTTTCTTTTTTGCCTTGACCTTGGTTTTGGATTTTGAAATTCAAAATAAAAATGAGCTTATGTCTTGGCATGCATGATGCTTTTCCACATATACCAGTTTAGGATTGCATGGTCCTCAGTTGAAAGACTGACTTGCTGTGATTGGTGAAAATTCTAAATAGTAGATTTTTAGTAACTACATTTTCTAGTGCTACTGATGCTGCAATCTAGATATACATTGTTTGTATGTATATAGTTTGTATTTGTAGATAACAATATTCATTTTGTTTCATAGTTGTTGCAGGAATGTAGCAACTATATAAACATTCATTAACTTCCCATGCAAGCAAATACTCAAGGTGTTGCCAAAGCAAAGCAAAGCAAAGCTTATATGGAGCAAGAAATGTTTGATGTTCAATCAAAACGAACGGATCATATCATAAATGTATGTTGGCTTCAGGAATACATCAAATACACTATGGCAAAACCTTTGTGTGGACCATGAGAAACTATGGGAGGTTCTGAAAGAAATAAATGTGCCTCAGAACTTGATTGTCCTGAAGTGTAACCTCCATCATGGACAAGAAGCTCCTGTTTGGACAGAATCGGGAGAAACAGAATGGGTACATCTTGGCAAAGGTGTCAGACAAGGGTGTATTTTATCTCCTTATCTGTTCAGTCTGGACACGGAACATATCACAAGGAGAACTGGATTAGGATCAGAGAAAGGAGAAACAATGGAAGACATGCCAATAATTTAAGAAATGAACATGATACCATGTTACTGGCAGAAAGCATCAGAGAATTGAAAAAGCTCCTCATGAAAATGAAAGAAGAAAGTGCAAAAGTATGACTGCACCTGAATATTATAAAAACAAAAATCATGTCTTCACAACTTTATAGTCAGCAATGAAGAAATTGAAATTATGAAAGAGTTTACATTCCGTGACTCAATTATCAATTCAAATGGAAATTACAACCAAAAATTAGACAATTGAGACTTGGAAGGGCAGCAGTTAAGGTACTAGAAGGAATCAAGTATATGGAGATTTCACTGGAAACCGAGTCCAAAATCATCTGCAGTATTGTATTCTCAATTGCTATGTAAGGGTGTGAAAGCTGGACAGTGAAGAAAGTTGGCAGGAATAAAATCAAAGGAGAGATGTACAAGTGGCTCCTTGATGAAATCAAGCTAGAATATCATCTAGAAGCAAAATGACAAAACTGAAGCTGTCATACTTCAGGGACAGATGAGAAGACGAGACTCACTTGAGAAGACAATAATGCTAGGGAAATTGGAAGGCAGAAGAGAAAGACAAATACCAGATGGATTGATTCCATAAAGGAAGCCACAGCTTTGACTTTACAAGAGCCGAACAAGGCTGTCAAGGACTGGACATTTTGGAGTGTTTTCATTGATAGGGTTGCCAGAAGCTGGTCGATGGCACATAACAACACCACAAACATAACTAACTAAATAAATGTGTCTTAAACAGCCAGATGAAGAGAATAAACTTATTTTCATACTGTGTCTATGTTCATTCAGCTATAGAATTAATATCTGTTAGAAATACTTCCAAAATTCTCCAAATTTCTCCCAGGATTTAAGAATCTGAGATAGCTTACTCTATAAGCTATCTATAGCAGAATGTAATGAATCTTCCATTGTTCCATTTTACAAAGAAATCAATTATTTGTGTAAGTTTTTAAAAATGTATTTTTAATTCTAACATTTCAGCACAGTACTTTTTTGTTTTTGTGCAACATGGTGCATTTTAGTTCTTTCAGTTTCTTCAAGAAACCTGTAATAAGCCAGCCAATAATGGAGTAGGCCTCTCAGAGGTTGTCCGTTACTGTTATTGTTAGGGTCCTTTTGGAGACAAGGGGAGAAGAGCTCTCACTCTCCCTCTCTCTCCCTCTCCCCCCCCCCGTGTGTGTGTGTGTGTGTGTGTGTGTGTGTCCTGGAGTACAAGTTTAGAAAATAATCTGACTTTCTTCATTTTTTTAAAAATAAACTGAATAAATAGCGGAAGATGGTGTGCATTTGTGGCAATCTATGTGGATCTAGGTAGATAAAAAAGCAATGACTTAAACCTAAAGTGTCGCATTAAGGTAATGGTTTAGCAATGTAGGGCTCTAGCTACAATATCTAAAATTCATCAGGGATATTAAGAAATCTGCTGAACTGTGTGAGGGCTTAGGGGAATTTCCATCATTGCAAGCAACCTGTAGGGAATTCAAGAATTCCTCAAAACAAATCTGGGAGGCAATGATTAACATCTTAAGAATGAAACATTCCATAGGCGAGAGAGGCCTATTCCAGGCCCGGCAGCCATTTTATCCCTTGGGACATCCCTCTCCATTTCTGGGGAGAATACACAGTCCTACATACACATTAATGCACAGTTTTAATAAAGAGAAAAAATCAGCAGCAAACCAAACTGTAGCATGACAGAGCAATAACAGTATTGCAATTAGCTTATTTCCAAGTTAAATGTAACTCTTTTGGCACTCATTAGCCACTTTGGAGCACCAGAAGGAGCATCATTAGCTTGCAAACAAGCTAGGTGTTGCTGCTGCTCTGCAGCTTCTTCAGATGCCATTTTTTGTTTTATGTTTATTTCTGGAGCAGCAGAGGGCTGTACGCAGCCAACAGGTCATATATTGTCTAGCCTTTCTTTAAACTGCAAAGTCCTTTTACCGACTGGGCTAAAAGGAAATGTATTTCATTTTCCATGTTGACAATTGCAGCCAGAATTCTCTCTGTTCCATGCGGAAAATAGAACAGATTCCTTGGTCAAGCATGTAAGTGATCTGGCTTTGATGAACATACTGATCTTTTTCCAGCTTTGATTCTGTTCGCATGGCCATGGTCATTTGTGTTTCTTTGAAAGTGTTGGCTTCATATACTAATGATAAAGTGTGCAGCCTACGTTTCTGTCTATGAAATGTGTACCTTATTTCCAAAACTATACAGTCCGTTGCATAGGCTGGACAGCCCTCTCCAGTTTCAAAGTCAGGGTAATCTGAATCTGAAAGTGCTTCATGGGATATCTGAATCAATTATTGTTAAAATGGTGATTATTTGGGAGATGGGCTTCTGTACTACTTCTGTATGCGTGTGTTTTAGCAATTGGAGAGAATGCCAATTCCTCTGTATTTTCAAGTGACCCAACCTGTTGTTCATTTCCTAGATTTCACTCTTCCCTGTCAGAGTTTACTGGGCTCTACATGTTGCAGTGATGATAATGAGAACACGTACAGTTCATGCTTTTTCCTGTGCGGAGAATGCAAGGAGGCTCCCAGGTCCTCACAACAGCGACTTTGGCAGCTTAAGTAACACACTAAGTAAAGTCATGGCTAAGTAAAGTCCAGAACCTCACCTTCTACTCCAACACTCAATCCATTAGACCTTACTGGTGATACCATTCCTGGCTCAATACTTGTATACAAAATGCCTATATTAAGCAAAATGTATTCAAAACAACACTGTATGCTCATTTTGGGCAAAATTGCATACAAAACCGCAAGTACTATAGGAAATTGCATACAATCTCCATGATTTCCCTGATGGGTTGCATTGTTATTGTTGCTTTCAATGCAGAGACCAATGAAGAAATTGTCTGGAATGGACTGACGATTGAACACAAGAGACACAGGTATGTAGCTACTGGAAAGAGGCTGATTCATTCATCCCTAATTCACATATAGAAATCTATTGTTATTCTTTTCTCACTCAAGCTTGCTATGAATAGTTGCAGATGGTGACATAATGGCTGGAGGAAGAAACAGCTCAGAAATCTCATTCCAACAGTAAATTCTTGCTACCAAATGCTGTACATTGGCGTTCAGGGAAGGCATCGTAATTCCTATGTGGAAATGTAGCTGCTTCTCTTTTTAGCTTGTGTATGCCTCTGGTGGAGACATTTACATACAGTTAGAGGGGTTAATGAATAGAAAAGTCCTGGCAGTGATGAGCCTTTGATGACTTCTCTGCTGATCTTTTCCCTGGCAAGTCAAATCTGTGGGGAGAATGGTTTAAATGGACCATAACAATAGCACATTAACAGATGGAGCCCTAGGTATTCATTTATGTATATTCTATTTGAACTGGGTTTCTGAAAGGGATGCCGAAAGGGTTTCGGAAAGATGACACTGAAATGTTCAAACATTTGCTTTGCTTTCCTTAAAAACAAATGCTCTGTTTTTTGAGACAGTGTGCACTTGTCTCCATCAATAGCTCCCAAAACATGGGTAAGAAAAGAAAGAAATGGAAGGCATATTTGCTTGTCACAGGCAGGTCTAATTCAAGAGCGGGGATTTCTTAGCCTTCCAAATCTTATGAAATTACAACTCCTACCATTCCAGACCATTCCTGGCTGCAGCTGATGGAGGTTGCTTTCTCCTGGTCTTTGCATCTCCACATCCTCTTTCTTTCCCCTTGTTCTGTGATGCTCTCGTGACTCTAACAGAGCTTGTTACAAGCTAGATTATAATGTGATCACCTGCTTATCTGAAAGCTGTGTCATTTTCTCAGGACATGGCAAATGAGCTCATCACAGCTTAGCTTCCGGGTTTGCACAGCGGCATTCATCAAAAGGATCATTGCTGTGTTATTAGGTGGAGAAGAATAATTCTCACCTGGCCTAACCTTGATGACGGACTTCTGTTAACACTGATGAACATGCAGTCCTCTTGAAGGCAAAAGAGGAAATAATATTGGGTGATTCTTTCTTGCTTTGCTCTCTCCAAACCCCACATTCAGGATCAGGGCCTGAGGGACCCTGCAAGTGCCTGCAGAACCAGGAACATGTTTGCAGGTGCTAGCAGGGAGCAGCTGAGGAGCAATGATGCAGTGCAGGTGCAGGCCCTGGAGACCAGCATCAAAGGCCCCCCTGCACTGCTGCTCTCTGTGGCAGCAATACAAGGTGTTGCTGTGATTCGCATGTGCTCTCTGGCTCCTCATCTCTTCTCAATCCTGGTACTTCCCTCACTCTACTCTGTTCATACCTGTTCCTGCTTCCATCCTTCTCTCCAGTCTGAGCCTATTCCCAGGTACTTGCACCTGTCTTCCTTGACCTCACCTTGATCTTGACTGTCCTTCTGGAACTTGACCTTTGCACTGTACTCATGGATTGTGCCTTTGGATGGTGCTATCTTGGACTGTGTTTTCTTGGGTCTGCCATGTCCCTGGCTTTGACTCCGAACCATGAAATAAATGTGTCTTTTGCTTCTGGATCACTGAACCTGCTGCAGGACTCCATCTTGCACCCGTGCCCTGGTCCTGGCATTCCAACTTTAGCTGCCTAAGCTACCTGGAATTTCACACCTACTAAATAAAAAACTAGGGAGGGACTAGTTAATTTATCTGCTTCTGCCTGCACACAGAGAAACACAACTCTTTGTTTAAATTTCCCATTTAACCCTATCTTAGAAACATAGAAACAGAGCGAGTCAGAAGGGGCCTCCTGGACCATCTAGTCTGACCCCCAGTTCCAGCCAGCTCCACTCATAACATGCCCACCATGTGCATGTCTAGCCTTCCTTGAACACCCTCACCGATGGGGCCTTAACCACCTCCCATTCCGTACCTTCAGGGTCCTAACAGTCAGGAAGTACTTCTTGGCATCCAAATGGAACCTTGGTTCCCTGACCTTCACTCTGTTGGAGCGCATCCTGCCCTCCTCTGCAAGGGAGAACAGGTCTCTACCCTCCTCCATGTGGCACCCCGTCACATACCTGTATGTCACTAACAGATCCCCTCTGAGTCTCATCTTCTCTAGGCTGAAGAGACCCAGTTCCCTCAGTCTCGCCTCATACGGCTTTCCCTGCAATCTGGCCACCATCCTTGTGGCCCTATACTGCACTGCCCCTTTGAAATGTACTTTCTCTCAAAAGAGCCACTTATTTCTAAAGCCATTTTTCTCTCAAAATCTGTATTTTTAACTAGATTTTCTTATTTATTAATTTAAAATATTTACCCCATCCTATATGCAAAAGCATCTCAGGACGGCTTACAGAAATCAAAATGTGTTGACACCAGCAGACCTATTTTGAACCTCTTCTTTATGAAAAGTATTACAATATGCAGGGCCTGCAACAATAGCCCAAGAGCAATCAGACGTACCCTGGATCAATTGTGCTGATGGAAATGGGCTTCCCTGCTCACACATTTCACCCCTGTGGAAATGCTACAGGGTGAGTTAGGAAATGAGCCAAATGGGTAGAGTTCAGCGTGGTGTGGAGCAAGGAGATGGGTGGAAGGCGCTTACAGAAACAGCCTCTCCTATCTCAGAAGTCCCCTTCCTCTCAGGGAAGGCAACGTCTGCATCCAACCCTATATCCTAGCTGGAAATTGTCAGCATGGAAACGAAAGCATCCTTATCTTTCGCTATAGTTCCTTTTAACCCAGTCAGTCAAAGGACTTCACAGTTTAAAGCAAGGCTAGGCAGCATATGGCCTGTTGGCTACACCACAATAATTGTGTTACAATAAGCTTTTTTCCAAGTTAACTGTAACCCTTTTGGCACTCATTAGCCACTTTGGAGCACCAGAAGGACCATCATTAGCTTGCAAACAAGCTAGGTGTTGCTGCTGCTCTGCAGCTTCTTCAGATGC
>NW_025335550.1:21267905-21351174 GCF_004798865.1 Varanus komodoensis | reverse complement strand
GCATCTGAAGAAGCTGCAGAGCAGCAGCAACACCTAGCTTGTTTGCACACAGATATTTCTCCTCTGAGTGGAAATAGTTGTAATATTTTTGCCACAGGACCCTCCCAAACTCCAAGCTCTCTTTCTCAATCAGTAATTGCCAGCTCAGCCCCATGTCAATGTCATATAAAATCAGGATTCTTTGCCCTCCAAAAAAGTTTTAATAAAGAGAGAGTTTACATTGTTTGCACTTGGTATTTCCCAATCTGGGGAGATCAATGTTACAGGGGTTGCTACAGGCAATGGAATTACAAAGCACTAAGGAGAAATGAGGCTGAGTAGAGTGGGAAATGAAAAGGTATAGAAAAGAGTAGCATGAAAAAATGCTACTATGCCAATGCCAATATACAGAAAATTATGGGAAATAGTTGGGGCTTTCTCAAATAGTTTCCTCTCAGTTCTACTTTGATTTAATGGGTTATTAAGAGAACAACCAGATGGACTATCTTTAAGTGAAAGGCACATGTTCCACTTGATCCCAAATGCCACAATCTATTTTACTTATATTCATGCTGATTCCTCCTAGTTAAAGTTGGGGGCTGGGGTGGGAGAAAATCAAATCAGCACAGGGTGCACACAGTCCAAATGACACTAAGTGCGAATTTGGTGGCTACTGCTTCTTCCTTTTACAGCTTAAGGGGAAGTTCCAATTAGATGCACTTCACCCCCAACTATCTAATTGGCTATATTGGACTTTCTCCCCATCTCACTTTTTTTTTTTGTTTAGTCGCAAAGTCGTGCCCGACCCATCACGACCCCACGGACAACATTCCTCCAGGCTCTCCTGTCCTTTACCATCCCTTGGACTCCACCCAAGGCCACATCCACTGCCCTACTGACTCCATCCAGCCACCTCATCCTCTGACATCCCCTTCTCCTTTTGTCATCAATCGTTCGCAGCATCAGGGTCGGCTCCGGTGAGCCGTTCCTTCTCCTTAGGTGGCCAAAGTATTTGAGTTTCATCTTCAGTATCTGACCTTCTAAAGAGCAGTCAGTGTCGATCTCCTCTAAGACTGACTGGTGCGATCTCGTTGCAGTCCAAGGGCCATCTCACAATATTCTTTGCATAAATAAAGATTTCAGCTTACTTGAGGCACACGCATGGAGGACAACTTGAATCTGATCATTCGCCACATTCTGACACTGATGTGGTGCTGCTATTTCTCAGACTCCTCCATTAGAATAGAGTTTTATTAGATGTGAGATGTGGGACAACTCAGGGAAAAGCAGGCCTTGCTTTACAGTTCCACTGGGCAGTAATTTCTCCTTCTACCCAATTTTACCATTGAGTAGGTGCAGGGACCTCAATTCAGAGCTTAACCTCTTTTATCCCACTGTCTAGGGACATATGCATTTATTCTACAGTAAGAAGGAAGGAAGATACAGCTGTTATACATGAATTTACAGCATGGACTGCTTTGTCCCTGAGGAGTAGGCCAATAACTGATCTCTGGCTATTCTAGCAGACATCAGTCCTGTTATCTTGTTCAGCTTTGGCCCTGTACCTCTTCTTCCACCTTATTGATTATCCGAGTCCTGACTTTAACCTCACATTTAATGTGAGCTGTTCTGCTTATATGGACTTCCATTCACTTATATTCCTTAGAGGTAGAACAGGTCAGGGTGAGCTTCTTTGTACTCCTTCTTAGATCTTGCTGTATGTACGGTAAAGATAAAAGAGTCTGTGCAGATTTTAGTCCACTTAGCCAATGGTGAATAGGGGATGGTGCTTATTTCTGTTTCTAAGGCCATGAGCCAGCACTGTCCCAAGACAATCCCATGAGCATGTGGCCACCATGACATCACAGAGAGCTGTGACCTTCTCGCCAAGGCAGTACCTATTTATCGACACGCATTACATGCTTTTGGACTGCTAGGTTGGGTAGGAGCTGGGGCGAACAACGGGAGTTCATTCCATCTGGCAGAGGCTGGGCTCGATACACTGGACTGCTGACCATTTCTGGCCGACAGTTCCAGCATCATTAAGCCACTGCACCACCACTTACCCTTCTTGCTGTATGTAGCCAGTTTTTATTTACTGCCAAGTCTTGCAAACTGTTTTGACCTTCCATATTTGTGAGGATCCAACTGACTATCAAATGGGACTTGTGACAGCAAGTTTAATTCCTAGTACTGCCATCTCTGTTGGGAAGCTACTGAATCATCCGAATGAGAAGGAGACAAACTTTGCCATGAATATTTGGTTCCGCTTCAGTTTTAATTTGAACTATAAAAGTTGGGGATGTACTGTAGCTTGCAGTTTCAAGTTTGTACATAGACAGATGTATTTCTCTCTTTCCCTTGAGGTCATATTAGAATTTTAATCTCCTAAAGCCGAACTTCCAGAGCATGAACTGTCATTAGCACAATGGATGTTCTTTCAAAGAAGGACCAATCCACATGTTCATACAAGGTATGAGAGAAAACCAATAAAAATATGCCATCCGATTACATTTTGCTTCCCTGTGGACAAGGTGGGTCTAAACTGCCAGAAAAAACAGACGCCCCCTCAATATTTACACATTATTCTTTCCAGCTGAAAAAATAGGTTGCACATCAAAATGTTTCAGTGACCGCGCCTACCTCTGGACTTCATCTTGGAAAGAAAAATGTGCAACCATTGATGGTTGACTCATTTCTTCATAGATGGAGAGGGAGCAGGCGGGAGAGTCCTCCTGGCAGTGTTACGGAACATATAGTTAACTTTTTCCCAAGCAGATATGGAACCCGACCGTATGCTTTTTTTTTTAATGGTGAGTAAGCTCCAGTGGGACATTTGCAGTTAAGTATGCATACCACGGTTCTTCCAAATAATGCCCCATGTGTAGCTCAGAAAGTAATTTAGAATAGATACTTGCTGGTATAATAGATAAATGCATATTTGAAAAAGAAAATAGCTGTTGCTTTCAGAGCTGATAACAGCCCATGATTCATTACTAGTATTCACTCAGTGATCCCATTGGTCCTTACTGTTTAAAGAGAATCCAAGGTGATATGGTGGACCGGTTAATTGGATAGCTTTGCACAATTCCATAGCTTGTTGTTTGCAGTTATGAAACATTTTATTCAGAAGTATGTGTCTGTATAAGTCTAGGGCTGACATCTTATGCACACTTACTTCTAAGTAAGAGTCATAGGACTTGGTTCTGAGAAAACATGCAATACATAGGGCTGTGCAGAGAAACATGGCCTGGCTTATTTGGGCTCACTGGATTTTCTGCCCGCTTCTCATCCAGTAACAGGAAATGAGCAAAGTTGGCAGAGGTGGGAGTTCCACAGGATTCTGTCTCTAAGACAGATTGTACTTTGCATTTTCTTTAAACCATGTGAACAATTTGTATAAAGAAGCATCCGAAACCCTCATGGCTCTGCTGTGATTTGTGCATAACTGGCTGTCATGCACTAATTGAGATTTGTGTACATTGTAATTTGCACAATTTGACTGATTCTGCAGAAATCCTTGCAGAGTCATGTGGGTTTTGGGTGCCTATGGTTTGTGATTGCAAGGTCACAAACTGCAGTCTGATGTAGAGATGGACGTCTGCAAGCTTGCGTGACTCACACCCCAGTGATTTGGAGCCCTCAGAGAGCTAATGAACTGGAAGGGCAGATCATACAAAGCCATCACACTTCCACCCTCATAGCAGATTCTTCACACGTCCTTTAGCCACAATGGCCTTCCCAAGCTCATCACCCTATTTGCAGACCTTAGCGCTGGAGAGCATTCCAGTGATTGGAAGAATGTGCAAAGGCGAAAAAAGTTTCCGTTTCACTTACATGCAGTAGTTCATTCCACCACTGCTTCTCTGGACCACATTTTGGTATGAGGACATGTGACAGAGTGAAAAATAATAAAGCGTGACTTCTTTATTAATTACAAGGATTTACAGAGAGCTGCAGTTTGAGCAAATTCATGATCTCAACCTGTGAGGTGAGAGCTAGGAAGTATATAACTTCCATTGTGTACCTTAGCTGTGCAACTCAACTCTGGATCAAGGTGCTGGGGGAGTACACGAACTGATTTCTACTTCTCATCACTTAAGACCTGAAAAGAGACCCTGCACCTAAACTCTGTATTCTTGCTGTCCATCATAAGGTCGGATGATGCCTAGGAGGGTAACTATTTCTCAAGGCTCTTCAAGCCTGGTTGGTTGGTTGGTTGGTTGTAGAAGTGCTACTCTGCTGTAAGATGTTTGAGGTCCTTGCTAGGATAGACTTTGGTCCCTTCCAACCCACACCTGACCTTCATAATATGACTAAGGAAACAATGGGAATTAGAACGAATTATGGAATATCAAGAAAAATGTCAGCAGACAAAGAAGATGGAAAGATACTTTCAAAATAAAATGTAGCATGGCCAGAAGAAGTGTGGAGAATAACTGATTATTAAAGGTGGAAGTGGTGGGAGAGGGTGGTAAGACGTAGTGAAGCAAAGTTGAGTTGGCCAAGTTCTTAATACAACTTATTTCTCCCTTCAACAGTTGAGTGTAAAAGAACAGAACAAAAATATGTCTGCAGAAATGGATGAGCTCCCATGCCATGTGGATGATTTGACCTTGCACTATATCAGGGAGAACATTACAAATGAAAACTCACATAAATGATCTTTCCTTCTTTCTTTTTCTATTTTATGGTCCACATGTCTCAGCTAATGTATACTAATGCAACGCTTGGTGATGTATTGGACCATGCCTTGTATGCTTTTGCTAGAGTGCACTGGATATCCTATTTAGTGGAATGGATTTCGATTGCTGCTTCAGTGCCATTTTCTTTAATAGGTTGGAAACTTTGATTCCATTAGCATGTTTAGCGCATTCCTTCTGCTGATGCTTTCAGGTTGACTTCCATGCTACAAGGGGATGGAAATTAGCAGGAGCAGGTCCTGGGTGACCTGATTTCGACTCAGGAGATCACCACAGTGGAGGAAAGTATGTTGTAGATCTGATTGACTCATTGTGTCAGGGAAGCCGAGTACTGTAAATGAAGGAATTAATAACAGATTGAGCCTCTTGGGATCGATTTGCCTCCCGTGCTAAGCAACAGCCAGAAAAATGAAATATTTGCATTTGAAACAGTGTTGATTCTTTTTTTCTATTTCCTGTCAAAATCACTATCTTATTTTCATGGAACTTTCACAAAGAGTGAAAATGGAATTTGGCACCCAGAAATGGATTGTCAGGAGAAGATGCCCTTGATCAGCTAGTATTATTATTGTTTTTGGTATCAGCACCACCATCATTACTACTATGACTTCTACTAAGGGTATTAATAATAAAAATCACCCCAAAAGTAATAAATGAATGCTTCAAGTAACTAGCTTCTAAAATCTGGGCTGATGCCCTAGCTGTGACAGGTTAGAAACTTGCCAGTTCTTTTTTGTAAAATACTAGCTTGTGTTTCCAAGTCAGGGGCAGGCAACCTGGTGTCCTCCAGTTGTTTAAAACTGCAGCTCTGTTCCACTCTAGCCAGCACATGATGGGAGTTGTAGTCTGCAATTTTTGTAGATCATCAGCCAAGTTACCTAGCTCTGTTTTACGGGATGGGGACACATCCCTAGGAAATCAGTTCCCTCTCCAGTGACCTTCTGTGGGCTTTACGACTTTGTTTCCATTAGAAGCAAGATTCTTAGCAGGGCCAGCAAATTGTAGAGTTCAGAAGTTAGTAACAGCCAACTCTTAGAAGGCAGGAGTGAGAGGAATAGATTAATGTGGAGAGTCTTCCAAATCTATCAGATGGAGGAACATTTTGGGAGGATGTCATGGGTGTTGTCACAAAACAGTTTCTCTCTCTCTCTCTCTGTGTGGGGGTACCCATTCACAAAATGGTTCCTAAGGTAGGTGTGTCCAATCACAAAATGCATTTCTCAGCAGGCAAAGTATTGAAGCTAAAAGCAAACACACGGAGACAAAACACCTATATTAAAAAATATACCAGGCAAAACATATACCATACCACGTTGGGGAATCCAGGATCAAGGAAGGAATAGAAAACCTTAAACTGCTTTTCTTTGCAGGTAACCTGCTCAGGACTGCATTGCAACTGTTAGTGGAGACGTGGGTAAGGCCCAAATCTCTCTCTCTCTCTCTCTCTCTCTCTCTCTCTCTCTCTCTCAATCGCATCCATCCATTTCTTCTGTGTGTATAGGATGCAAAGCTGTGGATGAATGGATGGGTACTATTCACACAAATCAATTCCTACCACCCCCATTCCCAGTCATCTATCCCTACAAATGCCCACAGCCTCCATTCACACAGAGCAGGATTGTGGTTCTTTTCTGGGCCTGTGAAAAAGAATCCCCATCCTCAGTAGCTAAAACAGAACTGCAGCAAGTTGCCAAGAGAGCAAGAGTGCCTGTATCTGTATTGCCTTGGCAGTTTTGTCTATTTCAGCTTGCTCTGTTTATTATAGTGGTTTTGCTTTCAAAATAAATTAATTAATTAAGGAAATAGATTTAAAAAAAAGAGTGATCCTGCAGCAGCTGACTGCTGGAACTTAGGAACTGGAAGGGAAGCAATGTACTCCAGAAAAGTGGGCTTTCAAGAAACTAGCAAGTCTAGTCAACCTCACCCCATTTTTGTGTCCTAAGGGGAGCATCTCTTGGCCATTCCCACCGGTCCTTGTGACCTGTAACACCAGGATGCTGTAGCCCAGCACTGAAGTGTGTCCTCCCTCCTCTTCCTAACTCCGCCTCCTTTCCAAAAATATAACCCCGAACTCACAACGCAGTGTTCTGTCCCATTCCAGGGAACAGGAGAATTCACCAAAACAGTCTTCTCTTTTGCATTTCATTTTTTAAAAAAAGTCGGAATGAGAACGGTCAGGAAAAAAGCAACAGAATTTTTCAGCACAGCATTAATTCAACTGCATGTTGGAGGCCTTACTCTGACACTCTTATGTTTTCCATGCCACCTTGACACTTGTGCATGAATTATGTGCCTTATTTTTTGAGGCACATACAGTTCATCACAATGATGGCTCTTACAGTACCGGCAAACAATACCAGTAGTATTTACTACAGATAGTAATTCTGTGCTCCTCCCCAGCCTTCAGTACCCATCTGTATATTTCACCTTCTTTCCAAATGCCTCATTATATTATAATTCTGCACAGGGAAGCAAACATCAGCATCTTCGTATTGAGAAACAGAAAAATCCAAACAGCTGCTGTCGTCCCCTAGCCTTGCATTCAGATGTAGGAGTGGGCAACAATTTTATTTCCAGATTATGCATGATAAAATATGTATGAAAATTTACAAATTTCTCAATTACGTTCCCCAGAGAATGTAAATCTGGGGAAACCGGAACTGACAGATGAGGATGTGTGTTTAGTCATATCTGTGGTGCTGGATTAAGAGTTGCCATCTCGTATTTTTTTTCTGCCAGGGTCTTCATCCTTAATTGTCACATGTCAGGCAGACTCAGCTTGATCTTCACCGCACCTATTGAATGTGTGTGGTGCTAACAGGTGAGAATTTCATCGTAGTTCATTCTTCATAAGAATGTACTGGATATCTGAAATTGCTTTCTATTCAGGCTGTCAAGGACGTGAGGCTGTGGCTTGACGAAAGAAAGCAGGAGAAAGCAACACCCACTGATTTCTCCATAACTGCTTACAGAAAATTATGTACCATTCCCATATCCGGTTGTGCGTAGAGGTCTTGTTTGGCTCATGTCAGAAGGCTGGCATGTGCAACTATGTCGTACAACTGTTCCCATTTGCCACTTTTGTGTTAATGGCCTTTTGGGAGGAGGCAATTCATTACGTCAAGGACAGCCTGAGTCGATGGTTTAAGGGAACTCAATAATAAACTTGAAAAAAGCTGCTCTGTGAAAGATGTGCTCTGACACATGCCTGAGAGTGTCATAGCGGATTCATGGGATTGTGTTGCTGACGGAGCCACTCCACAGAGCTAGGAGAATGTGCTCTAAATGTGGGTCATCATGTCCTTCTTCTGTAATCATTGCAAAGTAATGGCAAAGCCTTTATTATACTGAAAACTTGAAAAATGAAGGCGTGAGATGCTGCTACCACCATCCGTTGGAATACACTTAATAAGCTGTTCCTTTCTGCTATGTGTCAGTGTGATGACTGGAGAAAATTGAAAGATATGGCCATGATTGCATCTGGAAAATTTGGAAATGATCTAGATTCGGGAATATGTTTACATAGTAGCATTTTCAAAAAAAATGATTGCTAACATGAGATGCTCAGTCCATAAGCAGGGGTGGGCATCTTGTCACTCTCCAGATGCTTTGCCAGCTTAGACAATGGTTATCCACTTCACCCTTTAAAGGACCGTATCAAATGCCCTGGATCTGCTATCAGGAACAGATTAGCTTGCATCAATTTTATTGGCCAAGGTGTGTTAAGTAATAGCATTGCTGTATACTGAAGTTTCTTTCCTGCGGACATCCCAGCACTGCTTTATCCATGCACCTCTTATCCCAAACAGTTATTTTCTCTTAATCCCTAAACTCTCCTCAGTGCAGATTGACTGCTACAATTTGAACTTTGACAGATACTGAGGAGGCAGCTGAAATCCCGTCAATTTAGCATTTATTCTGAGACCTACCAAATTCAGGTGGTGTTTTCCGAGAGGAAGGGAAGTGGAGCTGCTCAGTTTTCCAGCAATATTCTGTCTCTTCACATCATTTCATTTTGGGCTGATTCTGTCTATAATCATTGACACAGTTTTCTGAGATGTCTGTAAACAGCTCCAGAACTCCAGCTGCTGTTAAGAACCTCAAAATAGCACACATATGTGGTTTTATTTCTTCTGCAGCCCAAATAAAAGGAGGAAACACATAGCTGGAAGCCTATGAGGGAAGCATAGCCCCTCTTCTCCTGTAATGCCCACCAATTAAACATCTTTAATGAAATGTTTTCATCTGTATGTGGGGAAGAGGTGTACAGCCATGGCCCGGTGATATGCAGAGCAGAAAAACCTGAGCTCACCAAGGAGCTCTGAATGTCACCTTGAACCTCATTGCAATTTGTCAGACAGCAAACTTGGAGGAGGGACTCATGAAAAAATGTGGATTTTCATGTTTGCGTCCCCAAATGTCCACCCCAGTTGTGCACAAAGTGTATGCAGTTCACACACATTTTTCAAAATTATACATTTTGTTCAGGCCCATTGTTCAAATATCGGCATTTTCTGACTGCATTTTACTGCTCCTCTGCTGCTTCCATTGCATGCAGAATTATGTGGAATTCACCCATAGATTGTGTTCAGGTCTTCATTCAATGCCCATAGATTGGAACTGCCTCAGCTCTGCTAAAAATGCCTAAAGAAATTGCCTTGCTATCCCTATCGCTGGCTTTCTTGCAGGCCTGCTTTTTTCTCGTAAACCACTTTCACTGGCTGAGGTATTTGCCCTCCCACCCTGTTTTGTGATTGATAGCTTCCTTTTCCAGTAAGCTGGGTGGATGGGGCGCTCTCAGGCAAAGCATCAGCTTCATGTGATGGCTGTGATAGTTTTCTAAGCGCACAGAGTCAGCACGTTCCTCTAGATTGCATGTCGTTCTATGCATGGCAGCGGGCTGTGTGCTTCCACCTGGAAATGGGCAAGTTAGAACAGCATTAAACACACTGCCAGGAGTGCAGTCCATGCAAAGTTGTGCAGGCCCTCAGGGAAACAGCTGGTAGTCCTATAAGAAGAACAAAAAGCAAAACAGGGCAAAGCCTTTGAGTCTGCCAGGACTGACACATTCATGGTTCAGAGTCCTGCTTCCTGCTGAAGATAAGGACCACTGCTTAGCACAGTGACTGGCCAGATAGGAAATCACTGCCACTTCTCCCTGAGCTAATCTATGCAGAGAAAACCAGAAACACTCTAGTGCTTCCCTCACCTGTCTGGACTGCCCACCTGTGCCCCAGCCACATCCCAGCTGTCAGCCCCACAGAAACAGGCACAGCCTCATGGCAACGCATCATTCCGCAGCTGTAGGATGGATCCTCGTCTGTTGTACTGTGGATCCAGCGGTGACAGGCAGGGAGACTCCCAAGTCAACAGGGAGTGATGGCATTTCTTGACTTGGCAGTTTTCCACAGTTGTAGCTGTGGGTCGGGGTCCTTATTTGAACCCCAGTGGTGCACCAGAGAGAAAGCTTCTGACAGGACTACTCCAAAGGATGCATTTCCGTATAGCACCTGGGATTCAGGGCTGGGTCTGGACTCCAGGGTGGCCCAGACTCAGGAAGCTGCCAGCTGAGCCTGGAAGAGGATCTCCCTTGCTCTGCCTCTTTCATTGTTACAGGAAAAAACTAAACTACTGAAACTAAGTGCTGATCTGAGGCCTCTGATGACAACCACATTGTAGGTTTTGAGTACTCCTATTAAGGATATGGGACTGCAGGTGGCGCAGTGGTTTAAACCGCTGTGCTGCTGGGCTGGTTGATCGAAAGGTCGCTGGTTCGAATCTGCACAATGGGGTGAGTTCCCATTGCTCTGTCTCAGCTCCTGCCAACCTTGCAGTTCGAAAGCATGCGAATGCAAGTAGATAAAAAGGTACCACTTTGGTGGGCAGGTAACAGCGTTCCCTGCACCTCAGTGTTTAGTCATGCCGGCCACATGACCATGGAGACTGTCTGCGGACAAATGCTGGCTCCCTCGGCTAGAAAACAGAGATGAGCACCGCCCCCTAGAGTCAGGCATGGCTGGATGTAACATCAAGGGGAAACCTTTACCTTTATTGAGGATATGACAACCTAGCTGACCAACTAGTTTTTTTTTTCTAAGGATCAAACATCTCAGCACAAACTCTGGATGTTATCCTTCCATGGTGGCAGGAGGAGAACAACCAAGACTCCTTGTCCATGCCATTGTCTCTGCTGAGATATCAGCTTCATTCACTTCTCTTTTTCTCAGCTGTAAACATACAACCTTACAGTTCAAAGGGGGCTAGAAGGCCATCAAGTCCAACCCCCTGCTCAATGCAGGGCTCGAGTCTCCCATCCAAATACTATCCAGGCCTGAGTCTGCTTAGCTTCTGAGGTTAGGCAAGATCAGGTACCTCAGGCCATATGGAAGCTATGAGGCAACTCTTCCACCAGCCAGGGAAGGTGTGAGGAAACATGGCGACTCTATTACTTACTTTGAGGCATTAGCAGCATTTAATACTAAGAAAGCATGAATGAAAAATGGTTGAGATTGTTAGGGTTCTCTGAACATCCTTTCAGCACTTGTCTCCCATTTGGAATCACTGTTTTCTTTGCACAAATCAAGCAGCGTTTGAATGGGAGATTTGTTCAAATCTCCATAAATCCATGACATTTCCTAATTGGCACAAACTGGCTCCACAGGCTAAAGCAGGACTGATTCACTTTCCTGAGGAAATTGGGAAATATGTGCAAGTCCAAGTGGAAATCAGGAAGAAGATGAATGCTGGAGATGTGTGAGGGAGCCACTCCGGGAATAAAGTCCAAGGCGTTTGCTGTGCTCACCTGGCTGAATGCCATGCTGTCCTCCCTCCATCAGAATTAGCCTGATGCAAACTGAGCCCCCTGCATTTGCACTGAGGTTTTGTTTAAAGGGGAAGGGACTGAGTGCTGAGACTCCTGGCCCTGTGAAGAGGAGAGCCGCAGATTCACCCACACTTGCTCTTTGAATTCAAGCCAACAGGGCGTCACTGACTGGATATGGCTGCTTTGAATGGCCATATATTGGAAGCCCCTTCTTCAGCTGGCTGGCCAACTTGCTTTTACAACTCTGTTCCATAGGCAGAAGGTGCCTCTTTTGTTGTTTTCCCCTGCCCTGCAGCTCAAACTTTTAGCAGAAATTATGAAAAGATTTTCATGATTTACAAAGAAACAAACTGCCCCTGCCTATATGAAAGGGATCTGCAGGGTTAAAATGGAACCCCCCACAAACCTAATGATCAGTTTCACTGGTCTCTGGTGGTGGTGGTGGTGATGGAGGAGGAGGAGGAGGAGATTTCATGTGATTCATGGCTAATAATAAACCAGTTGTGCAAGCTCACCAGGTTTATTCAATAGTAAGCCTCAGCTTTGGTGTCTTCATTGCAGCTTTTCTCAGATACGTGGATACAGCATTGCAGCCTTCCCCTGGAACTTTCTTTCTTCAGCTCACCAGCCTCCTAGAGTGGCACAGACAAGTTCCCCTATTCACAAGCAGAATTCTTTAGCTTACAATCTGTGCTGGCCTTTTTCAGCCTGCCACCCACCAGAGATCCTTTTTATACTTGATTTATAACTCACTTTTTTCCTCTTGCAAGAAACCCAAGAAGGCTTACATGAACTCCCTGGTCCCCATTCTGTCTTCACATGAATCTCACGAGGAAGATCAGGCTGAGAGTTCATGACTGGCCCAAAGTCAGTGAGTTTCCTGAGGAGTCTCCTGATTCCCAGTCCAGCATTTGGATCCCCCACACAACAGGTTGGATTATTCCTCCAATCATTCCCAACCAATTTACTCACTCACCTACTAACTGCAGTGATAGAAGATGCCATTCAACTTATCTAGGGGGCTCCAGGTTGGAGAAGGCTGGCCTGGTATGATAGGACATGTAGTCAAATAGATCTGGAAGCATTTGCCAGGGCTGGACAGGTCATCTAGTTTCTTATGGTTTACATCTCAGTTTCCCTCCTCTGGGGAAGGAAACATTCAGCAGGAGCAGCAAAAATCTGAGGAAAGGCCCAGCTCAGTAGCAGAACATTTTCTGGGCATGCAAGAGATCCTGGGTTCAAGAAAAGCTGCTGTTACTCATTGTACAATGGGAGAGAAGCCTGGGACAGATGGATCCCAAGTATCCATCTAGTGCATACTTCTCAGTTTGAGGAGATTCTCAGCACCCAACTCTCATTCATATTCACTGAACTCTGCTCCTGGTAGTTTATTTGCTTCTGGAAATACGGGAAGTGTATGAGGGAGGAATCTCCCATCCCGTTTTCTTTTCCAATATTCAGAGAGGGTGGCCAAATTTGATATCAATTATTGCATGTGTGCCTTTAAAAGCAGCTTTGGGTTGATACATAAGCATATGATACGTGAGGTTCTGTAGGACAATGTTGAAGTCTGGAGTGTGCCTATTCAGGGTGCCAACCAGCACCAGTCCTAGGGTGTCCTAGTAAACAGTCCAATGTATGAAAGATTGGAAAGCAAATCTAAAATAAGGTTCATGCTATATGCATCTTTATTGTTCTAATTGATTAAATTATGTCAGGATCCATGACAAACAGTCCAACCAGAATTACAAAACAGACGAAGTTTTTGGGCTTATTTTATATTTCCTTTTCATGAAGATAAACATGGCAAAAATGGATTCAACTAAATTAAGCACATATTGCAAAGTGCAGAAGATGAAGAGGGGTGAAGTCAACCTATACAGCTATAGAAGGATTGCGGGCAATTCACACAGGGGAAGCCTTGACATGTGCATATGGTCCAGATGTCTTCACAGATACAGTTCTTGGCTCTTCAACAATTTCCAGCACATAAAAGAAGAAAATAAGGGAGAAGGTCCATAGGAAAGACAAGAACAGTTCCCGGACTTTAAAGGAAGAAGTTTTTCCAACCAAGAAGTAAGATCCATAGGGAGAACAGGAATGTACATCGGAGGAGACATGTCTTTCTCTGGCATACTTGCCCCAGTGCCTTCTCCCTCATTCTGGCCTTGCCAAAGAGAAAACCTGCTTTGGTCTGAAGATATCCAGGATATATTGGTGGAAATAGAATGAGTCTTTCAGTTTGGGATATTGGTAAAAATCCAGAGGATAGATCTCAGCTTGACAAGATAAATTAGCATAACATTAAGCATTGAACTGGTGCAGAGGTTCCCTAATGGCTCATCAGGAAGTCCTTACAGATGCAAAATAATTCTGTGCTCCCAATCTGTGCCAGCATTTTGAGCACTTTCCAGGAAACCAGAAAAAGAAAGACCCTGAAAGTCCATCAAGCCAACAGAGTGAGCTTTTCCAGGATCACTTCACAGAATGCAAGAACAAATCCAAAACTTTGTGAATAGTTTCAGTGGAAACATGCTCATGCCGCTCCGTTGAGCTTCCTGAACAAAAACAAAATTCTCTCACATCCCTTCTTCTCTCCCTGAACTGTTTTTATTCCACCTAAGCATTATAATACTATTTAACTTTAAGATCTGAGTTTGATTGTCACCCACCCCCACCCTTACATCTTTATTCTTATTGTGTCATGCCTTCAATGACATACACACACAGATAGTCTTGTTTTCACTGACACCATTCTGGAAGCCTCTTAGCCAAAGGACAGTGCAAACAGGTCTTAGCACACCATGCTCTGCAGCTTTGGGATGAGCCTGGCACAGTCCATCTCTCCAGGCATTCACAGGCTGTGCTTGGCCCAGTCTTCAAAAGGGAGCCGAACGGAGAGGAGCACCCACAGAGCCCCAGCTGTGCAGCCAGCATGGGAGTGGGACACTGCTTGCACTGTGGTTGTGAGCGGCTTGCTTTTCTGGACAGCCCCCTGTGATCAGCCTTCTTCAGCAGTGCCAGCTGCAGCTGCTCAATCGGCGGCTGCTCCCAGGGCACACGAGGGACGCTGTCTGTGCAGCGCATGGAGCTCAATTCCTGGACTCCAGGCAGCTGCAAAGTCTGGAGAGATGAGCCCCATGGATTTCCAGCTGCAGATGGATACCTCACCCATCCCTAAAGCTGTGCATCTTTAGATATGGGGGGGGGGGATCCTGCATCCCCCTGCATTTCCAATGGTGCCATTCTGAGAGTTGTAGGACTTTTTCTAAGCATGCATAGGATTGTGCATTAAAATAATACTAAAATGCTCATAGAATACCATGTGCATTTAGATGAACAGGCCTCAGGGGTGGAGGGCTCAGCAGGACTGCTGGAGGAACACAGCTGACTGTGATGTTGGGTGCCATTTCCAACATCACTTTGAGCATGGAAAGCTGAAGAAGGGAAGCCTGTACATAGGCATTTTTATATGTTCTGAAGCCTTATGAAGTAGGATTGGATAGTCACATTGACCTCTGGGTGCACAAGTTTCCCCTTCCCTTCTTCAGATGTGAATGTTTGCTGGCACTCGATCTATGCAAACAATCCTTCGGATGTCGAATGCAACATTATTTTTAGCCTCTCTCTATCGCAGGGTCACAAAACAAGTGGCAATATTTTATAAAAGAAGGTGGTATAACTGTGGGTGGACGCTTCACCCATGCCATAAAACGCTCTTAGATTTTTTCTTTTAAACCTGCTCAGCACTGCTTTAACCCCAGCATTCAAATGCAGCTCAGACAAGATGCGACCCTTTCCTGGGGATGGCAGAAGATAGTGAGGTCTGGCTGTGTTTTTCGTCATGCCGCTATATCCTGCATTTTGGGTCTGCGAGGCCTGGTCTCTGCGTGGAGAGGTAGTCCTAGAAAAGCAGCAGCAACTGCAGCAGCAGCAGCAGCAGCGGTGCCTGCTGAATTTGTGCCTGAGGAGTAACAGCTAAGAGGGAGGGCAAGCATTCCTGGCAGAAATTTATTTGTTTTTTGGCGCCAGGCGAAGACCTTTTTATTCAAGTGGCATTTTAACTGTTAATATTATTGGATTTTATCTGGCCAGGGCGGCTTATTTTATACTGTATTTTTGTATTTTTAATTTAATGTTTATATTTTTGATTTATATTATAATTATTTTAACTTATTGTTGTAAGCCGCCCCGAGGCTTCGGCGAATGGGGCGGCATAAAAATGTTTTAATAAATAAATAAAAATAAAATAAAAGGAGAGGTGGCACTGGCAGATATTAACTGATACTGGAGGTGCATGGAGCAGTGCTTCATAAAAACTTGCACCTGACACGAACAAGCCCATAAAGAAGAAAATGGTACCAGTGACAATATGGGAAAAGGCACTCACTGCTGGGGGGGAAAAGGAGAGAAGGTGTGGTTTGTGGAGCTTGGGAGGAGAAGGACAAGGTCAGGCACACAGCTGAGCCTCCTTTCGATCCATGCAGGAAGAGGGAACCTGATTCTTCTCCTTTGAGGGGAAAAATGAAGCTGGTCCACAATTCCAAGTGAACAAATGTTGCTGTTACATGTTCTCAAGTCGTCTCTGACTGATGGCAACCCTGTGGCGACCCTACAAATGCCCCGTCCTTCGCAGCCCTGCAGAGCGCTTGTAAATGGACACTGTGGCTACCTTGATGGAGTCAGTCCATCTCATATTGGTTCCTCCTCTCTTCTTCTACCTTTGACTTTCCATGGCATGACTGTCTTCTCCTCTGAGTCTTGTCTTCTCCTAATACACAACCACTGTCTTTGCTTCCAGGGAAAGTCCTGGCTTAATTATGTCCAGGACCCTCTTGTTTATCTTTCTATCAGTCCAAGAAATTCACAAAGCTCTTCTCCAGCACCATTTTTCACACACATCAATTTTCTTCCCATTAACTTTCTTCACCGTTCAGCTTTCATAACCGTACCTAGTGATCAGGAGGACAATAGTGTGGACTTGGTCTCCTGTGAAATTCCATCGAATTCCTTCATTGCTGCTCTTCCAAGTCTCCGTCTTCTAATTTCTGGGCTGAAGTCTCTATTTGAGTCGATGACTGAACGAAGGTATGCAAAATCTTTCACACAAATATGTCCAGGAAACAAGTGATAAGCAGCCCCTTCACTTACCTCATGGGTGTTCTGTTCAAGATTGTAGCCTCCAAGAGGCATTTTTCATACATAATAGGAGGGAAGGAGAAAGTTCACACAAATTCTTTAACATGTGATTTGCTCACAGTGGGGCATATTTACTCCTTATATCTCCCTGGAGAATTTGAGGTATCAGAATATCAAACAAGCAAGTTGAAGACAAAGGAGAAAATGTTGATAGGGATATACATATATTCACAAAACAAACTTTTGGTGATTCTGAAATGTTCCCTAAGTTTCTTACTTTCTCATATTTTTGTTTCTTTGGTCTTGTTTTGCCTTTCAGCACCAGCTTGCTCCCCTTCTTAATCTTTGGCTGCATCACAAATGCTATTCAGAGTGAGGGTAAGGTTGAATCCTGATTCTGAAAGACTACTGGGGAAGGCTGTGTTGGTATATAAACAGGAAAGGGAATGAAAACGCTCATAAAATCCATCCAGAAACATTCATTTAAGCAGCAGCTGTAATGAGGGAAGCCTGGGAGCCTTTTGAATATGCAAGAAAGCCAGTCACTCCTCTGTTAGTAAGGCATCTTGAATGTTTTATTCTGAGCTTTATAGGAACTATCCGCATGCTAAACTCCATCTCCAAACAGGATCACTATGATGGGACACAACAACAACAACAACAGCAGCAGCAGCAATAATAGTAATAAGTAGTATGCCATAAAGAGGTTAAGACCATTTTTAGGTGAGAGAAGAAACAAATGTCCCTGATCAATGACTAATTTACAGTTTCTAAGAGTGCAGATTGTCAAGCTCTAAAGGAGTAATTTACATCTTGACCTTATCAGGACTATTAGGCCCAAGGGTGCCTGGAGATGCCAGACCAAATGTTTGACTACAGGCAGCTGGGGAGATGGCCTCTTTGGACTGGGAGATCTGCCTCACCCCACTGGCCAGCTGATGGAGTGGGAGAAATAAGGGACCTGGGGACTGAGAGAGCAGGGTCTTTGTTCTTCTCTGGGTTGTGCTTGTGGTGATGAGAGACCTGCCTCCCCCCACTAGAGGCGGGATCACACACCTGAAGGTATTGTGCATATATAGCTTTCCTATTTTCCTGTCCTTTAGTCCTTGCAACAGGGTGTTGTGGTGCAGGGAGGTGGAGTCAGCTTTGAGCGCTGGGCAACTGTCATGCTTCTATCTGCTCCCTCTTTCCTTCCCTGCACTGCAATCCCACACCTTTCATTGCTCCGGCCACCCCTGTTTTTTACTGTTCCAACAAACTCATTTTATCCCCTGAAACTGTGCTTGAGTGCTAATTCTGGCCCACCTTGGCTGTGGGAGGGTCAGAGAGCGTGTGAGCCAATTCCCACTGGGGCCAATGTGAGAAGGGATTCCCTCGCCATAATGTTCACAACAATTGATCAAAATACAAAAAACAAAAACAAAACACGATTCCCTTTCCTTCCTCATGTTCCCTCTCCCTGCCCCCCTGCACCCAATTGATGGTGCTCGCTTTTCCTTCTATTTCTACATTATTTCCCTTCCACTGTAATACTGTGCATACTTACTCAGAAGTAAGTCTCACTGTGGGGGACTTACTCTTACAGTGAGGCTCACTCTTGAGTAAGTACTCATCACATCGTCGCATGCCGAACAATTCTTACATGCCCCAAACACTGGAGCTGAACAGATAGGCAAACAATGTAAAAATCAATATTATACATTATTTAACACTAATCATGTCATGCTTTGCTTAGAATAATGGCTCATCTTTTAACTCATTGGAGTGATTCTCCCTCTTTCCATCTAATGGGATTGCAATTAATTGCTCTCTGTGTAGCGATGGCTAGGAGAAATAAATATTTTACTTATATTGATGGATCATCCCATAAGTAGATAATGATTCACTGCACTAGCATCCAAAATGACATAAATACCTTTGTCCAAGTGTGTGTGTGTGTGTGTTTGTGTGGTGCAGTGGCGTTTTGAGAAGCCAAGATTAGGTTTTAATTAAACCAGGTCATGTAGTGGCATTCAGGGAACAAGCTGTGTTCAGTTTTGCTGCTTTAAATTCTGGTTCCTGCCTAGAATTCAATTTTAATTCCTGTTGAAGTATGTTTTTGGATCCCTTTGAAGCACCTCCAGTTCAAAAGCAGATGACTTTGGTCAGATTACATTAGTTTGGGAGAGACCAGGGGTTATTGTCATTTTATGAGACATCTTTATGTAAAAGCTGCTCAGGGCTTGAAGCAGCAGCAACACCGACTCGCCTTGTATTATGGTTTGTCATTTGTTTAATGGAAGTGCGCGCTCAGATTACTGCCAGATGACCACAGCAGCACTGCATATTACAGATAACAAGACAATTATCAGAGCCATTTGGCATTGTTGAAAATGGTAAACAACCTTGTATTTACAACTCAGCAGATGCTCTATGAGTTTCATGCTTTCTTTCTCTTGTCCGGGATGGGACTTCCATGTAAAATGGATAGCCTCTTCCCCTCCAGTCAAAAAAAAAGCTAATGCAAATTAGAAGTACCAAGGAGCAGGGCACTACAGGAGAAAGCTGAGTGCCAAAAACTAATTAGAAAAATATAATTAAGAAAGTTGATGAATAATTAGTGTGTTTTCCACAATTCATTGTAGTTTTTATGGTGGTCAGTTATTGTTGGCACTGTGTGAACTGAAAGCCTGAAAGCAGAGCTGAAGTGGATTACTATGCAGGGTAGAGAAGTCCACCCGAATAAGGTCAGGAAGAAAATGAAGGACAAGAAAAACACCTTCTGGTTTTGCTTCTGTTTTTAAGGAGCCTCTTTGATGGGCCATTTAGGGTTGGAAACATGTGGTATTACTTGCAAAGAGAAAGAAAATTCTTTTTCCCTTTTAGGTAAAGCAACTTGAGGATGAGGCTGAAAAATGGAATTTTCGTTAGTGAACCAGTAAGGGAATGGAGGGAAATCATTCTTTCTCAAACACACTGGAAGCCAGCACCTTGCTATGGAAGCATCCATCTTCAAAGAGCACTGGCAATTGCAGCCATCCTCTAATGACTGGGATTGGTAAGTACTGCTCAGAAAATTATAATTGCCACACGTGATTCCCCTGGTTTGTAGCCACAGCAATGAGCAAAGGGAAGGGGAAGGAGTGCAGTGTTATTGGAGCATTTTGTGTATTTATTTAATTTTACTTCTATGCCCTCCCAAAACCCAAAGTTTCTCTGTATGGCTCATGAGATTGTGCTGTCCTCCAAAGGTCCTTGGGGCATATAATACCATCTGAAATGGCCTCAGATCTAGTTGGGGCTGAGTGGATTCTAGTCCCTGCTCAGCCATGGAGCTCACTGGGTGTCTTGGGCCAGTCACAGACTCAGCCCAGCCTACTTCGCAGGGTTGTTGTGAGGATAAATGGCTAGGGGAGAATTGTGTAAGTTGACTGGGTCCCTTGAAAGGGGAAAAAAAGTGGGATATGCACCTAATAAATAAAATACATTTTGAAGCTTGCAATTTGATTCATGGACAAAAAGGGGGGAAGACATTTCACATGCATGCCTTCAAAAATGCACATTATAAATGCATTTTTTTGGAAAATGCCCACAAATGTTTCTTTATATAATTCAGAGATTCATTCATTTGGGGAAATATGCACAAAAGTACAAACTTTTAAAGAAAATTTGGAATCTATTGGAATTTGGACCTGATTCAGAACACACTTCAAGATGGAAACTGGAAAACCATGCTATGCTTCAGTGTGTTTACTTGTACTTTCCCATTCCAGCAGTAATACTGGGAGCTGAAGTCCAAAACTTTCCACCCACCTCTGTTGTAAATGATTTCTGAATGACTTGGTGGCATCCTCAATTTTTGTTTGTTTGAGAGAGAAAAAGGTGGCATTACTCCAGTTCTCCCTCAAAGAGATGCAAAAACAGATTTGGTACATGGCTTGCTTCAAAAAAGGTTACCTGCTTTCTATGCAGGCCAGCCTGTGACTGGAAGCTCTCCTGCATTAAACAGGGAATTTATCTGTGGATGAGCTATTCTGACCTTGATAAAAAACGGCTTGTTGTTCTGCAGCAGCTTCTGAGAGAATTTGGAGTTGCTCAGAAGTTTGGACTCAGATCATCCATTATTGTTATGAAGAGGAGTCAATGGGAGTTTTGTATGCAGTGCAATGGACGACTTTCAGTGCTACGTATGAATTGTTTTCCATCCTCTTCCAATTAACCGACTTCACTGGTATGGAGTGCACATTTCTTGAGCCTGGGGTGCAGAAAATTAAAGGCAGATAAGAAAATGGTTTTCAAATGAAGTGTTGCTATAAATGAAGTGCAGAAGCCAAATGATTGTGCTATAGGATTATAACACTGAAGGCCGGAGCTCCTCTGTGCATCCATCTAGATATATGTTACCTTTATATCCTGCTTTCCTCCAAGGAATCAAAGGTGGCATATACAACACCTGTCCTCTCCATTTCATCTGCACATCAGCCCTATATGGTAGGTTGGGCTGAGAATTGGAGAATGACCCAAAGTCACCCACTTTGCTTCATTGCCAAGCAAGGACATAAAGCCAGGCAGCAAACTTAGATTACCAGGGGCTGTAGAAGCAGGGCCACCACCAAATGAAACTCAAGGCAGCTGACAACAGAACACAGACTGAAGAATTTATTTATTGAATCAAATAGAATCACAATAGCACAGCATGAAAAATGATTTTAAAATGGAAAATGCTGCAGTAAAGCTATAAGCACACTTTCAATTCAGAATATAAAAATCTGATAATCAAGATAAATTTCAAAAATATAGAGAACCAGACAAGGAAATAATGAAAAGTCCATATTTTACCCGTTCCCACCAGACAGTACAGGAAACTGTTTGGGCATACCAGTAAAGGAACCAGCAGAGAAAATCTAGCTACATTCAATTCATTTGATAATTGTTCAGATATAAAGATTGTCAAACCTTGTCAAACCTGCCTCCTCACCACAGTATGAGAAACTTCAGCTGAGGAAAGGGAAGGTGATGTTTTGCTCAGGGCCTATCAGAAGAATGGCAAGAAGGTCATTGAGGTTCAACAGGTGGCGTCCTGAACTTTCCCAGTGTCCAAAAGCCAAAATGGGTTCTTGATAGCATGCCAAGCCCTCTTAATCAGTGAGTTAAGAAGAGCACCAGAGATAATTGCCTTGAAGCTACCTTCTCCGGCTGCTTTTAAAGCTTGGTTAATCTTGGCTTGGTTTCACACTAACAGCGTATAAAATCCATGTCAGAGGCTGTGTCTAGTTCTGAGCCTGGGGAGAGGGGCCTGGAAGCCACAGAGAAGGGGAGCATGGGCTTTCCTTTGCTTATTTATTAATAATCCACATGGGGGATTATGACTTCAGAGTGCTGCTGCTTTTTTGAGGTGGTTCAGCAGGAACAATAGCTTTAGCCATTCCTCCTCAGGGAGGGGTACATGGAACCCCCCCTCTTCCATAGCCTCCATGTCCACAAGACTCAAGCATCCTTTATTGTAAGTCCTTGCCTCTAGTTGGCTCATTGCAGCCCGCCAACCTAGTGGTTCTTGTTCAGGGTAAAAACATAGGCCTTCCCCTCTTCCCAGCTTGGCAACCCCAAACGGTCCAACAGTCTGGGCCTGAAGTGCTTGCCTTGGAGCAGGCTCATTTGCTCCTGCAGGAGAGGCCTCTCCGGTCTCTCTGCGCCTGAGGCTGCAACTGAGTTTCTACACTGGGTATCAAGTCCAGGTTTGGTTGTACAGCAGCTCCTTTGCATCATCCTGCTGGGTCCTTCCAGGGCCAGGAGCTGCAGGAGGGACCTTCCTCCTTCTCCTGGTGTGGCATGCAGCAATTCCCCCTACTCCTTCCAGCCCCACCCAGAGCTCAGGATGAGGCCCCACGGTTGCTGTTGCAATTCACTTTCCCCCAGCAGGACTAGGCCAGCCTCACTGACTGGAAGCCTTCCCAGGCAGCCTACACTAACCTTTGTCCTCATACCTAGCTACTTATTGTTGGGAAAATACCCTTTCTCAGGAAGCACCCAAAAATCCCAAGTCAGGTTACTGTTTGGCATTTGCTGTTACTTTAAGAAGTAGGATCTGATGGCTTCCCCGAGAAGCTGCCAGGGGTACTGTTTTGCTGATCAGTAAGAACCGGTCAGGCTGCCAGGTTAACAGCATTGCAATCACCCTTATTTGTGTGCCAAGACTCACAATAATCCCATGATCATTATGTTAATATCCTGGCAATCAAATGCCATTGTATTGATCCCCCTCTGCAGACCACTCAGCTTCTTCTACTATGTTCACCTTGTTTCCTCATCAACTGCCCAACTGCTGGGCCCATGTGACTCAGAAACTATAAAACAATCTGTCTATTTTCTGAAAGCTTGTAGCTGGTGGTGCGGACCACTCCCCAGTAGCATGGTGACTTAAGTAACTACAGGGGGGCTGGGTGATCTTTCAATAAAACTGCTGAGGTCCAAGGCGAAAGGAATCTTTCCTAACTGAACCTGATCATCTTTGTTGTGAGCCTTTCCCAACATTGGGAACCTAAAACCAGAGCATGAGGATGATTAGACCTGGTGAGTCCTGGTGGTCTCTTACAGCCACTCACAATGGTGTCCCCCATATGAGATTCGGACAGTTTTAAAAGCAATGGGAAGGCTGGTGTCCAGAGGGTGAGCAGGGAGAAATAGCTAAATAGCAAGTTACTGTGTTGAGTCACCTTTGCTAAGCTGGAAAGGCATGAACCTGAAGCTGGAGGAGGAGGTTGGACTCAATGGCCTTACAGGCCCCTTCCAACACTACTACTGTTCTATTCTGTTTTATTCTAATCACCTCAGTCTACTTCTCTTCTGGTGTAACAACTGCTTGGGTGCGTGGGAATGATTACAGGAGGAAGTATGGAACCAAAGGACGGGAGCTGAGGAAAAGCTCTTACACAACTTAGGAAAAGAAGAGGCTGTGAAAGGGTTTAATGAGCCTGCCTCTTTCATGTCCATGTCACCTCTGCATCGTTTATCATCCATCCCATTTGCTTATTAAATGGTGCTTTAAAAAGAATCTTATCAAAATCCACATTTTGTTCATGTTTTTACTCAAATACAACACATTTAAATGTAGATATTTTCCCCTCAAACTATGCATTTGCATGCATATTATTTATATGTTTAAAAGGAGAAGAACTACATCGCAACCTTCAAAGAAGTACAGAATTCACAAGACAGCTTTCTTTCTTCTGAAAGAGACAAATGCAATCATTGCACAGATAAACTGGCAAAGATCAATTTCTTGCAAGCATCCCTACCATTGGCAGGCAAAGGACTTTTCATACTACATGATGCCAAGCACGAGAAAAGCCCAACCCCTCTTCAAGATGATGATGATGGCAGGGCTAAGTTCCATATCTTGTTTTCTACTGATTAGTCAAATCTTTGGTATTATGTTTGTGCATTATCAGCTTGGGTTGGAATAACCTTTAGGTTGATCCAGCAAAGCCCATCTGCCCAGTCTAAATGAAGCCAGACCTGCTGGCACCCTTAGGCCTGACCCAAGCCATGATGCCCACTGAGGACAGGGGTCTGTCCACTGAAGGGAGCCGCCTCACAGCCGAGGCGAGCCGGATGATGCTGCAGCCATATTGCAGCACTGTCTTCCATAAGCTGAATAACATCTTTGAGAGGGCTGATTTGGTTTCCTCCTACGTGTCCTCAACTCCAGAGCAGGATTCCTTGGATGAGGCAGGTTGCACAGTCGGAACAGCAGCCAGCCCTAACATTGTGCCAAACAGAGTGGACACCATACCTTTACACACCTGCCCCCGGCCACTGCTGTCCATATATAGACTTCACAGGAGCGAGGCAAGGCTGCTCCCTCCTGACTGAAGCTAGTACTGAGGGCTTCACGCTGTGAAAGGGCACGAAGCAGTGGACCTTCTCTCCAATGTCCAAAGCTTACCTTGATTCGACCCAATACAGAGAGCAAAGAGTGGCAGCAGTAATCTGCAAGACGCCTCCAGTGATGCATTGCTCTGTGGTGGCCATTTTTTAGCCATCCATATAAAGCATCAAGGACGAACGAGAAGAGGCTGGGGCATACATGGGAACTGACAGAATCCATTGGCCCAGCTTTCTTCCCACCCTGTCCCCTTGCTTTCCCTCTTTTCTGCCCCTCTGCTCTGTCCTCAGCCAGCATCGCACTTTCTGGGCCAGAGGAACAGGATGGGGGGTTGGCCTTCAGGACTTCAGAGCGGGGACTGTGAATGACCACATGCTCCCGCCCACAGATAAAGTTGGAGTGGGGGGGCGCAGGATTGCACCCCTGTGAATTGAATTGAATTAGATCAATTCAAACCGATGTGTTTTCAGAGCAAATGAACATCAAGGCGCACCTCCATATTGTCCTCTTAGTATGCATGTCAAGTTACCAGTGTCTGGGTTTCACTACTTTGGAATGTTTGGATAACCCAGCCTGCAGCCCCATGACTGTGCTGTCCATCTGTCAGTCTCTCACCTCTGATTAGGTTAATTTAATTCTTTTTGAGGTGTGGTCAGGAGACGCTACTGTCACCTCTTCCCCTTCCACGTGCACCTCAAAAGGAGCCAGAAGTCACTTTTAAATGGAAAATGAGCAAATTTTCTCCTTACTTGAAAGCATGAAGGAAAGTAATATTGGGAGCATGCTGCAAGGTCCAACGCTTCTTTCATGTTAAGCCTCCTTGCACTGCAATTATACTTTTGGCTGGTTTCTAGTTTATTACATGTTCCACATAACTGAGGTCTTATCACTGACCTGACCTGCTACTTTAAGTATATTTGAAATTGAAATGAACAGATCAAGGTTAATGTCAGTTTTAGTTCCCAGAGTAACCTTTTGCCTTTGCTCTTTCCATCTAGCTCCTTCCCATGTTTTTATTTGATTAATGTAAATTAAAAAGAATATATTTTAAAACTTCATGATTTTTCTTAATGCCATTTGGCAGTACTTTTCGAAACTGGGCTAGCTTTTCCTTCGACTGTCATATAGACCCATAGGAGCATTTCTTAATGTGTATGTCACCCTCTTGAAACATAACCTCCAAATAATAGGATGGGCAAGAAAGTAATTTTGTTTCATGTTTGACCATATTTGCAACTCCCAGAACTTATTTGCATTTTGTTTTCTCCAGTCTGGGCTTGTAATGGAATTCTTACCACAATAATGGCAAAGTATTTTGAAAAAGTATATACATTTCTTTGAATGGGAATGGGAGAAAAGCATTCATTTCCAAAATGAGCACCACAAATATTTGAAAACATGCAGGAAAGTACATGCAGATGTTTATACCAAAAGAATCCCAAAGCTTGCAAACTGATATAGATATGATTCAGAATGAGCTTCAAGATAGAAATCAGAGTCTTGGTGAACCTGAATTTTGCTGAGCCACCCTATATGATCAAAATTTAATAACAACACTAAGAACAGAGGGGTGTCTAGCCAACATGCATTTAAAATAAATAGGCTTTGATCAACAAGACTAAATGGTCTGATGTTGGCTATGTGAGAGTTTCTAATGGTGGACATATTTCTAGGCGAGGCTGATGTCCCTATGCCAGTGGGGCTTCTCATCTTTTGGAGCATTTCTTTTCCACTTCATCAGAACTATATAACACCTGGGGGATGTGCTGCACCCCCAAATTAAGTTCACCACCATAAAGCACTAACGATAGCTACTATAGTGCTCAGAATAAAAGTAGAAGGGATGAGGACCCCCCCTCCCCAATATAGGGGTTTGCCACCTTCCCTTTTCATTCATACTGCACGGTTACATAAATGCTGCGGCACTCTGTCGTTTTCTTCCGAAGTGTACAAGCAGGAGTTGTCTGATGAGATGTGCTGTGTTGCTTCTCACCAAAAGATGCATGTTTGCACTATCATCAGGAATGGCTGTTTTCCATCCCCGACCTGAAATGACAGAATATCGCTGCGAAGGAGCAGAATGGTCTTCCATTTCTGTATATAGTTTGTTTTTGCAAATAGAGTTTGCTTTTCCGGGTTCCGATGAAACTCACCGCTTACTGTTGTTCATCTGGCAACCCTGCCTCAGAAAACATTTGGAAAAGTACCTCCTTCCAAGTAACTGTAACTTAGAATAAAAAAGTTAACATAACCCTGTTTGCTCCACCATCACACTAGCTCAACTGTCAGAAACTGCTCAGAAGCAAAAGGCCGCTTATTGTTTTTCTTCTTCTCCCATTTACTTCACACTGTCCTTTTCAAGCCGCAGAGATGCAGCAGCTGGTGAATATTTAGAATTCCACTTGAAGTCTCACCAGTTTTGATCAGCAGATCGGGCCATTGTCAGGGGATAAATAACTGCCAGCAGATGCGGATTGCTATTTGAATGTGAGGCCTGGACAGCTTAATTGGGGGAAGAGATGTTAAAAGTTAAATCGACAGTCATGTAACAATTTTTGATTGAACTCCCAGTGCTGTAATTCGTGTCTGAGATGAGCACTGAGATGCACTCTTCATTAAGAGGGAGCAAATGCAGGTCCCAGTGTTTGTGGCTGGGCTCTTATTGTTTCTGAATCTGGAAGAAAATCAAGACCGGAGAGCAGACAATTGGAAAATAGCTAAAATGCCATGCTTTTCTCCAAAGCGGCAATGGCACTGCTAACAATGCATTCGTGTATATGCAATGTGTGTGAGAGAGAATCTGTTTAACTGTATATCAAGCAACCTAACCACTGGCTGGAAAAATCTGACGGGAAGAAAACTGATGCATTCAAAGCATCGTGCTGAAGGAGAGCTTTGCAAATACCTGGACCAACAGAAAGCCAGAAAAGTGGGTCCTGGATCAAAACAAGTCAGAACCTGCTCTGGAAACAGAAATGATACAACTGTGGTCACTGTACTGAGGTCACTGAAAAGGCAAAACTCACTGGAGAAGATGAGGGCGGAAAGAGAAAGGGAAGTCATGTCCTGTAGCTTGTGCAAACACAGAAGCCAAATTAGTAACAGAGACGAGACCAGAAGGTCCGAACACATAAAGCTAATTTTGGCCAGCTTGCATGAGCTGCCTCTTTGCTTCCGAGCCCAGTTCAAGGTGATGGGTTTAACCTGTAAGGCCCTACATGGCTTGGGACTGCGATACCAGATGGATGCCTCTGCTGTGATCTTTCAGACATTATAGTCAAGATCTGGAGCCATGTCCAAGGGAAACTTCTCAGTGGCAGCACCCCAATTATGGGACAAGTTCCCCATTGAGGCTCACCTGACCCCAAATCTAATACCTTTTCAGCTACTCTATGGCAGGTTATTCAATTGGTCTTAATATTATGTCAGTTGCTTAACAGGTCTTGTGATTTAATTTGTGTAAGTGATAGTAGCTTTTCAACTATGGTTTTTGATTTGACTTTTGAATTTGTAATGTTATGTTATTTTTTATGATCTGTATTTTATGTGCTGCTGTAAACACCCAGAGAGCTCCAGTCACTCAGCTATATAGAAATAATAATATCAAGATATTTATCATAGTTGTTAAATGAATTTTATTTCATTGGATTCTGCAAGATGGATAAAAAGAATATAAACAGAAAATGGATAAAAGCTAAATAGGATGATGGAGCCATTATTGTGCTAGCAGCTACACACTAACACCGTTAAACAGTAGCACAGCAGAACAATTTGAATGCTTTGTGAAGTGGCAAGGCCTAACTTGCTTAGCGTAGGGTACAAGTCGCTGGCCCAGGACCAGTCCTCTTGGGGAAAATCCTTAATTTCGGGTGGCAGCTGGGGAAAGGAAAATGGTCCGTATCCAGGCAGGAATGTCCCTCCATTGCAGTAGATGGCACTACAGTGGGTGCGGTGGAGAACCGTGTCAGCCAGAAAAAGTGGTTAGTCCAAGCCCTGCATGGTAATATGATGGTAGCACACGCAATGTTGCATGCGATCTCCCAGCTCAGGCAGCAAGAGAGCTTGTGCTGGTGTTTTGTGCAAATTATATAATAAGTTTTATTTTATTATTATTTTCTACAAGCTAAAAAAAATACTAAAAACATCCATCATCAACTGGGTCAGCCCCCCACTTTTTTATAGCAATCCGTAGACATATTCAAATCTACGCGTAGTCCCGTTTCTCTAGCCAATAATAAAAAGAGTTCCAAGTTTGACAGAAGTATGTTTCCTCTTTCTCCTTCAGAGACAACGTCAGCCTGTCCATTTCAGCGCAGTCCAGGATCTTTTTTAAAATCAGTTCATCGGTAGGTGGTTCTTCACTCCTCCTGTGTTGGGCAAATACAAACCTTGCTCCAATAATTACAGGTAGAATCAAATGCATTGCCTGTCTGCCAACATTGTCAGACACAATGCCTGTGTTTTGTGCAAATTAGAAGCTCCGTCCAGGAACACCAATGGCAAATTGTAGATGTGGCCACCGGGCCGGATGGCTTTAAAAGGCTATTAGACAAACTCGTGGAGGAGAAGGCCATCAATGGGTGCCATTCCTGGTGAACATTGTCTGCAACATTGGCAGCTGTTATTGCTAAAGGTGAAAACGAAGCCAGTTCAATATTTGGGAATGAACAGCAAGAGGAAATGACCAGAGGCTGTATACTAAGAAGAAGCCATTTGTAAACACAGGGAACTCTTAACTAACTCCTGCTGCTGTAATGATTATAATCACATTTTATTTAGTTAGTTATTTTGATTGCTATACCACCCAACAGCTGAAGCTCTCGGGTGGTTCCCAACGTGATTCCCACCATGCCATTTCCCCAGACCTTTGTTCTGTGCCGGATGAATCCTTGACAACTACCCTGTTCTTGCCATGCCAGAGGGGTGTACATTGTTCTCCCACTGGGCTGCTGTGCGTGGCTTGGCAGATCAAAGGCTACAAAAAACCTGAGTGCAATAACATGGCACTTTTTCAGTGCTCAGAAATGGTCCTTAACAGTGATAGATGAGGAATCTCTTAAAAATAACCTGATTGCATATTATATTTGCTTTTATTATCACATTTTAAATATCACATTTTCCCTATTGCAAGTAACAATAGTCCTCCTGTACATTTTTATCCTCACAATAACCCTGTGAGGTAGCTTGGGCTGAGAGTCAGTAGCTAGCCTAATGTTCTGGTGGGGACTAGAACCCAGATCTTCTGAATCACAGTCCAACACTCTAACCATTATGCCACACTGTCTCTCACTCATGGGAAAACAGGCCTCCACCCTTCTTAACTGAATCATGGCTGTAGCAACCATGCCATTCAAATTTTAGCTATCTGAGTTCTTCCACATGGGGCTGTCCAGTGACACATATAAACAGCACAGTATTTTATTTTGCCTCCAGTCTCCTGGCCAGCCTGTCACCTGGTTGGATAGAAGTGCAGCAGTGGAAAAATTCGGAATCACAAACAGTAAGAAATTGCTAACTGACTTCTCTGTCTGTCTGTCTTCCCTTCCTCCCTCCCTCCCTCACTTTTTTCTTTCTTCAAACTCAGAATGATTCTCCATTCGAGATGAACAAGTTTCTTTCAGTTTTTCATGGGTTTCTCTCAGTTTCTTATTTTTCCAATCTTAAATTTAGTTCATGTAGAAATCTGTGGCATTTTCCTACTTCATCTCAAACTCAGAGAATCCTTTGAGGAAAGAGTTGCATGAAAAATTCGAAGCATTTTTTGTGTGTATTTCTCCTAATACGTGCATTTTTTGCCTTACACATTTTTGCAAACCATTTCCCACTTTTTAACTAACGCACTTTTAAACAATATTTTTGAGCGAATAGCACAATTGCAAAATGTGAATAAGTGGGCATGTTTTAGGTCACTGAGTTTCACCTTAGTTGTTTGAAAATTCAAAGTTAGGTAAATTCTCATTAAAATATGAATTGAATGAATCTCTCTCCTCTTCACAGTTAAAAACATTGACATGTATACATAATAAGGATTGGTGCAAAAATAATCGCATTATTACAAACTTGCCAAATTTGCACATATGAATCAGAACAAAATCACCCAACCACTCCAAATTTTGCAATTTCGTTTGCCAGTTAAAAATGCTCAGAAAAATAAATATCATACAGTAAGGTGCACATTAAAAAGTTTGTATTAAGGGAGGAAGGTTTACAAAATACAGTATATTGTGGAAATTGTTTGAAATTGAATTTGAAAGTGCATACTAATATGTATATTAGGAAGATGTGTACCAAAGTGCATACAAATGGAACGAACTTAATGTTAGATAAAGGAAGAAGTGAATAGGATCATGCTTGACAGAATCAAACTTGACAAAACCATTCATCCCTAGTAAACAAACATGGTCATTGGAACAAAATCTTGTCTGTGGATTTAATGTTGTATAGGATTATATAATGAGATTTAGGGTCTTAAATTAAGAATATGCCAAAGCAGGACAGTTGAAGAATCTAAATTGTGAGCACAGAAGAACTGTAAGGACCTTTTGGAACTGGATCATTAGTTCAAGTTGCATGACGAACATGATCTAACCAGAAACAGCAGAGGTTGAGTGTGGCTTAATGAAGCTTTTAATTGGCAATTAATGTGAGTTGAGTTCCAGCCAGACCGGGATGAAATGTAACTGGTATAGCTCACGGGAAGCAAAATATGCAACTTTCTAGTGGAAAAACTGGCTTGTTTATTTTTTTACTTAATTCCATTTCTGTGTATAACCTGGTTGTGCAATCAATTGAAGGAGACTGTGATAGCAGAAGGGAGATTGTGGTCCAACTGGCTATCAAATTTAGCTGGGAAGCTGAAATATCACTCATTAAAGAAAACTGAAAATGGTTCTTTGGGAGGATGGTTTTGTTCTGTGGCTCTCAGGTTGTAACCTACACCATGTAATATATTCAGCTTTATTATCAAATGTCCCCACTCTCCAACCATAAGGAATAAAAAATTGGGGACTGAAAAATAACAACTCTGGTATGATAGATATATTTATACAATATATGATGCATTAAAATGCACAGCTCTTAAGAATATTTTCTCATCATAGGGGGACATGAATGCTTCAATAGGCTGCTTTTGTCCACCTATTGGTTTCTTCTACATGCCTGCCTTAAACTTTTGAATTGTCCAGTTCTGGAATTCCAAGAAACTTTCCAAGTGCTTCCGCTCATCAGTTGCCATTAAATTAAAATTACGTGGTAGGAAAGCAAGGCCATGCCAACAGAAATTCTCCCACAAGCTGCCATCTCTCCCCTCGTGCTTTCTCTCCAAAGTTTTCTGAGGGCAAGAACCTGCACCTGGAAGGGTTATGAACATTCACAGGTTCTTCTCAAGCACGAGCGCCCCGGATGTGCAGGTTCCAGATGGCCGAGATTGCCTGTGCATTTCCGGAAGGATTCCCTATTTTGGAATCTATCAATACATCCAATTTTGGACTAAATTCACCACACTCTAAGGGCTAGTGTGAAGTCAAAACCTCTCCTGAGGATCAAGAGTCAGTGATGTTGAGATGTGCGCCTGTACGTAAAGAAATGTAACATCTGCAGATTCATAACAACATTAATGAAAGGCTTCTCCATTTTTCCCTTTGACCATGCAGGCATCCCTTTTTTCATTGCAAGGGTTTTTAGAATTGCCTTTCCAAGGCACTATACTACAAGACGAGGAACATCCAATTACAGGTAAATATACATACAGGTGCTCCAATACTAGCGAGTTGTCAACATCAAATGCACACTGGAATAAAAGTGCCTGCGGGGTGTTTTGCCCATGTTTGATGGCGATTTATTTATTTGGATATTAGCAAGTTGCATACAGTGTCCCTTTCCCAGCCATAAAAGTAACTTGCCATGTATTATACAAAGAAGCTGAGAAGCATGTAGTGCAGTTAAATTGGGAGGGCATATGCTGCTAAAATGGGTAAACACGAGCCACCTGCTCTTTGGCATGATGGAGATAGTTTTTATTCTTTTTCATTCATATTCCTTTGTTTTCCATTCTGATCCAGAACCTGACCATTTTCCCATCCAATAGTGTAATGTTCATGGTTACTCGGATAGTTAGCACAATGTTCTGGCATAAAAATATTAAACAAATTACACATACAATTATTACCTGCCCTCAGCTGGGCCTTGACAACTGGTAAAATATATCGTTAACATATGCATTGGTGAGCAAACTCATTTTGGCTTAAGCAAACGATGCAGATCAATGACTGAATTTATTCAGGACAAAGGTACCTCTCAAGTGGAGTTATTATCTGATGTGGAAGTCAAGTTGGATTAAAACTCAATGGTGGGAATGTGGACCACACCAGCAGAATCCCAAAGTCATAATACACTCCAGTTGTGTTTTCATGAATCTATTTACAACCCTTATGAAATGATTTGAAAAATTTCTGAGTGCTGAGGAGCAATAAAAATATCAAGATCAAAACAAACAAAATATCAAACTATACCAACAAAATGATGCTTGGGCTTTCAGTCAAGGAAAGCTTGTTGAAATCAAAATATTTTTAGCCAAGACTCAAAATACAGCATTGTTAGCAGATGTTTCACATGCAGTGGCAGGGAAGAACGTAGGAAAAGTTCATTTCACTGTGCATTTTAATGCAAATTGAACTAATTTTGCAGCTTCATTCCATTATGAAAATTGAAACTCAGCAGCTTTTCAAAATTAGTGCTTCTCCCAATTTAACAATAGAGTTCTCCTATCAAAAAATGAATACAAAACTGTGTGTTTGTTTGTTTCTGGTATTTATTTACAGTATTTCTGTACTTCCCTTCACATCCAGATTCCATAATGTTAGACAGTATACAATGAAAATAAACAAAATAATAAAAATATTACATAGAGGCAGAGGTGGGCAATTAATTTTCCTATGGGGCCACATGAGAAACTTTGACAGTTGTTAAGGGCTGGACCAATACACTTACAGTTCTGCTCAATATATATCTCTGTAAAAACAGTAAATAAAACATTACAATGATACAATGAAAATGCGGAGCACAGAACAACACTATTTAATGAATGTTCACAAAAACATTAACATTACATGAAAAGCAATAAATTCAATTCAATTTAACATATCCTTCAAAATAAAAGCAGTGCAGTTGTATTGCTTGCATCTATATTATGACGATATATATTTGCATTGACTTTTAATTTGCCAGTGACCTCATGCGGGCCAGTCAGGGTCAGCCATCGGGCCGGATGTGGCCCGCGGGCCGTACAATGCCCAGGTCTGCATTAAGGACATTTAAATAACATTAATATGCTACATAACCCCATGGCACAATTGCCAAGGGTTTGAGAAATTTGCTAAGACTATTGCTTGCAGAACTGTGTACGAGTGTACAAATGCATGCATTAGGAAAATGGGCACAAAAATATATGAATATTTATGTGAATCTTTTTATTCTCACTATTTGTGATGAAGTGATATTAAAATTGGAACAATGAAACAGCAAAGGAAGCCAAAGCTGATGTCCATCCTTACTTGGCCAGGCATTCCACAAAGGGGGGATGACTTGCACTCCAAACTTCCTTGAGTAGATTCTAAATGAACCACAGGTCCATGCAGAGGTGATAGAAGCATCTCATTGACCAGACAGGTGGATAATGAAGAAGGCTCTCTCTTAGATACCTGTGACTCATGTTCGTCAAGCGACAGGACCAACCTGGATCCAAGGAAGCCATAACAGAGGTGTTGCAAGAGTTGTGAATTTTGCTCTTATAATCATAAGGGATAACTCTAAATTGGAGGAATTGGCTCACTTCTTAGTTCAAATACAGAAACATATTTCACGGGGTTTTGTTCTCAGAACGCATGCATACACACTTGTTGCAGATAAGAAAAATACCTCCGTTTGTATAGGCAGTTCTAGCTCATAGACCAGTACACTAGTTCTGGTAAGCTCGACTTAGATGCTAGACAAAAATGCAGACTGGGAAGGTTAATGTTGCCAAACAGGTAAGAAAAACAGGTACCATGAAAATGCCAAGGCAAGCAATTCAGAGGGTATATGGTGAAGGGAGCGCTGGTGTTCATAGCAACGGGAGATCATGGGAGGGTGAAATTGCATTGCTTTAACAAGAAAGGAAAAGAAAAACAGGGCAGGAGTGACTATAATTATTTGACTTCAAAGGAAGAGGAGCCCAAACAACTTCAGTTCTTGCACTGGCTACAAACGACTCCTGAGTTATCTGCTTTAGCTGGGGTGTTTTGAATTTTGCAACTACATGTGCATTATGTTTAGGCAGATTGGAGATGCATAACACGCAGCCAGTTGAACAATGATACAACAAGCGTACTTGCAACCAGTTGCCCAGTAGATTGTGCAATTATAATGTATATCTATTTGTGCAATGCATGTGTGACTGCCTTTCCACTTATCTAACTTTTACTTGTATTTTCCAGCCAAAGTTTGCTTGTATAGTTCAGAGCTAGCTAGTACAATATCACTTGCAGTAATGGATTCACACAGGTGGATGTTAATTAATTAATTAAAAGCTTTTCTGACCCATCCCCTACAAATGTCTCAGGATGGCTTACAAATATGTTGCCCAATAGAGTTCAGTGGGACTTCTCCCAGGTAAATGATTTCCATCTTAATGATTTCCTGGCTTTTCCAAAGTCCAGTAACATAGCTGTCATTTTTTTTATACTTGCAGCTGATTAAACATATGCCACATTGTTCCCAGAATCATACCTTTTTACAGCTGCTGTTTACATCTTCATCATTCTTGGTGAGTGTCAAATATTTGATAAGATCCATGTTTACATCATAATTTGAGGGTTTAAAAATATAACGTGTATAACTTACCTTGTAATTATTTGTTGGAGGAACCACTAATCAGCATTAATTAAATTAGTTCAGCTAATCAAAGCAGAAAAGTCAGAGTTTATTCAATAGCAAACTGCAGAAATTAGCAGGTTCTACACACTTTGCATTTTAATTGAGATATTACCACTGAATGAAGTGAAACTAAAACGAAGGCCAATCACTTGGATTTAATAGATGATACTTCTTCACTTTGAACTTTTTCAGCTTTTCTTCAACATAATATTGGAAGAGTGAATAAGTTCAACATCAGTCATCATGAACAATATGGCTGAAGTTCATTGTTTTTCATTCTGATTTATTTCACTGGGGAGGATTAAGGGCATGCTTAACTCTCCCATTGGAAAAGCACATCAGAAAAACTCATCAAAACAGGTGCTAAAGCAGGTGCATTGAATCCTGAGGGGCAAATTCCATTTAAAGGAATATCACAGGACTGTATTCCAGTGGAAGGTGGGGCTAAGGCAAAAAGCACAGAGTAACATAGAAAGAGCACCACCATACATTAGCTTAATTCTCTTACTGTCAGTAAGTGAGACTTAGGAGACTTAAGCCCATCCTTCTTTAAAATCTTAAGATCTTTTTCTCTAAAAAATGAAATATTTTTGGCAAATTATGATCAAACATAAACTGCAATAAAATTTTCACCCATGCCTATTTATGGGAATTCCAGCCTGATGTACATTCATGTAAGAAATTTTGAGAATGTAGGCACAAAGTGCTTAAATCTGGATGTATGATGGGCTTTTATTCCTTTTTAATTTTTTTATTTTAAATTTCTGCATTTCACTTCCAATACCTTTGAGCGTGTGAAGCAAAATACCTCATACAAAAATCATTAGAAAAATAGCAGTACAATTTTTTCCATTAAATATTACTTGCATGGTAGCCTAACTCTAATCCTAATTTTTTAACAGAACTTTAACATCTGACATAGTTCTTTAGCTGTGTGACATTGGGATTTAGTAATACGCATTCATTCATTCTTTATCTTTTTTGATCACAGTGGAGTAAACATAAAGATTGTTTGCTGAATAATCAGTACCTAAGTAGACCTGCAGTCTGAGTCCTGATTACTCCAAAAGGTTGCATAATTTGTCTACCCAAAATTGTACTGCTCTTTCATGGGCATGATATCTGAGTTCAGAAGATATATTTAGTAATGTTTATAATCACATACATATAAAATACAAATGCCTTCCTTAGTTTAGGACATACATCTCCACCTAGCCAATCTCTTTAAGATGAGGTCCAGCTTCTGGGTACAGTTCTTTGATACCAGCATTCTTCCTGTTGTATTTCTGGTTGCTGCTTGGGTCGTTTTCGCGGGTTTTTACTGCCTGCTTGTGCAATCTTCTTTTGGCAAGATCTCAGGGCACCCTCCTAACATAATAGCATCACCTGCTCCATACATCTGAACTTCACCAGCCACATATAGTTAAATTCCAGAAAATAGCTTAACTTTCCCACCTTACAAGTTCACTTCCCCCTCGACTTTCTTCTAGTCTTTTTAAAACACCACACACCAACTGGCAGACCTTCTCCCTCTCCAACTTCCACAGACAGACTCTTTCCACCTGTCCACTGTAACTCCTTACCTGACATTTTCCCAATGACACTTTTCTCCTAGGTAGTATCTACAGTCAACCAGATTTAAATTTATTGGATGTAGCAGTATTCATCTAGCAATATTCAGAGTTATTCACCCTTTTCAACAATGCATCAGTAAGAAAACAAGATCCTGGGCCTACTCAGATATATTGTAGCCTCACAGAGTCATATTCAGCCATTTCTTTGCAGGATGTCAGCGAAAATGGCAGCCATGCGATTTCTTTCGCTTTCTCTCTCCCTCAGTCTCTGGCAGACAGCCACATGCCTTCTCCCTGCACACGCAATGGTACATCGAACCTGCATCCTGGTTTTTCTGCACTCCCACCAGCAATAACCAACCATGTAGAGTAGGAAGCAAACAACAATAATGTGATGAAATGACAACACAGGCAAGTTATTGAAGACGGTCCAGCTGGAGCGAAAACCAAGCATGGAACCAGAATTTTCTGGTAGCCACATGGATCCTTCCTTGCCTATAAAATCTTGCAGTGGTGGGGGTGGGGGTGATTGTGTGTTTATTTCTTATACTGAAAAAATATGGTTGTTTCTATAGACTTGGTTACCAAAGCAGATGTGATCAAGCCCCTTGCTGAATTTTGATACCTGGTTTGGAAATAGTAATTGATTTGCAGGCTATTTGCTGGTGGTGAATGTTATTACACGGTATGGATGAATCCAGTTGAGTGGGAAAAGGAATACGTAGGCACATTTGAATCCTACAGAGTTAAATGTACATAAAACTAGGCACTCTGATTTAGGGTGCTTTGCACCCCAAATTCAGTGTGTCTGGTCATATCACACAAGGTGTACTTTTTAGTGGCACTTGGTGTGTGTGAGAAGGGAGGGAGAGAGAGAAAACTTTTTCATGAAATGGAATTGCTATAAGCGTTGTATATATTCCTTCCTGTGATTTTCGAAATGAACACATTTGAGACAAGTTATACAGTACAACTGGTTGTATCAAACAGTAATGCGTTCCCTGTTTTCTGCCAAAGTATGCTGCAGGTATGGGATCTTAGTATGTGAATATTTCTTAACCTGGACTTCTCAAATGAAACTTCTGTACATGCCTTGCATTTTCTCCTAATCTCTCTCTCTCTCTCTCTCTCTCTCTCTCTCTCTCTCTCTCTGTGTGTGTGTGTGAGAGAGAGAGAGAGAGAGAGAGAGAGAGAGAGAGAGAGAGAGAGAGCGAGCGAGCGAGCACGAGCATTATAAGACTTTGGGACGCAATATGTACTATAAAGACTCACACCTTGTGGTGCAGCCCCAGAATTATCCTATACTTCATTCTTTCAATTGCAAAAACTGACCCTTTATGCAAGAAGGAAATCCAAAAGATTCTGATGGTTGGAGCAAGTTTATGCTTAACATGAAAATTTCTTATTCTTCTCTCCCTTATGCCATAAAAAAAAGCAAATAAGAGAAATATCCGGACAATTGGGAATGGTAGGAAGCCCTGAATGTAAGACAACTCATGAGCAATCCCATGTCTCAGTGCTGTAGCTCTCATTGGTATGTACTACATGGCACAGGCCAAGCACCAGCTTTTAAAAAAAGAAAAGAACTGAATAGAGTAAATGTCAACACTAAATAAATCCTATTGCCAACAAGCTGCCAGCAAACGTTTATCACACTTCTGGTAATGCTCAAAACAGTTACTGCACAATGATGAATCATACCCTTATACTGCACACATGTTGATCATAAACATTTATCAGACTTCTGGCAGTGTGCACAGCACTGGAGAGGCATTATGGTTTACTGAAGAATATGTCCCTTTTCGGTCCCCTGTGGATTCTTGGGGCATTAAAGAGCAATGAAACGCAGGCTGCCGATGGGAGGAGAGGGCAAAGGCAGGCCGCCCATGCCGCATCCCCATGCCAGGCGAAATAAAAGGCAGCATTGGCAACCTAATCCTAAACATGTGTCGCTCGAAATAAAGTCTGCTGGCTTCAGTGGGACTGATTTTGCCGTCAGCCTGCTTAGCATCGCAGCCGTGGAGCCTTTTCTCCTCCTCCTCCTCTCTTGTTTAAAATGCATTCATATTTGTTCGATTGATCCCTGTTGTGCCTCAGTCTTGCTTCAAGGTTCAGAGTCACATGTGGCCTTCCTGTTTTGTCCTTACAACAAGCCAGTGAAGTAGTCTTACGCTTCCATTTCCTTACATTGTGCATTTTAATTGTTAAAATATACGATCTGGCCAGGGCAACTTCTTCTTCCTTCTCTTTTCTCCTCCTATATTATTTATTCACTTATTTTATACTGATAATTTTAATTTTATATTATTATGTTTGTAACTCAATGTATTTTTTGTATTTTTGTATTTAATGGTAATTTATTATGTTCTATTGTATTTCAATGTATTTTATTGTGTTGTAAGCCGCCCCGAGGCTTCGGCAAGGGGCGGCATAGAAATGTAATAATAATAATAATAATAATAATAATAATAATAATAATAATAAAATAATACTTTGCAGTTATCATGAAGTGGGGGAATGTGTGTGTGGGGAAGGCAATAAAAAAAGAACATAATCCAAATAGCTATTCCATGTGTATATGCACGTTTGGCAGTAATGGATAAATGTAAATATGAAATAACTTCTCTCCTGGGTTGCTTGATCCGCTGGTCAGACATGGTAGATGGGAAACTTTGCAGGTGGTGAGGACCTGGTCTTTTTTCTTAGGGTTCTTTCTGTTTAAACGATTGCTGTCTATTTTTACTACTGCATCTATTTTTATGAATATCGGTGAATTATTGGATTGGATTGGAGATTAAAATATCAATGTTAAAATTAACATAGACTAATAAAAAGACTATCCTTTCATAGTAACTGCTCACAACACCTTTAACATAAATAAAAGGGGAAATATCCTACACTTGTGTTTCAAATATAGACGTTACTATAAGCAATGTATATACCAAATCCTTGGAAGCATCAAGGGGAAACAGATGAGCATATAATGCATATTCAAATATAGCCATAAAGTATGATTTTCATACCGTTGCATAAAACAGTATGAAAATATCTTTCCAAGCACATAGGATAAGGTTCTTTTCAACTGCAAGTGCAAAGTGCAACCTCAAGTGTTTGCTACCCACATTTATATCTTAATATAAATTAACAGTGCAGGAATATAGTTGCAGGAATGTATTTCAGAAACCTTATGCCCATTGACAATTATCACAGCTGTTTCAAGAACAGCATCTATATGAGCAATAGCTTCCTTCCACCAGAGGGTATGCCCACATCCTATGCATAGCAATGTATGGATTTTCTGTGTTCTGCAGGTTGCCAGGAGTCTCTCATTCTGTCACCTACATATTGATGGAACCCTATTTTTAATTTAATATACAAGAATTCCATCTTTGCAAATGCACAATCAGGCAAATGTGCCATAGTGCAAGTGTGAGTTGCACAAATCGCTCTGCAGTAAAACAAAGCAAAATGCTGCAACTTGTGAAATTTTACTAGATTTTCTCTGGCCAGGGCGGCTTATTTTATATTGTATTTTTGTATTTTTAATTTAATGTTTATATTTATTGTAATTTATAATTACTTTTAATTTATTGTTGTAAGCCGCCCCGAGGCTTCGGCGAATGGGGCGGCATAAAAATGTTTTAATAAATAAATAAAAATAAATAAAATTCTTGCCACTCAGAAAAAGCCTATCTGTCGGTCACAGATTCCCAGACGCCCAAATGCATTCGGATTTGCCGTAGATTGTCCAACATCTCTTCATATGCCTTAGTGCACTTTTGTCTGCCTCGTATTCCTAGGGTTTAGTGGGACTTTCCAACTTTTTCTCAACAGACCCCTGTGATTCCTGATATACCTGAAGCATCCATTTTTGTTCCCTTTTAAGCACACAAAGAAAGTACATATGGAAGCAAGGGCAACTTTGATTAGGCAGCATAGAGTGTTTTAATTGCCTGCTCCATTCCACTCTAACATAAGGTAGAGAGAGAGAGGTTAGTCACTGACATCTGTCACTGGAAGGGAAAATCAGCACATAATTGAAAGTTCCCACATGATAAACAAAACATGCACATGCTGCATCTAGAGATAAGCTTCTCTTCTGCATAAAGAATTATTACATTTCAGTACCACTGATGTTTCTCATATACTTTCATAACCAGTTTCCCCTAACATGCACAGCTGAATGCCAAACAATTTCCACTAACATGCACATTTGCATGCACAGCATTCCTTGCAATACACCTTTTCGGGACTGTTTCCCTTAATATGCTCATTCTTGAGCATTTTGCAATTCCTGAGCCAAGAACTGCATTCCAAATTCGGAATAAATGTGGTCCCAAGGACAACAGAGTCTAATCCACATATTCGTCAGAGACATGCTAATTAGATTGATCCACTTAAAAATGTAGACCAAATAAAATTCTCCTCTATCCCTAATCATAGCTGAGAGATGAAACATTTCAGAATGGTATTGTGCACCTTTGGAAGACTTTGCTAGACTAAGTTATTATATGGCCACATCAATGAAGCTTGAGAGTAACACCCTGCAGTAATATTCTGTGCCTAAAAACCGGAGCTCCGAAGACAATTGCCAGCAACAGCTGGAAAATGACCACATGTGTAATACACTCCTGTAAAGAAGATTTTGCTTCCAGGTTGGAGATGGGGTGAAAGCCTGAGATGTCACTTGATTAAGGGCCCTTTGAAGTCTGAGAAGAAAGACTTTTCCCAACATAAAAGAACTGCTTAGAAGCACGTGTGGGATGAGATTGGCTGTTCTAAGAGATGAAAAACTGGGCCTGTGGAGAGATGAAACTGAAAGTGATGCCGTGGGTAGATGGCAGGGAAAGCTAAGTGAAAGTGTTTGACAGGAGGAAGTAGCTCTGCTTTAAGAAAGTAAAATGAAAGCAGCAAGAGAGTCAAAGAGGGGGAAACCAGGGGGATACACACACCTTGCCTTGCATGTGCAAAGAGTCTTTGGGGCAGAGGCAGCAAGGCACAGTGGCTACAGCAGGTCAGCATAGTTACGCATAATCAAAATTCTGCAAGCCAATTGTGCATTTACACTGTTAGTGCAATGTAGTTTTTAAAATGCACGTGCTTTAGACTTGTAGCCCTTTTTAGATCCTTTTGATGTTGTCAGGCTTCCTGACAACTCATAAATGCTAAATACAAATACCTGTTAATTCTGATTATATGACAAATAATAATTAATGTTGCCTATTATGTATAAAATTATATAAGGTACCATTGCGTATCAGCTAATGAATACTAATATATTCAGTAGCATTGTATGCTAATAATCAAATACTGCCAAATGACATACCAGGAGTTTTCAAAATGAAAATTATTCTACACAGGCGAATGCACAGATGCTTTCATACACATTTTGGGAGGGGCGGTTCTGTGAAAGTTTGTGAAGTTTTGGATTTGCATCTGTGTTTGGTTGAGGGGCATGAAGTGAGTAAAACCTGATAAAAATGAACCAAAACAAATTTCTTATATCACTCTAGCTGTGCCTGACAGCCAAGATAGTGGAACTAGCCAAGGCACAAGATAGTATGCCTACACATACCACCTAAATAACACAGTTTTTAACAGCAGTAAAATCCTGACATTTTGGAGCCTGAGTAAACATAGAAATCCACGCACATAACATGTTTGGCTGAACCTTTTTTTTAGGTTAATGGAATATCAATTACAGATAAGACTTAGCATGAGCCAACAGATGATTCCATATAGCCCAGATTTACATATATTATAACATTTATGGATCATTTGCATTGAAATAATGTCTCTACAATATAAAAATGGCTACATAGAATTATAATTAAATGATATAACTGTATATTATTACTGTGTATGAAGACAAAGTGTCTTCCAGGAAATGCTTCTTGGAAAATGTATATTTGCCATAATTCTCTTGCCCCGGCAAAATGGAAAAAATGAACTGGTGTCTGATTTATAGTCACTGCAAATTCCAAAGATGGGGTACTATGTATTAAAGCTCGTATTCCAAGTTGCCATGGACTGGACTTCTTGGGCAATGCCAGTAACTGAAAAGAGTCAGGCAATCTCTTAAGAACCTACATCCTGAATAGTTCAGGTTCCAATCTTGAATGGAGCCATGATTGCTAACCCCTACCACTGAACACGGCATTCTGTGGGAAATTAATTCCAGTTAACTTTTTATTAGTATTTATCCCGTTAACACTGTACAGATGAAACATGGGCTAAATGCAATCTATAGTCAACATGGGTGTAATTTTGAGACTGCAGTGTGGTTTGTGGTCCAGCTCCCACCCCCAAAGATTCAGCAACATGCATACATATGAAAAAAATAGGAATGATGTTTACTTTTGAAGAAAATACACACAAACATTCTCTAATCAATGGAATAAGAATCCATACATTTGAAAGATGTGCAGAATTGATGCGTGCATTTGCAAAGATACCCATGAAATATACACATGTTCTCATGTGAAAAGTCAAACACTGTGGCAAGCCCGGCTTTTTCTTGTATGCATCCTTAGCTGAATATTTATTGCTGAGGAGTAATTTCATTGACTCATGGTTGTTTTTATAACTTCATTGTAATGTGCATACTTTGCTTGACTCACATGCTTTCTTCATGTGGTAACATACATCGAAACATTCTCTAGAGACAATAGTTGCTAGATGTTTTTTTAATCAATATTGTGATTTCTTTCTCCCCTCTGAAAATAACGATTCACCACTGAGTTGCCATGGTGACTGAAGGTAGGTACGAAGTGTCATGGTAGAGCACAGAGGACATCAATACTTCATCAGAATGAATCCTGAAGTGTTGCAAACGTTTTGTAAACTTGTCCTTGTTGCTGGGGTTGTTTTAACAAACAGTGACAATAATTAGAATCTACTCCATGCTCGTTTTGGAAGGGGTTTAACAAAATATGCTCATCAAGTGATAAATTGTAGAACCAATAGTATATATATCTTGGTAATATTGCCTGTGACCAAAGGATGGAATAAGGCCTTGCAGCGCGGAATACTGATTTTCCAAGCCGGTCCCTGTTTGTTTGCATCCTCTCCTCACTCTTGCTGTAAGTCTGTAAGTACCTGTTGAAAGCCTCATTGCTATCATGAGAACATTAGGTGGCATCAACCACTGAAGAAGCCCTCCTTCGTCCTCCACCAGAGCCGCTTGGCTGCTTTTGGGGAGGTGGGCATCCGTTTACTCTTTCTTTCCTCCCAGCTTGAATTGCTCCAGCCGACTCCTGAAGCACCTGGTCAGAATGACTCAATCTCCTTCTGGGATTGACTTGAATTTCCTAAATGAGGAGGAAGCCAAGCAGATCTTACAAGTACTAGAGTGAGACTCCCAGGTCAAGAGGGCAGAGAAGGAAAGGATCGGTATAAAGATGGCTCGGTTTGAACCCTTCCTCATGCGGATCTTCCTTTGAAGGGCTGGTGTGTCCCACAGCAGTGGCCAGGAAAGCCTTGTGGGGTGTGACAGAAGTTGTGGCCCCACAGATGGTGTTTCCCAGTTTCCATAAGCTTCAACTGGTATCATTCAGGTGGGATGGGAGTTTAACAAAAAGTAGAGGACCAGAGAGTCATCACCCTCTGCTTTGGGATGACACATTGGAAAGAGATGCTCTCTAGATCTACAGGCATTATTATAATACGAGTAATCAACCATTTACATCTTAGCTTGATCCTAAGCATCAGGGAGTGAATTGGTGTCACTTTTATTCCTGAGCCCGGGGCTAAAAAGTCTGGTGACGCTGAGGAGAAAGCACGGGGCCAATGCATTGCATCATGTTTATCATTATCCCTGTAACCCACCAGCATCCCTTTCTCAATTCTTATTATCACTTGTCAAAACAGTGTGTAGCTTGCTAAGTATTAATAGTGTTTAATGGGGGAAGAACTAGTATACTGGCCCACAAGCTACTGGGCAGCCAGAAACATTAATCAAACTAATGTTCTCCCCTTTAATACCTTGCATGTGTGCTTGAGAATAAAAATCTGTCAAAGCTGAATTTCATGTTTCTTGGATTTTGAAGAAGTATTTGGGCTATTTTTTGGGCTATTTTTTTTTAACCGCACCTGTGGTTAAAGCTCCCCAGGATCCTCATCAATGGTGATGAAAAGGTCTGTGTGGATGAGGTTGTACGGCAGTCGTTGGGACCCTTAAAGGGAGCACCTCACACAGAAAGATAGCCTTACTTGTAGTTAAAACTTGCACGTACGGCTCAATGAAAAGTGTGGACAGATATGTGCAACTCTTGCATAGCTGGCAGAGGAATGGTGGAAATGGTGGGACTGTATTGTGACAAAACATGCATCAGAGCGCACCGGAATCAATGTGGGTTTTGAGCCTTCCCGGATCTTGTGCCCTCTGCTGAATTCCATAACGATACCCCTGAATATGGGTGTGTTCTCCTGCACCTGCTTGCATCGCCTGCTTTCACTGCGCCACAGGCTGTTCCTGGAAGTGTGTCCTCCCTTGTTCCATTTTCACTCTGTAGGCTTGAGACAATCCTCCCTTATGGAAATGAAATATCGTAAGTTTAATTGCTCTGCACTGCCTCTGAGGGCTGGCTATGACAGGTACGGAGAGGATAACAGAAAAGCAATTACAAAATAGAGGATTATGTATTTTGAGGACTGCCGCTTAGAGGTTTAATGTTGACTTGGTCTGCATGTTTTGACACTTCTAGGCTCCCTTCACAAAAAGCTTTTGCCATCAGTAGGAAAGGATTTTATGCCACTGCCTCAGCTGCAGGGAGGACTGCTAATCAGCTATAAATTAGTTTTAGACAATTGCAAACATTCATGAGCCCTCATTATATATAGAATGTGAACTTATTAAAGGGGTATTTATATAGGACTTTGCAATTCACCCATAGAAGAGAATGTAGATAGGCTGAGTCAGGAGAACTGCACACGTCCTGTTCATTGCCAGAAAGTGTTAAGCATGATTCATGTTTGCACATGCCTGTACAGCTGATGCCCCCGTACATATTATAGCTGGCTTGCTTCATATCTTTGAGGTTCAAGCCATATGTATCCATATTTAGAGAAGACCTATTGAAATGAATGGAAATTAAGTTAATCCTGACTCATTTGAGCTATTGCATAGAGCAGGAAGACACAACATATACTGTATACCCAGTTTTGTGTCATTTGTACTGGCTAGCAAATTATCTGGCTGGAGGGTTATGCTAAGATCCTCTGAAAGGATTAAACCAGTTGAAGAAGAATGGCAAACCTTCAGATAATTCATTAAAAGGATGACTCAATATTTTTCAGTCCATTTTAGCGATCTCCTTTTAGACCTTTAAAGGATTTCATTGCTTGGGAGCCATGTAACTTAGAGCGCATCTCTCCTTATGTGTATGCAACAATCTGTTGACATTTAAAGGAGAGTAAGAAAGCTACAATGAGGTGCGGTGTTTTCTGACTTCAGCGCAAACCATACGGCCAAACTGAACCTCTCACCTTGCATATCTCTGGTTTCCATGCTTCAGAATACTTCAGAATTCTTCGTCCTAATATGGGTCAGGATCACAGCACTCCAGGAAGAGGAGGATGCTAAGTTTCCTCCATGAAGTTTTATCCCAAAATTCTAGTTCTTCTTCATGGAGAATTAAACAAAAAAATGGGCCGCTTACTGTAATGTTGCGAGATTGCATTTCTTTAAAAGTTGGTATATTTCAGAAGAGCAAGGGGGATAAAAGAAGGGAGTGAGTGAGCCGATTGGTTGGTGACTGAGAATGTAAGGAGAGAGAGAGAGAGAGAGAGAGAGAGAGAGGGGGGGGGGGGGGGAGAGAGAGAGAGAGAGAGGAAAGTTAGCAGCCGGTTTGGGCTGAGTGAAGATGAATTGGGAGTTGTGATCGGAAGGGGCAGCCTTCTCTTTAGATCCCAAGAGAGTGCTGTGGAAGCCATGTAGGATTCACGAGGGGAAAGGGGAGGAAGTGGACTATTTGGGGGACACCTAAGTGACTAGGGAGGGTCAGAACCTGGTATGGTCAAGGACTCTAAGGGTGTGAGGGACAGAAGCTGACAGAGACCTGAGCACAGGAAATTAATGAGGATTTGTGTGCAAGAACTGCAAAGACAAAGATAACGTAAGTCAAATGTTATTACACACTGCTTTATTTACCAAGGAAGAGCCACTAAACATCTTCAGCCCATTTCACTTATTTTACAAATAAAGATTTATTTTGTTTATTGTTAGCTCAGAGTTATAGGCTGTTTGATTATCAGCATCTCATCCTCAGGACCGCACAGTCCAATGAAGGAGCCTTACACCTTCAGCGTAATACTGTGGGAGGTAAGTGAGTTGATTGGAATTAAAATTCCTGGTGGCGGTGCTAGAAATCAGAGAGTTAAAGACAGACCACATTAAAGCAAGAGAAGGAGTGTATTCATGACTCTTAGATTAATGATTTTTTCTTCTTTTAAACCTCCCTCCCTTTCCAGGTAGGAGAAAATATTTCTGGGTAAAAGCAGATTGGGGAGGGGGGAACATAAGTCTCCTCCTGCTGGGGAGCTTGTGTCCTAGTTCAAACTGAAGTAGAGAAGCCGATTGCACAGCACTCTGATACACATGATTCAAAGAACCGTTGGTTTGTCCCCTCATTAGGTGCTATGGAAACAAATCTCAAGTTTTTGCAATCTCCTCCTCCAATTTTCTGGTGCATATCCAAAGAGCCACAGTTTTCTTCCAAATTCCAAAAATGTTATTTTTTCCGGTTAAGAGAAGCCTATAAAACAAGCAAGTTATATTTTTAGCATTATACAATTATTCCAGAAATCATTAATTCTTGGGAAATTGCTAATATACTATCTAATATGACTCCTGAATAGAAAGTCATTCTTTTCCTAATGAGAAATTGGGTATTAACAGCAGCAGGTCATGCTTAGTCCTGTCTACTATTTACTGAAATAAATAAAAACTCCTCAAGGTATCTGTTTAAGAGGAGAAAGAATATGATCTGATTGAGGAAACACTGGGTTTTGCTTGAACTAATACTTGAGTTTGAGGCAAGTACAAATAAATTTCTGTTCCTGTTCAGGGTCTGATCTCAGCTGCATAGACAGGAATGGGAATACTTTATAGGAAGTGGGAAGGTACCATATTTCCAAGACAGTGGGAATCTGTGTCAGTTATCAATGCTGCATAAAGTAGACTTCAGGAGTTGATTATCAGAGAACAACCAGTACTCTATTTCCTTTCCTGAAAATGTCCCATGGTACCCACTGGTGATGCTCATTGATTTAGAATTCCCTTTGTCAGTTATCCTAATGGGAAAATTCACTAGCAGATAAAATGAATAAGCCAATAGCAATCAAGACAAATGTCTGTATCCTTTCTTATGAATGAAGATGTAAGAAGCATCTCAGGAGAAACAGTCCACTTCTGATACATCGGGAATAGTTTTGGAATAATTCCTTTGGAAGATCACATGCATCAAAAATTGCATCTAAACTACAATCCCATTCTTAATTCCTGCTGATTTTCACTTGAGGATTTTTCCTGGAATAGTCACATGGATTTTCATTTCAGGACTTATAATGTCCATATGTGTCCTTTCATGGAACCCACAGCACAGTTAGAACCCCCAAAACGTCTAGGGCACCAAACCCAGGGGGCTAACAAAGGACCACCCAGAAAGTGACACATGGTATGGGGGGAACAAAACAGGCCCACAATTGGCACCTGGGTTATAGTATTCTTTCCTGTAACAAAAAATGGTGCTTATTGTCAAGTGAATGGGTATAGCAGGCGGGGGACAGAAGAAAATCCATTTCAGCAAGAGAGCTTTGAGCTGTTTTGCACTAACATAACAGGAAAGGAGATTTTTTTAATGTATTATTTATTTATTTACTTATTTAGAAAGCTTCTTTGCCGCCCCATTCGCCGAAGCCTCAGGGCGGCTCATAACAATAAATAACATAATAACAATATAAAAACAATATAGTTGGAGACGTCCTGGTCAAAGATGTAAAATCAATAAATAATATTAACAATTAAAATGACGTTTAAATAAAAAGGTCTTGGCCTGGCGCTGAAAAACAAATAACAACGGCGCCAGGCGGACCTCTCTAGGGAGCGCATTCCATAGATTGGGCACCACCGCAAAGAAGCCCTCCTCTGGCTACTTACCCTCCTAATATCCTTCACGGAGGGTTCCTGGAGAAGGGCCTCTCCCGCTGATCTCAAGGGGTGGGCGGGCACATATGGATGTAAGCGCTCCTTCAGGTAACCAGGACCCAGGCCGTTAAGGGCTATATAGGTGATAACCAACACCTTGAATTGGGCCCGGACTTCAATGGGGAGCCAGTGACGCTGACAGAGAACTGGAGTCGTGAACATAACGCCCAGTCCCCGTCAGCAGCCTGGCAGCTCTATTTTGAACCAATTGAAGTATTCGGACCATCTTCAAGGGCAGCTGCACATAGAGCGCGTTGCAGAAGTCAAGTCAGGAAGTCACCAATGCGTGTGTCACTGTCGCCAGGCAGTCATTCTCCAGGTAGGGATGCAGCTGATGGATCAGCCGAAGCTGAAAGAAAGCGCTCCTTGCCACCTCTGTCACCTGAGCTTCCAGTGAAAGCTCTGGGTCGAGGAGCACTCCCAAGCTGTTGGTCTTGTCCCTAAGAGGGAGTGCAACCCCATTCAGGACTAGGTCAAGGTCCCTTTCCCCGAAGCCCGATCTACCAACCAACAGGACCTCCGTCTTGTCTGGACTGAGCTTCAGTGTATTGGCCCTCATCCAGCCTGTTACCTCGGCCAGGTATCGGTTCAGTACAGCCACTGCCTCACCTGGATTGGTGGAAAACGAGAGGTAGAGCTGGGTATCGTCAGCGTACTGATGATTCTGCAGCCCACACCTCCTGATGACCTCTCCCAGCGGTTTCATGTAGATGTTGAACAGCAAAGGGGGCAAAATGGACCCGTGCGGTACTCCATGACATAGCTGCCATGGCACAGAGCCATAGTCCCCCAGCATCACCTTCTGGAATCAGCCATTGAGATAGGAGCGGAACCACTGCAGTAATGGAGGAAAAAGGAATGTGGGGACAAGAGATATGTGTGCAGTGAATGTAGGAAGTGAAATAGTGCATGCGGCCATTTAAAGAGGAACTGTCATGTCCAGGCTCTTAAATAACTTAACTGCACTGCTGCATGGGACTCAGTCTTGGGCTGCAAGGCAAGAAAACATTGCTCAGGTTTCAACCCAACATCTGTTGCTTTGTGGAAAAAAGTACTTTTGCACTAATATGGTGATTTTCACTCACATTTGTGTGGCTTTTCATTTTGTGGGTGTGCTCTTTAATTTCCTTAGGACTTGAACAATATCCCCAGAAGCATCCAGATGTTGATAAGCTCTCATCCAGAAACAACCCACCACAGGGCTGGAGGAAATCAGCTCAGAGCGATTCAGGTATGCTTAGCATTTGACAAATGAAACAAAATACAATGAAGGTCGTTCACTAAGTTAACGCACCGCACAGCCTTGCAGGTTTCCAGGCATCATTTTTGATGGCTTGGAAAAGTGCAGCATGGAAGAGGAGATTGGAGGACGGACCCTTGTTTAAGGGACAAGCATAAGCATTTGCTCACATAATGCCAGTACGTATAGTTTGGATAGGGGAAGCTTTACTCTACGCATGGACCTTCCACAAGCCATAGCATGTATCCATATAGGGATGCACAGGTTTTTTTCTCCTGCATTCCGATTTTTGAAATCTTAAGTATTTCTTTCCTACATGTGTAGTTTTTGGTAAACTCACATCAAAAATGGAACCAAAATGAATGCTTATCCATCCTCACCAGTCAAATTCAAAATGTATAGCTATGGCCAGCATGGAGAGGACCTGCCTGCCACGATAAGGGACCAGTCAGAAGAAAAAGGGGTCGACCCTAATTCAGCACTATCATGGCTGCCTACAGAGCGATTCAATCCAGTTATAAGAACTAAGCATGAAAAGCCCCAGGCTTTGATTGACAGATCTGTCAGTTTTGTCTTCTGCTACTTTTGATTTTTCTTCTTAATCTCAAGGTCTTTTTGTCCCAAATGTTACGAAGTTTGGTAAAATCCTCTCAGAATCAAACTGAAAACACGTTCTTAGTGGTAATAATAGAAGATCGAATGGAAATCAGTCAGCATGTTGTTGTTGTTTCCATTTCTGTACCCTCCTTGGCCTAAGCTCTTAGGGTGGTTCACAACATCAATTCACCCATCCAGATTTCAACCAGACCTGACCCTGCTTAGCTTCCAAGATTTGGCAGGATCAGGCACGTAGGCAATTGCTAGTACCAATTCTGTATATTCCATGTCTGGGATTTAGGCTGCAGTCTATTACTGGAGCTCGTGCCCTGAATCTTCTCTCACTGTGATCAGAGAACTAGGTGCAACCTCTCCCATTCTTCCTCTCAGTTCTTGCATAACACTGGCTAAGGCCTGGTCACAGCTACTACCTGCAAATTATTTCACTGTATTCTTCTATTATTCTTTCAAATAATACATCTGAAGATTCACATTATTATTCTCCTTTCCGTATGAACAACACCTTCCACATCAAATCCTTGATTTGTAATGTTAGTCTGTGCAATGTGTATTATTTATTTCATCTCATTTCTATACCACCAGAGCTTTCTGGGTAGTTCACAATTCACAAACAACAGATGAAAAGTGTTGTTATGCACCATCAAGTTGTTTGTGACTTGTGGTGTGAAAGCCCTTCAGAATGTCCTATCCTTGACAGCCTTCTTGGTTCTTATAAATTCAAGGCTGCAGCTTCTTTGATGGAGTCAATCCATCTCATGTTCGGCCTTCCTTTTCTTCTTCTGCCTTGGACTTTCCCTAGCAAGATGGTCTTCTCCAGGGAGTTTTGACAGATAAGAATACAACATAAATTCAAAATGCAAAATTTAAAACAATTTGAACAGCTCAACAAACAATCTGAGTAAAATAGTGGATCCAACAGATCAGCTGATTTCCATGTCTCTATCATGTATGCCATTAAATGCTTGGGAGCAGAGGGAAGGTTTAATCTTTTGCCAAAAATATGACAACTTTGACCCCATATGGACTTCAGTGTGAAGACAATTTCAAAATAACCACCTCCTTATTTATTTAGTTTATTTAGTTTCATGCATGCAGATACACACACACGCGCACACACTTATATTGTTTGATCAGGAAATTGTTCTGCAGCCACAGAAATTATGTTCTTTGTTCCATAAACACAGTTGTTTATCATTTTAATTATGCCCAGATACCAGTTGGCATTGACCAATATTCTTCAACAAGCCAATTTTTAGAATTCGTTTTATCTGCATATTTTGAAATGGAGGAAAACCGCACGTTGTCTGGGGGAAGATGGACAGACATTCTCATTTTCCCTTTTGTAATTCACCTTTTTGAATGACCTGGCAAAAAGGTCAAAATCAAAACTGGGAGTGCACTGCAGTGAGCTTCAGAGTGATTCTTGGAGAACTCATTGTAAAATTAAAAGTTTCTCATCTTTAGACCCTACCAAAGTTGTATAACTCTTTCTCTCTCTCAATCTCTTTCATCTCACTAATGCAAAGTGAACATGCTTAGTGCTACCTGCTGTTACATACTCATCCTTTCACAGTTCCTAATATAGACCTGCATGGTAAAAATGCAGAATGCATAATTCAGTGCACAAGGGGATATGGTTGAACCTACCTACCCAACATCCTGATATAACTCTGGGTACTGCTGCTTCAGTTATCCTGCTCAGGGTAACTCAAAGAATGCAAAACAAACACAAGACAAGACAAGGCAAAAGCCACCAAACTAAAACTTCTTGATGATTGAATTATTTCTCACTGCCTCATAACGAAATGTGACAACGTGGGCAGTTGGGTTTAAAGCAACAGTGGCAGGCTACCTAGAAAGAAGAAAATATAGAACAAACAACAGAGGTTTCTGGATGATACTTGTAGCAGGTACCGTGATGGCTTCTGACTTCTTGAGTTGGTGGAACTGTAAGTTTTAAACCAGTTCCCTTGCCTACAGTAGGCATTATGTACTTAAAGATGAATTATGTACATCTTTAAAATAATGCTGACATAAAGTATTACCTTGGCCCAGAGGGCAATGCAAGGAGAGGTTAGGTGTCAAATGCCACCTGCAATTAAGGAAGACATGAGCTGAAAGATTAGGTAAGCAAGATATTTAAAAGAAGAAACCCTTACTGAATAAAGCATTTCTTAAGCCCGTCTTCTAATGGGGCTTGTGCTGTAGCTTTCTTTTCTATATGAAAAGTGTCAAGGTTTCCCAAATGTATTAGTTCTTTCCTCGGAATTTTGCTTTGCAGCTATTTGGAAAATGGTTGGTAAATATAGTGATTTTAAAGCATTTCTTCATTGCAGGTTTTGGGGCTTTCTCTCATTTGAAGTGATGCCTCCAATTGGCCTTTCACTTTGCCATTCAGTTCTTAATTACCCAATAAAACCATCAAGGCTGCCATCTGGAAGTCCATGGATTCTGGTGGACCAGCTGTCGCAGGCTCATTAGTTGTGAAGATGTTTTTTATTGCAATCGCTGTCATTATAACCTACTCTTTTTACTGTTCCCACATGGAGCTCCCATATGGCTTCAACATATGCTTGACGCTGTCCACAGTTGGGCCACCCAAAGTATAGATATATGGTTCTTCTACCATCATCGATGGCATATCAAGTGGCATACATGCGAGGGCTCACAGCTAATCCAAGACGCGTCCATTGGTGTGATGACAAGAAAATGTCATCCAAAGGCATCCCTGCAATTTCGTTCATCAAAACCACAAGGTTCCTTAGTTGAACAATAACTATAGAGCTGAGTTAAGTTCTTGCCTGCTTCTCAGTGAGGCACAACATGGTCAAAACGAACAAAGTCTCTGACAGCACACCGCTCCTTCTAGCTACAAAACGGAAGGAACTGCTCTGCCATGTGGACGGATGAGGGCAATTACTTATGCCACCCCCAAGGCAAAGGGAGATACTGAAATCTCCAGCCGTGTGTGCTTGTAGCCACTTGCAGCCCCTGTCACCCCACACGGCTTCTTTTCAGATGATGACTCATGAAGATGGAACTAGGGTTGGGATGAATTCTGGAGGAATTCACCCTTTTAGCATTTCTTCTTATGTTCAGCTCAGTCTAGCAAACCAGGCTGAACTGAGAGGAGAGTGGAGGACACCTGCAGGGCAACTTGCAACCTTCTTCCTCGTCAGGTGCAGCAGCCCCAATTGAAGCTGCATGTGGTTTGGAAGGGGATGCTCTTAGCAGTCATGTTGGGATCTGTTCCTGGTAAGCCCAGCATGGCCCACTTTCTCCCATGTCAGGTGCAACAGCCCAAACAGCTGCTACACATGGTGCATAGGAAAGACCCTGCTAGTGGTCCCACAGGGCTCCATTCCTGGTAGGCCTCGTATGACCAACTTTAATCTGTGTCACATGCTGCAGCTGAAATGGCTGCTACATGTGAAGCAGAGAGATTCAGGTCACTGTCCTGTGGGGCTCATCAGGAATGGATGAGCAGTGTGTGGGGTTTGGTTCCTGGCAAGCGCCCCACGGACGCTGGGTGCCTTCATCAGGAACTCAGACCAGAGTCTGGGAAGCTGACCCTTGGAAACCTGATGGATTCCCATCACCAAATGAATTCATCACACATCCCTTGATGGAATTATAAGAACCAGAGCAATGCAGACTATACTTTCTTCCAACAAAACACTCGTACAGAATAAACTATCAAGGGCATTTTACAAGGACATTAGCAGGTGTTGAAATCTTTTCCAACATCTTTAGCAGAATAGGATAGTGCTAGCATGGTGGTTACACAGTTAGACTGGGATTCGGGAGATCTGGTTTATAATCTCCACTCAGCCATGCAGCTCTCTGGGTGTCTTTGAACCAGTCACAACTCTCAGCCAAACCTACCCTTCCAGGTTGCTGTGAGGATAAAAAGGACAGGAGTGGGTTTCTGGCAAGAGGGGAAAAGGAAGATATGCATGCAATAATAAACAAATGTTTCAGTGTGAGAAACCCTGACTTCACCATATTTAAGGTAGGCCCACTGAGATAACTGGGATTTACTTAGCCATTACTAGCTGAAGTCCCATTCATTTCCTCTTATTGCTGTCTTCTTCAATTTGCTAAGGTCAAGAGTGTGCTGATTGGCCACTAAACTGCAAACATATGTAACACATGGTGCATCAGGGAGACCTTGCAAGCTCAAATGCCTGGTGGAGATCCATGCTGCCAGGTTGCAGTTGCACCTCTGCGGTCTTCAGGATAGTGCAGATTCCAGCAAGGCTGCTGAAAAGTCGATACTCACTCTCAATATTGCTGCCTAAGGTCTGGAGGGAGTTACAGTAGGTGGGTGGCACTGCTGTTTGACCCTTTCCTTCAGTAAAACTTCAGGAGAGAGATTGGTAGGATTGGGAAGAAGCTTTACAGAATCTGTCTTCTCTTTCTATCTTAGAAAGCAAGCTGAACCAAGAGGAAGTGCGTGAAACTTATGGAACTCTGGTTGCACAATCAGGAACCTTCCTTTGCATCACATGCAGACACATTAGTGCTGCAGATCACAGAGGAGGAATGTCACTTGTGGAGCATTCGTGCAGGGCCAGTGCGCAGCATGCTTATCAGGAAGTCAGACTCATAACCTCCAGAAAGCAGCCTGGAGTATGGGGAGCTTAGCTCAGGGTATCAGATAGATTCCCATTCCTGGAAAGGATTCATCACACATCCTGGGCATCAGTACCTTCCCTCCACTGTAGGGGAATGATAAGGCCTCTGGTGGCAGCTCCAGCTTCTGGCTAACAGGCATAATTCACAATTAATGTGAGCAGGGTAAATAGCATGCATCCTCCTCAATCCCCCGTCCTACAGAACACCTGGTGGTAGAAGATCAATGTCAGTTGATCTAAGGCAAAAAAGGGAAGCAGAAAGTGCAGCAATGTGCAAAATAGCAGGTTGCATCTACCTAGAATGAATTCAATGTAAATGAAAATGCTCAAGGAAAATATAACTATGACTTTCTGCTGCTGCTCCTGGCGCCGCCACCGCCATCACTGCTGCTGCTGCTGCTTCCTCCTCCTCCTCCTGCTGCTGCTGCTGCTGGGTAGGAGATCCTTTTGAAAGTCCCTTTCTTTCTTCCCTGTATTGATCAGCACTAGAACTAGTACAAGTTGCCATTTGGGGAGATTATGTAGCATTTTTTTGTTGTACTGAGAAGATCAGAGGGTTTATTGCAACGGTAGGCAGTGCGCAGCTCAGGGAGGACTTAATGTGATAAATAATAGAGAATTTTGTGAAGAACTGTTTATGCATAGCAAAATCATCCTCACACATGCATTGACATTATTTGCTTTGTGGGGAGAAAACATGAAAGGGATTATGTATCTGGAAAGTAGGAACCCAGGATTTGGGTTTTAATTGGGAAAAGCACCAGGACCAATTTTTGAATAGAAATTAAAGTTCTTAGCATCTTTCAGAACTACATACAAGGCTTCTAATTATCTTTCTTATGTTGCCTAAGAAAGAAAAACATTCTGTTAGTATTCCTTATTTGTCATTTTCTTAAAATGGGTTACAAAAACAACAGTAGGGTTACGGTTAGAAAAACGAGGTGTCCTGGTATGATTTTGATGGTTGGAATGAGCAAATGCTGTGAATTTGGAAGCATTCTGCTGACCTGCCCAATTGAAATATAGCCCTATATTATCATGCAGTTTGCTTTTTGGAAGATCAGAGTCTTGTGACTTTCTTAGTCCACTCCAGACAGAAATGCTGCCAGCATTTAACTTTTCTAACTACAAATATAAATATTAACAAACGGTATTTACTTGTTGATCAAAAAAGCACTTCTTGCATGTATGCATGCATTTTAAGAAATCTGCAGAGATATGAATTTGATAGTTCAGGGCTTTGGGACAAATTATATATTATATCTGCAATCTTTTTATGCTAGGGAACAGCACTTTTAGCAACACAGGAAAAGGTTTGAAATTTAATAGGTAAAAGTTCCCATCTTTGCATCTACATGCTGAATTGGGAGAGGGAAGGTGCTGTCTTCTTTTTAATTTCTGCCAGTCAACATTTAAAAGCAGCCTGTTGCCCACATGTAAGATGGTCTTCCATACAAGCGATAGAGAAGAGTTATCATTATTATTTTCTACCTATGAAAAATTAAACAAAACACCAGATAAGGATTTGGTGTCAGTAGGGACTATGGACGTATGAGAACTTCATTTTTTTCACAAAACATGCAACTATGCCTGGTTCAAAGTGCTGAGCATCTGCATGAATATGCTAAAAAATATACACAAATTGTCAAACAGTCACCTCAGTTTTTATTCCCAGTTCAACCTGTGTAAATATGCTCTGTAGAGTGAAACTGTGGAAGAAATGTGTGCAACTCTCCACAGAGTTGATCTGTGTTCAGTTTGCACAAATTGACGTGAGCATCGCACATGAATGGGAATCAAGTGCAAGGCCAGCAGCAAGATCGTGTTCAGAGAATCCTAATGACCTTGAACATTGCTCACTACCCATCCCTATTCAAGAAAGAGTCTGGAATTAGTATACATTTAAATTAGACTGTTCATTAAAATTGTGGTCCTAAAATATCTACTTGGATATATATTTCACCAAAAGCAGTGCATCTGATGCCCAATAATTATGGATAGGATCAGAGTGCTAACCAAATCCCAAATGGATGGATTTTATATATCTCCTGTGTCATGTTGTCTTTGATGCAGACCATTTTAATCACCTTATCTTCCTTTTCAAAGGAAGACCTTCCCATCTGCTACTGTAACCATCTAGCATTTTTAACATACTTTTAACATTTTCTGAAAGGAGCGATGTCATGAACTTCCTGATTAAAAAATAGAAAAGAACACAAATTCTGTCATCCTTTTTTTAAAAGGACCCTATTACGGACTGAGGAATGATGGAAGGATTATTACTAAACCTCTGCTCTAGAAAAGGAGGCGGAATGATACTTAGGGGAGGAAAAAACCATCACTGCCATTTGAATTATGCTTAAATTGATTGACTTAAATAGGTGTCACAGTTGCCTTCCTTAGGTAAAAGCTTGCTGGAGCTGAGAGCAATATAGAGACACATTGCTTCTTCCCAAACAATTGGGGGAAATACTTCTGTTTTGGAAATTTTGAAAAACAAAATTCTTACACATCCTTACCTATGGATACTGCAAGCGTTCATACAACATGACCCATGCAGGTTTCTACTTGAACCATGAGGATTTCTCTTCCATCTCAGCCCCAGGGTGGGCCCCCAAATGTGTTCCACAGGCTCCCCCCCACAACCATCCAGAGTTGGTTTAAAAGGCTGTAGGGGGTGCAGCAACAAAGACCCACTTAAGTGTTCGTTCCACTGCATTAGAACATCCTCAGATGGTAGCCTGTATAGTCAAATGGCATGGTTAAAATTGCTTCAGTACTTCTGAAAAAATAAAATAAAATATAACATAAAATAAAATTCAGACTGGAAAAATATAGAATAAATATTTTTCAATAAAAGAAACTGACATGAAGTAAAAATTTAGGAGATTGGTGATTCAATGAACACTCCTCAGATTGATCTGAATTTGGCTTGGTGTTCATGAATATTTGTGATAACTACTAGAAACAAACAAACAGACGATAGACAAATACTTAAAAAAATTATGTCTTAGCTCAAAATGTTGGATCTTTTTGGATGGAATCGTGCATGCATGCTATTATTGCCATCTAGTTTTATGTCTGTGCATCAACTCTTACAGCAACAGCCATTTTGGAAAGGGGCCGAGAAATTTTTTCCTTAGTCATGGATGATTTTAGAAAGGGTTTTAGAACTGGATAGGGGACAACAATTACTGTGTGAGAAACAAGAAGGAGCTTGACGCAGCTAGGATAATTTTTTTATTAGCCTAATTCAAGATCACGAAAAAGAAAAGAAGGAAGGAAAAGGGGGAAAAAAAGGAAAATAATACAAACCTTAAGACCTGTGAATCTTATCCTCCAGCTTGCTGAAAAACTATCTGAGAATATTTCCTTCATATATTTAGAAAACCTCAGAATGTTTGTTAGGAGTAAAAATAAATTACTCTAACATTGAAAGGCAAAATCTTTTTCTTTCCATCCCATTTCCTCTCCCCCAAGAAAACCAAGATAAAAACAAAATATAGAGTAGACACGAATAAGAAGGAAGTCTATTCACTACTCCAAAAAGCTACCATTTTGTCAAGGTCATTAGTGAATCCCCTCTCTGTTTCCTGCTTGATGGAGGTAGAGCAAGTAGGACACAAAGAAGCCATTTTGGTTGTGGCAACATTCTAATAGAAGCGCTCCCCAGGGAGTCCTGTCTGGCACCAGTTTGGCTCCCGTTCAGGTGCCACTTTAAACCATTTTATTCCTTCAGGCTTTTGGCTTGGGAATTTATCATTTTGCCAATGGTTCTGTTTTATCTGACAGCTGGTTTATGATGTGTTTTTACTGATGTGATTTTAACAATTGGGTAAACCTTTCTGGGATGAGTTTTGGCAAATGTAGTATAGAAACATTTCAAACCAATAAGAAGATCCCACTGCGCTTTATTTCCTGCTTGGGATTCCATGGTACAGTAGGTGCAATTCTATGTCTCAGGTATAATATATTATTGCAAACTTGTGCTGTACAGAATCTTTTAGTTCAGTCTACTGTCAAATTAGGAACAATTTTACTTCTGTCGGCTGAAAGCAGAACTTGTAGCTTTCAGTGAAGTGTGGTCAGGCATGAGGCAGACACATCTTCAGTATTTACTATGTTGTGAAGCCATAACTGTGTGCTTTTAAAGCAATTAAACAAAAGTTCACTTGGACATCAAAGCTTGTACTTTTCAAAATTATGTAAAAGAACTTCCCACTAAAGACACCCATGCAAAAATGCATCTATTAGCAAAAAGAATAGATCACTATCATTGTTTGCACAAATGTTTATATTAGGCAAAAATTATTACAATGCATGCATTCATAGATATATGAATAAGATATGTATGAATTTTTATAAGCACACTTTTAAACATTCTCATATTTCAGGACAGACCAACCTTAAGATTGAAAAAATGCAAAATTGAGAGAAATCAAATTTGACACATTTATCCATTCCTAAATTGTTTGTTGTCATACAGGATAATTATGAATAACGGGAAATGCCACACTCCAGATGGAAAACAGATCAATAGAATTTTATTGAGTCTGTAACCCTTTGACTAATGCACCAATATTTTGATTTGCTGGTTGTAATATTTTTAGTGAACTGTGAATCGGGGTGGTAAGGAATCCATTGTAACTCTTCAGTGTTGGAGTGAGATGCTTCAGCCCAAAATTAGGGAGCTTCAGCCCAAAATTAGGGAGGTGTGAATCAACAGAACCTGCGGCTACCCAAGTTCACAGAGTAGTAGAGTTGGAAGGACTCAAGAAGGCCATCGGGTCCAACCCCCTGCTGTTGCAGGACACCAAGCTACACCATCCAGTCAAAGGATTGTCCAGTTCTCTGATTTCCATCTCAAAGCTTCTTCTGACTCAGCTCCATATTATATTGAAAACTTTATTCTTTTTATCTCCTTACATGAAAATCCATGGATATTTTCCTCTATATTGTTCCAAATGTACAGATCAAATATCTGCAATTCTTTAATATGTACACATATTTGAATATATTCATTCTTCTCCCATTGCTTAAAATGTATTTGTGTGTATTTTTCAATAGCACATTATCTGCATGTGCCTTTTATTTATTTATTTATTATTTTTATTTATTTTTCAATTTCTATCCTGCCTTTTTCCTACAAAGGGCTCAAGGCAGCTTACATCTCCTCCTCCATCTTATCCTCACAACAACAACCCTGTGAGGTAGGTTGGGCTGAGAGTCTGTGACTGGCCCAAAGTCACCCAGGTGGCTCCATGGCTGAGCGGGGACTAGAACCCAGATCGTCTGAGTCCCAGTCCATGCTCTTAACCACTACACCAAAGTGTATGCATGTTGTCAGATGCATTATGGGTTCTTTCTATGAGGGTTGCCCATTAATCACTTTGCAAGTTCAGAAATATTGGTATTTCATTGTACCTCAGATTGCATCTGAGGTTGTGTTCAGTCTGGAAGCTCCATGCTGGATTTTGCTTGCTAGTTGCGAAGTCATGTCTGACCCTTTGCAACTCTACGGAGAACACTCCCCCAGGCCTTCCTGTCCTCCACCATCCCTCAGAGTCCACCCAAGCCCACACCCACTGCCCCAGTGACTCCATCTAGCCACTTCATTCTCTGCTGTCCCCTCCTTCTTTTGCCGTCAATTGTTCCCAGCATTAGGCTCTTCTCCAGTGAATCCTTCCTTCTACTCCAACAAATACGAGGTGGTCAAAGTATTTGAGTTTCATCTTCAGGATCTTGCCTTCTAAAGAGCAGTCAGGGTTGATCTCCTCTAGAACTGACTGGTATGATCTCCTTGCAGTCCAAGGGACTCGCAGGAGTCTCCTCCAGCACCACAATTCAAAGGCCTCAATTGAGGCCATGCTGGATGGATCCTGGTAAAAATCTGAGTGAAGGAAATGTCTCATACATCCCACCCCAAAATGCATTTTCTGTTATCAGCTGCAGGCACTCATATGTTTAAGGATAGGATTTAAATTACAGTCCTAAGTAAACTTAGAATCAAAGTACATGTCTCTTCTTTGCAAGTAAATATGCTTTGGATGAAAGTGATTGGAAGCAGAGAAGCAAGGGAGAAGATTTAAACTTCTCCATTCCCAATTGCTTCCTACTGAAGCCCTGACTTAGAAAGTAAATCCTACTGAAATGAATAGGATTTACTTTCAAGAAACAGGGATATGCCAAACAGTTAGATTGTTTTTTTTTTTTTTACTACCAGTGGATGAGAAGATAAGGCCCTGTATAAGTGAATAGAAATAGTTAAAACTGGAGTCCCATAAAAGTCAACAAAACATAGCTGACATCTGTACATGCTGCAGTCAAGGAATTGTACAGGTTTCAGTATTGTTCACACATCAGTTGTGCAGTCTAAGCTAGCCTACTCCTGTGTAAGCAGAGTTCAGAAGTCTTGAATGGCTGCAAGATTTTCAGAAACTTGGCATTTTCCAATGCTGGTTATTCAGCTTAGTTAACTATATACATACATAGTTAACTATTGACTATTGCAATGCACTCTACGTGGTCTGTATACTTGAAGATGGTCTGGATACTTCAATTGGACCAGAATAGAGCTGCCAGGTTATTAACAGGGACTGGCAGATACTCTCATGTCATACAGCCTTCTATCACTTACACTGAGTGCCAGTTGAAGTCCGGACCCAATTCAAGGTGTTAGTAATAACCTATAAGGCCCTAAATGGCTTGGGTCCTGGATATCTGAAGGAGTGCCTTCTTCCCTATGTGCCACCCCACTCCCTGAGATTGGAGGCAGAGGCACTTCCCCAGGAACCCTCTTTGAAAGAAATTAGGAGGGTAGTTACTTGGAGAAGGGCCTTTTCAGCGGTGGTGCCCCACCTATGGAATACAGTTTATAGGTATAGGTTTATAGATACAGGTTCACCTGACACCGTCACTCTATTCTTTTTGGCAGTTATTTATTTATTTAATTTATAAAATTTGTATGCCATCCAATTACTAACATCTCTGGATGGCTAACAGCATAAATAAATAGATGACCCACTCTGGCTACAATTAATAAAATACAATAATAAAATTCGATATTAAAACTTATTAAAATATTGATTAAATGAAAAGGTCTTAACCTGGCGCCGAAAAACATATGACGATGGCACCAGGCAGATCTCTCTGGGGAGTGCAATCTATAGTCGGGGTGCCACCACAGAGAAAGCCCTCCTCCAGGTACTCCGTCTCCTAATATCTTTCACATAGGCAAAGACCTTTGTATTCTCCTGGTATTTTAACAATTAATTGGTTTTATCGTGTTTTTATTACTATTCTAGATGCAGTGTCCTGTGTGTGGTTGTTATGGTTTTGCTCTTGGTTTCCTTCCTTGTAAGCCGTCCAGAGACTTTTTTAGTAATGGACGGCATAGAAAAAATTTAAATAAATATCCAAAGCCTGTGGAGACATGGGCTCAAGGTCAGGATCACACCATACCTAAAAGACAAGAATTGGCTTCCACCTGTGCAGAACTGACACATGAATGTGAGGCAACAGTGACCGACAGCACGGTTTCATGGGCAGTTCTTCAAGAATGATTCCCCACTGAGTTCAGTGGGCCTTACCTTCCATTCGTGTGGGATGGCAGCCTAAATGACATGCAAGCCCTCCCTTGGAATGGAGCTGGAATGATGTATGTGAAGTGTTTTCTCCCAGGAAATAGCAGAACATTAACTGCAGCTGAATAATCCAGCTTCCCAGAGTCCAGGGTCCTGGAAACTGGATCCCAAATGACAGAGCAGTGAAGAAGCAAGGAGTTTAATGCAGCAGTGACAAGCGATTATACGCAGGCAATTAAGTCTCATCTGTGTGATCTTTTTTATACCGATTTTCCTCTCCTTTATGTTACAGTTTTATCATGTGATTTTATACAAAGATTTTCATGCTGCTAAAAGAACAGGGCAATATTGATTTGTGTTGAAAGAAGCTTAGAAATAGAATTCAGAGAACTTTAACAAACTCAGATTATACTGATTTGCTCATGCTTGCACTAAATATTCAATTTTCCCCCACAGGTGAAATTTGAAAGTGCAGTTCTGAGAAGAAGAACAAGTTTTGGAGGGTGCACTATTGTAAAGTTCAGGAAATTGTGGGTTTCTTCAGCATTTCATTACCTGAAAATTTCACTCCTTCCGAGTTCTGACTGGAACATTTTTTGCAAACAAGAACAAAATTCTCGTATAATCCTAGCTAAATACACAGAGAACAAAAATGTAACCCTAACTCTTAAAAAGAAAAATCATTCTATACAATGGAGGATACTGGCACTCAAAATTGGCACTTCAGCTAGACAGCATAGAAGAATTAGATGGAGTGAATAATGTGTTTTTTTAATGCTGCTTGCATTATATATTAAATGTTCTATGCATTCAAACTGGAGCAGGCATATGACTAGAAAGAGCCTTTCCTACATTATTTATAGCTGCCACAGCAAATTAACATATCGCACAAGACTCAAATGCATCATTGTGGCAAAAAAGCTTAACTAGTTTTGTACTGGAATACAAATATAACTCTAATTTCTCTTTGGCTGTAGAAACTCCAGGGCTGATGTGGTGGATTGTAGCCGGCTCTGATGGAAACAGAACCTTTAGCAGCTCTAGATGGCTCCCTCTGGTGCATTTTTCTTACTGTCACCTTTTTCTCCTCAAAATGACCTGCTTTTGCTCGCTCTCGCTCGCTCGCTCGCTCTCTCTCTCTCTCTCTCTCTCTCTCAAAAATTAATTATTTCAAAGACAGTAGTAGGAGTTGGCACAGTCACCTGCTCCCTTTACCTGCTCATTCTCACTGACAGCTTCCACTCTCAAGCTTCTCCCCAGGGTCATCCTATGCCACAGAGTCAGAAATTATTCCCCATTAGTTTAATAGACAAGCCAGAAAGCTTGCATCCCAAATGCTTCTGCATTTTGAAGGCTCCCCGCTCCAACACACACACACGTTGTAAAAACGGTTTGTTCTTTGTGGGGAAAGTAGTACACCCCAGCCAGTCTCTGAAAGGATGGGAGCAAGGAGGAACAATTTGTTAAGGTCAGCACAGACCAAATTCAATTCTTACTGGGCCGCACTGGCCCAATTCAGCAGGTACAGCTATTCTCAAGATGGAGAGGGGCTTGCTTGTTTATTGAAAGCATTTTTATCCTCTCCTCAGACAAAATGTCTCCTGAGTGGTTGGAAAACCACTGTCTCTGCACACAGGCTTGTGACCCTTAGGAGGGTTACTGTAGTCATATTTCATGAGTGCTAGAAGACGACGATGTCAAAAGAAAAGATTCTTTATTTTATCTTTGCTAAATGCAAGGGTGCTGCTCTCAGAGATCCAGATTTATCCCCAAGAAGCCTCGATTCGGATCTATATAACTTGCCTAACATCCCTGTAGAATTATGAGAAGGATCTATGATTTCCTGATCCCAAGATGGAAACAGCATGACCCCTTGTGGATGAGTTTCCTAAAACTGGTTGGCTTTAACATATTCACAACAACCTTCGGAGTGGGCAGTCAGTTGGAATTCTGACAGGATTTCCCAACACACGGCATTGAAATATACATGCTCCTGCTTTTTAGAGCTCTATTGTGCTTCTGAATGAGAAACATTTTGCTCAAGAAATGTGCTCATTGCATCGAATAGGCATGCCAGATGCAGCAACAATTTTCATCTGCCTTATGAAAACTACAAGGCTATTCTTTGCCAAGAGTTTTCTTGTATGCTGTTTTTCCATGGGAAAACTGTGGAAAGCAGCTTACAGCAACAGTGGGGCAGCGGAATAGATATTTTTTGCTGTTGTTCTGAGCCATCAGGTCGTCTCTGACTTAGGGTAGCTCTGTGAACAAATACCCTCCAAAAGTGCATATATGAATTGCAGCCACATTTCCAGATAATTAACAGTTTAAATAATTATACACATAGGGGAAACCTATATCAGAATGAATATGGGCTCAGATGAAAAAATCCACTGGTATTTCATATTAAGATCTAATAAAAGAGAACTGCAAACTGAAATCTAAACAGGAGCAGAAATTTGACATATCATGGAAGGCTGAAGGTTACCCAGCCACTAACCCTAAACCAAAGCCTGCTCCAGTTTAGCAACTGCTGAATCATGTCTACCTTGCAGACCAGGTAGAAGTGAGCGAGGCATAGAACTTACAGCTAGATGGTCTCTAGATACCTATTCTTGTTGGTTAGTGTATGCATGTAATGCATTTTTAAATATATATTTTAATGCATGCATACTGGAAAGCTAAAATATTAATCAAAATAAATGCTTTGCTTTCTACTCATCACCAGTGATTTATGTTTGTCCAATGAATGCTTTTTGTTTGTTTTCTGATCTCACGTGAAAATCCCGTGTATCCAACATGTTAATCTGCTGCCTTCTCTGTGTACCTGAAGTCCACATTTTGGAAATCAATGATGCATTGTACAATTCACGTCAAAGAACCGCCTGCTGAGTAAGAAGAAAATCTGCAAGAAATAAAATATTGACAAGCTGTTTACTACCAACACTTTAGTTCATATTCAGCCTGTACTCATTATTAGAAAGCTTCGAATGCAATTTAAAGGTATCTGTCATTACTGTTAGCTTCAAAATAGGAGAGATAGCCTAAGAAGGGATGACAAATATTTGGCTTTCTCAGTGGAATGAGAGAGCCTGCCATTCTGCTAAATGCTAAGGAAGGGGAATTATTTAGCCCCTTGGGCCAGTGTGCCATTCCTATTCTGCATTTTTGGATTCTGATGATAACACCTGGACCTGGGCCAGGTGGACGGCCACTATCTTGCACCAGAACTGAGTAAGCAGCAGATGTACACTGGAGACAATTCCTCTCCTGTCAGGAATCCTGAGTCTGGTTAAGATTTAGAAAGTCTCCCACATTAGAGACATTCAAAAGAAACTGGACAGCCCTCTGAGTGGGATGGTGTAACATGGTGCCCTGCAACAGCAGGGGAGTGGACTCAATGGCCTTCATGGCCCCTTCCAACTCTACTGTTCTATGATTCTATGATTTAGGTTTCTTCTACAGCCAACTCAGCAGGGTTGGTTCTAGAAATTTTTATGGCAGAGGAAGGGAGGAAAAGAGAGAGGTGAGAGGCAAGTAACGGGCTAGTGAAACAGGAGGACAACCATTAGTAATGGCTAATGACAGTCTCTATTTTCAGAACGAACTGAAGACTCTTGCAGCTTCTGAGCTATTGAATGATTCAACTGAACATTTCTGGGTTTGCTTATCTCAGATTTATGGAGCGCTCCCAGCTAATTCACCTAAACTTGAATTCTAGTACTCTAGTATTTTCTGCACTCACATTCCCGCATTACCTTCTCTATTATTTATCTTAGAACAGAAGCTTCTATTTGTCCTTTAAATTTAATCTTCTTTTTCCTTCCATGTTCTAAATCAACCAAATCTGTGGTGGCATTTGGAGCCAGCCCTTCCCTGTATCATAAGAATATTGCAGAAATGGCAAATTAAAGCTGCTTTCAGAAAACAACATTTGTGCAATTTGCACCTTGATATAAATAGCCTAATTAGACAAATTTAACAAGCAGCTCTCTTAGGATGCTGAAAGAGCTCGCCATAACCTTCAAAGCCAAGTTATAACATTTTATGTGATTTTTAACAACATATTTATAATGCTGTTAGGCACCCTGTGGCACCATTTTAGTTTGTCATAAAATTAAACATTACACCAAACTGATTCTTGTCACCTTTATGGTGCTGTTGTCACTGGCATCACCTGGGATCTGTCAGCTGTAGACTTTTATAAGAGAGCCAGCTAGTAAATTATCCATAGTGCCAGCTCACCGCAGTGGCTCTGAAGTCTGGAATCTCCATGAGAAATCCATAGCCATTTTTCTACAATTTCAGCCACCCTGTTTTTAAGCACCCTACCTGCCCATTTCAATATTAGCAATTTCTCCATATTTAAATTAGCAAGTGAGTAAATCAGTCATTTTAAAATTAGCACTTTAAAAAGTCATGCTGGTTTGCTTTTTTAATGCAATTTTTAAAGTATGGTATGTATAAGATTTGCTGCCATTTTCCTGGGGATAAAATGTTTGTCTCCAAGCAGAAGGTCCTCGCAGCCCACTGGAGGATGGCCATGAGCAATTTTATTTGATCCCCGCCTCCAAACCCCACTTAGTGTAACCAACCTGTGCTAAAAGTTTGTTCATTATTTTTCTTGCAAGAAAAAGATGACTGGGTTGGATCCAATGATGCTCCTCTGATTTCAAAAGTGGTTCTGATCATGTGGAATCATCTACTGAATTACCCTTCTCCAACCTGGTACCCTCCCTGAAGATTTTTTTTTGACTACTTCTCCCAGTATTCCTGTCCATTGGCCATGCTGGCTAGGGTTGATGGTCCAATGCATCTGGAGGGTCCATAACATCTGTAGTTGAAGTCCAATACATCTGGAGGGCCCCAGTGTGGGGGAAACTAAACCAACTGAAGGGAGAGTTATTTTGGCCATCCCCTCTTCCGTCTGTGGGACACAGAGGTCCACTGAAAATTGCTTGGGATGCTGGAAGTACCTTCAGAAGAGCATGAAAAGCGGGTAACAGCAAGATGAAGAAGGAATTGAAAAATAGAATCCCCCCTTCTGTCTGTAGCAGAAGCCTCTCCAAGAAAAATGCCTGATTCATCTGGCTTTAGGTTGTTCATCTGATGCCCCAGTGCTTCCCAACTCTGACACTTTAAAGTGTCAACTTTATTACAGAGCTGCTTGATCATTCATAGCTACTTTTTAAGAGCTCAGGTCATGCTGTGCCTGGACAACTGCTGGAGAAAACAGGATTTGTTTCTTTTGAATGCAGTCGGTCAATCCACAGTAATCGGCGCTTACAAATGTAAGGAAAACATGTAACCAAGAGCCATCCTATATATGCTTTAGTCTGTCAGCATGCAGTATGTATGTCCTACCTGCAGTAGTGTGAGGACAGAACTCCAGGGTTTGTTCTAAAGCAGAGTCAATCCAAGCACAGGAAATTCCAGAAACTCTCTAAGTTATCAGGCAATTCAAGGCAGCTGTGAAGAAGCTGCTACACAGACATTGTTTCAGTCCTTTGCAGCAAGATCAGAAGGCCTTGAATCCTGAGCATTCAGAGTCTCATGCAGAGCACAGCTAAAAGCTTTCTAACCATACCTTGTAAGAAATGGTCTACTTGCGAACAGAGCCATGCTCCTAAGTACAAATTTACCACTGAGGAGTCCTTATTTTTCATGCAACTGCTTCTGTATCTGGCAGCTGGATCTAGATAACAGAACCTTTGGATGTCTGTATTCCTGGCTGAGTATGTACGTGACGTTTACAATTCTGTATGCCCAGGCAAGACAAAAACAGCTTGATTTTCACCTTTTAGAACAGACACGAAGCACCAACCAAATGGAAGGAGAGCCCTAAAGTGAAAACAAAGCAAGCCATGCCCAAGTAACAATATTAAGAGAACACACTGAATGCCCCCCACCTCATCAGTCCAAGAGACAAAAGCAGCTATAACCTTCTTTCCTTCACAGCAATATTTGCCTTGAAGACTGCATCTAGTGCTTTGCTTTTTCTGTTTGGATGGATTTAATATATAGGAATCATGGTAAATTTCAGGTTGTTGAATTCCTGCTCCCCCCCCCCCCGCACCATTCTTAGCCATTTATAAACCATCTACCACTGCTTGTTCCTTCAAAAGTAAATCTTTGGGGGCATTATGTAAGCGTATGGCTATTGCATTGTTCCTGTTGTTATCTTGTTATCACAGTGAAAAATGATGCAGCCTGGAAAGGTAATTCACTCATTGTGCTGCTATAAGTCATGGATTAATTTATGGTTCAGGATAGTATGACCAGAGGTATTGACTGAAATGTGTTGACAGGGACACAATTCAGATTTTTTTGATCTCTGAGGCTTTACATGGTTTAGGATAAAGTCTTCTGAAGGACTCCCCTCTCCCAAATGAACTCAACCTTTATCAAAGGCCACGTTCTGGATTCTCCTAGGATCTGGGATGAGGTGATAGAGGTTAGGGTTAGAGTTTCCAAAGTATGTCAGTCTCAGTTTTTCTAGGGAAAGCTCTGGCTGGATTTTATTTACATCCATTATATACATGCTTATGCAAATCCATGTCCTCTCTCTCTCTCTCTCTCTCTCTCTCTCTCTCTCTCTCTCTCTCTCTCTCTCTTTATATTTATTTATGGATATTATCTTTACAAAGCTGTGAAAGGATAGTGAAATCTGCCAGGTAGACCTCCCTAAGAAATATATGACTGGTTGGGCTACTACCTAAAAGGCCTAAGCGCATGTAGCCAGCCACCTTACTTGGGCAGGGCTTTAGTGATGTTCAGGACTCAGGTATTTTTATTTCTCTTCTGTACAATAAGAATAGACAATTTAGGGTGCAATCCTATGCCCTGAAGCTTTGGTGCATGCCAGCCGCCAAGACTGGAAGCTTATCTGGAAGTTGGAGGTTTCCACACATCCTACATCTGGAATGAGGCATGATTTAGGCAGCCATCTAGAAAACTTGCTGGGGAGGGGAAGGGAAGAAAGCTGGGATCCTACCAGGAATCAACAGAATTCCATGGTCCAGGCCCCTCCCCACCCTGCCATTGGCCCCTCCAAATCCCTGACCCCTCTCCTTTCCCCCCCTCCAAGGACAGTTAAGGGACGGGCCACCTGCTCAGTTTTTTCTGCGCTGGCTGCAAAGGAAGCAGAGCAGACCTCATAGCGGGGGCTTGGAGTGTGCTTGATCTTGTAAAGTTTTTACGATTTTTAGCTAATAAAAGTAGTCATGCAGTAGAAACAAGACAAAATTGCACCAAGATCTTTAGGAGGAAATTTTCAGCTGATAAACAGTTTTTTCACATAGCCAGTTGCAACTGCGGCTAAACAAGTATTTAAAACACAAACATACCTCCTATCCAATGTGTATTATTGTGCTTCTTGTGCTGCTTCTTGTCCTCCCACCTTTCTCTGTTATTTTAATCTCTCCCATTAAAATTAAACTTAGTTCAATGGCTTTCTTCTTTTTCATTGACAGCCCTCCTGGACCACTTGAAATCAAAACCCGGAAGATAAGACAGAATTGTAATTATGTCTGATTGACACAGAGTTCAATTAAACAAGTTTATTGAGTCTATTCATTTTCTCTACCTTTTAAAAATATTCCATTGTCAAATGGAAATCATGATAAGGTTAAGATGTCATTTGCTAAAAAGGTTAGGATCTATTGTGCCAATTTATATGTATCAGCTGCTCATTTAGAAGCTGAAGAATGTAACCAAGTAAGCATTTTAGATTTATTTTTTAATAAAAAAGTTGTGTGGGAAGCTTTGGTGAAAACAGCTATTTCTGGCATTGAGTATGCAACACCCTGTAGTCCTACAACAAGGGTGGGCAACACAGGGCTCCCCAGTGTGGCCCCTGTCACTCCATCATTGCCCCCCATGTGACCCACCTTCTAACCACCTGAAAATGGATTCATCCAATTTACTACATGGTTAGTTGACCTAAGCAACATCAATGTATTCTTGATTTCCTTTTCCATGTCAAAGTCACCCTGAGCATTTCAGTCAGAGAGGCAAACTATTATCTCCTCAAGAATGAGATGAATTTGTCCAAATTATAGCATTTAGCTACATTTTACTCTTATTATAACTTTAAACACAGAGTGGGGAAAGCCACTTCCATCAAGAGCAGGAAGAAACCTACACAAGAGGAGATACTCATAATATTTTGACTTCCTCAACCTCATCCCTTCCAAATGTTTTGGACTATGGTTCCATCATTCCTGCCCATTGATCAGAGGGTCAATGGGTTGGCTTCAGATCATGTTGCAAGCTTGAAAATGTATGGATTTCAACTGCAGATGGCATCCTTCAGTCAGCCCAGAAGGTGTAACTTGGAAAAAGCCCTCCTTGAAAATGAACTGAAATGGATTTCTCCTGCATCCCTACATCTGAGGCACCATGTGATGGAGACAGAGCTCTGAACTCATCCCAGTCCCTTCGGCCACTGTGGCTCCCTTACCAAGGCTGAGACCTCAGGAAATGCTGTTCAAAGGGCTGGGAGTAGACAGGGAGGAGAAAGGCCATGGATCTTCTGGATCTAATAGCTTCTCATCTCTTATCCCCACCCCAGCAGAGAGAAAGAGTTAGATAAGCAGAGGCCCATCTGACATTTAAAAAAATGTAGAACTGAAAGGCGAAAATAACTTCTAGCTTTCTTCTGCCCTGGTGGAGAGAACCTGGCAAGGCTTTCAGTGAATGAAGGACTCCAGTACTGGAGTCCTCAGTCATCTGAACTCTCACTCGATCCCTCTTTTGAGTGCATAGCATCACACTCGAAGAAGCTGAAAGGAAAGAAGGGATTTTTTGTAGAGTCATCTTGCCATTCTCCATTGTAATTTAAGAGTCCGTGATCAAGTAACATTCACCACAGACCTTCAGAAACAAGTCTTATGTTCATGACCAGGCCTGGCAAACAGTTGCTAAGCAGGTAAATATGTTCATTTCAGTGTTCCTGGTGCTGATATTTCTGGTATTTGTATCTAAGAAGGTATTTCTTTCTAGGGATTTTGATCGAGCTGTTCCATCTGCTTCTCACCAATTGTAAGGCAGCCTTCATTCCATCTTCTGCTCATTGATGGAACTGAATATTATCCTACTTGTACTAATTTGTTCAACTTGCATTAGCCCTAATTTAGATTCTGCAGATTGGAGGAACATTTTTCCCATTTCTGGAGGGGAGCTGCATTAATTTGCTCTCATGCTAGTGTGCTAAGGTGCATCAGATAATGCAAACGATTGCTGTGTGAACTAATGCGATGTGAAAAACTGGTCCTCAAGTCCAGAGGCTCCACATGACTCAGAAGAAGCTGGTCCACTGTGGAACATGCAGCTCAGTGCAGGGAAATCTGAACTCCTTTGAATCTGCGACAGATTTCTCCAGCATCCCTTGATTTTCCGAAAGCCCCATCCCTGTTATTATACAGTATTTTGGAAGGCCAGAATACAGTTTTTAAAATGAATCCTTAAAATAAAACAACCTTGAAGTTGATGGTAATTAGCAAGGTAGTGAAAAGTTGCCATCACGAGTCTTGCCCTCAGTTGCATTGACTTCCCCAAGCTGACACTAAACTTGGCATTTTTCTTTAGCCAAAAAGAAGGCTCTGCTGCAGTCAAGCTCAGTATGTGTGGAAAGCAAGACGGAGTTTGCCTTTATCACAGTTTGAAAATATTCTCATAATTACCTGGGCATCTCTTATTTTTTTCTTGTGAAGAAAGACTCCTATATGGGTTTATCTTTCTTTTATAGCACGAGCATCTCTCAGTGTTGCAACAGCTGCTGAGTGACCATCTTTCATTTGCTTGATTGCTTGCTAATAGGGGTGATTAGTTGACATTGCCTCAATGAGAGCTAATGACTGTGGATCGTTCATTAATGCGCAACATACCTGCAGAGTGGGGTCTCTCGTTGTCAGTGTGCATGAATGAGAGAGAGAGTGGGGAGCAGCTGGCAGCCTGATTGAAGCGAACTAAGGTTTGCTAGCTGAGGCCGGGGCATCACTGCCAAAGCATACAGCTTAATTCTAGCTCTGTCACGTCTTGTGGTGGAACCCAATTCACTCATGCCGTGGGACAGACTTGATGCTAATTTGTCAGCTAATGACATCTACCCTGGTTTATTGCTGATAATTTCCCAAGATTAACGTGTTAGGGATGTGTGAGGAATCTGATCCATTTGGGAAATACACCAGATCCCCTTATCTTGGCTTTCTAGACTCTGTTCTGCTTTGCAATGGCCCAGAGTCCAAGTTCCAGAGTTCACCAGGCACTCACCAGGAATTGTCCTCCTTGTGGTGCTTGCCCACCAGGAAGGGCAGCTGGGGATGGTTGCACAACCAGGGCTCTGCGAGGGTTCATGGACTTCCTCGTGGCACAGCAAACTTTGCTGAACTGGGCTGAGCTTGAGAAGAAGAATATGTATTTATTGTAAGCTGTCCTGAGATGTTTGTAGGGGATGGGATAGAAAAGCTTTTCACACACACACACACACACACACACACACACACACACACACACACGAAGTCCACTGACTCTGGAGTGGATTCCAAAAGGGTTCACCCCGACCCTGGAGTGTATATCTGTATTTAATATGAAGATTCTGAAAATGGATTTTCACAATTTGTCCTCCACCCTCCAGATTCTGGTTTGTTAACCCAACTCTGGTGCCAACATAACTCTGGTTAAGCCAGCCTGTAGATGTCCATCTCTAAGGCAAGCAATTGAAAGGCATTTCTTAGCATTGAAAAGGAATACACAAACTATGATCCATCTTGAGATGGCTGTTTGGAGAAAACACCTCGATTCAGCCTGCTTCTGATCACTGGCCTGGAAGCACTCAGGAAGGAACTCTGGCCCAAACGAGCGAGTCTTGTCAGCAGCGAACCTTCCTCTGGAATATGTTTACCTCCTTCCTGCAGAGACACCTCCAAGGAAATTCCATGCAATGATAAGAGCAAGAAACAGGCAGAGATGTGAGCTTTCACCCCCATCTACCCACCAGCTGATGCTTCACCAAGCAGGCCCCATCTCTTCAAAGAGACTTTCAAAAAATCTTTTTAAAAAGTAGATAAATCCTTCCTCCCTCCCTGCTCCTTATCCCTTCAGCATCATGCCCTTCTGTGGCCTGTTGTACCATTAATATTCAAAAGCTGCTTTCAGAGCCTTCTTCACTAAAGGGTAGGGTATAAATGCTATACATAAATCAATAAAAGTCACCACAAATCTCCAACAGATTCTCTTCCAATGAAATCTTGAATTTCTTTCCTTTCAAAGAATTGGAACACAAATAAAAGCTATTTAGTATTTTACCTCAGAGGTTAATTATCCCCCTCTGAGGGACAACTATTTTAGCTTTTCAGAGGACGGTCCATCCCCCACCCCCAAATGAGTAGCAATAACAACAATAATACAATTATTAAATATTCAGGAGTTACAATGTAGGGACGGGTCAAGAATATAATATATTAATTTACCAAATCCAAATCTTGCACACACTAACTGCATTTTGCAGCTGACAGTGGTGTATCTTTGACTTTAGAAGGCCTGCCAGCCTCCGTGTTTGAAGCAGCTGTTGTTAAAGTTGCGGTCACAACATAATATTATTTTCTGAAATACAAGAAAACGTGAAGTGAACACACAGACCAAATCTCTTTATTCTCCCCCTTTAACATTTGAAGCAAGGACGGGGAGGCCGCTTTTCTGGTTAGAGCTCATAGTTCTCCAGAGCACGTTATTCGAACTCTTCTCTCAGTAAACTCTTCTCTTGTGGAAGCAGCTGTAAAGTGTTTGCTCCGAAATAACCTGCAGAGTGTTGGATGGTTCATGAGGCCAGCGCCACGTCCCTTCTTTAAGTGCTCCTTCAAGTGCAGCCGAGAGACTGCCTAGCAAAGACCGTCCTTGCTCTTGATCAGCCTCGCCTCTGCGAAAGAGGCTGCGACAGGGCCTTGCTCCCCTCACACAGCTTCTGCCTGCTGGGAGAGCAGGGCCTCTCATTTGCCTGCCCCGGCATGTGCCAGGCTGGGGACTAGGCTGAGGGAAGCGGTGCGATGGCAGAAGAAGCAGCCGTTGTGCTTCCTCATTGTTTTAAATTCAGTTCAAGTACAATGAAATGTACAGATCTCAAACAGAAATTAAAAACTATTTCAACAATTAAGCACATTCGGCTCACTCAGTAAACCGGGCCAGCACGGGCACAAGCCACCGTATGCATAGCAGTCCGTCTTTACCTGGTGCCGGAAGGATAACAAGGTTGGTCCCAGGTGGGCCTCACTGGGGAGCTTGTTCCACAACTGGGCCTTGCCACGGAGAAGGCCCCCTTTGGCTATCAATGGGGCCAATCTTGGAGGCGACTTTTGGGGAAAGGCCTCAAAGGATGAACATTAGTGTCTGGACAGATTTAGGTCGGGAACACCAACAGGTATCGCTGTCCCGAGGCTTTCTAAGTTAAGACCAGCACCTTAAATTGGACTCTGATTCTTCATATAACCCCAATCTTGTTATACCTATGTAGCCACAAATATCCATGTCAGGGTGGGGAGGAACCCTTTCGGAATCCACCCCTCCAGAGACAGTGGACTTCTTCTCATGCTGGTCCAGTCCTGCAAACTCAGCTGAACCAAGGGGAAGTCCATAACCACTCACTGATCCCTGCTTGTATAACCTTCTCCAGCCCCCATTCCTGCTGGCCAAGTAAAATTCTTGCAAAAACATATTGAGCAAACATTCATCAGAATTTGGAGAAAAAAAGAAAGCCAATGCTTATGTATTTTCCTTCTTTTTAAAGAAGCTCCTCAAAGTTCTGGATGAACCAAACTTGACACCAGAGAAACTTTCAGAGATTGAGAAGAACAGAGTTTACTTGAAGCTCAGGTGACAACAGCGGCGAGGAGCGCTTTCCTCCAGCTTCGGCTGATTCATCAGCTGCGCCCCTACCTGGAGTACGACTGCCTTGCAACAGTGACTCATGCGCTGGTGACTTCCCGTCTTGACTTCTGTAACGCGCTCTACGTGGGGCTACCCTTGAAGACGGTCCGGATACTTCAATTGGTTCAGAATAGAGCTGCCAGGCTGCTGACGGGGACTGGACGTTATGTTCACATGACGCCAGTTCTCCGTCAGCTTCACTGGCTCCCCATTGAAGTCCGGGCCCAATTCAAGGTGTTGGTAATGACCTATAAAGCCCTAAACGGCTTGGGTCCTGGTTACCTGAAGGAGCGCTTACATCCATATTTGCCCAGTCGCCCCCTGAGATCGGCGGGAGAGGCCCTTCTCCGGGAGCCCTCCGTGAGAGAAATTAGGAGGGTGGCTACTCGGAGAAGGGCTTTCTCAGCGGTGGCGCCTAAGTTATGGAATGCGCTCCCCAGAGAGGTCCGCCTGGCGCCGTTATTTGTTTTTCGGCGCCAGGCTAAGACCTTTTTATTTAAGCAACATTTTAAATGCTAAATACAATTGAATTTTATCTGGCCAGGGCGGCTTATTTTATAATGTGTGTTTTAATTAAGATTATTTTATATGGATTTTAACTTGTTTTATCTATGTTGTAAGCCGCCCCGAGGCTTCGGCGAATGGGGCGGCATAAAAATGTTTTAATAAATAAATAAATAAATAAATAAAATAAAAATGTGACATGGGGAAAAGCTGAGAATGACACATTTGCAGTAGGGTTTTAGATAGGAGTCTTTCCTAGTCCTTCCTGGGCATGTCAGGAATGAAACTGGCACCAGGCATATTTGCTCTCCCACTAAATTATTGTCCTTCCTCATGCAATGGTGCACATCAGCAGGAAGCAGCTTCCTATAACAATGTATGAATATGCTATGTTTAAGCCAGGCCACTGTTAAATCCTTCGGTGCATCTGCCCTTGACTGCATAGCTAATTGCAGTGCCATGAAAATTTCACGGCTGCTTTCTTATCTTGGACAGATTGTCGATATTCTATGATGGAAAGGTGATGAGTAAATCCAATGCATCCTGCCTACAAATCTGATTCCACAATGAATCCAAGTTATAAATGAAGAAGGGGTGACACCCTGAATCGAAATGCAACAGAAAGCATTGCAAACGGGTGCATGGAATTATTGTTATTTATTGTTAATGCCAAGAAATGAGTCCCAATGTATCTCAAGTCCCTCATTAGGATAACAAATATAATGTATACATGACACTGCATGGAGGACTGTATGGAGATTTGAGGGTTGGTGGTGTGTGTATGCCAAAGACACCCAGATCTGTCTTTTCTTTCGATCTAAATTCAAAGAAGCTTTTCTAGTTCTAAGTCAGTGTCTGGTGTTGGGAATGGAGTGGATCAGCACGAGCAAATTGAAGCTTCACCCAGACAGGACAAAGATGTTCCTGGTTAGTCAAAAGGAAGATTAGGGAATCAGGTTCCAGTCGATTTACACTCAGCAGCGTGTGACAAATCTGATTTGGAAGTAGGAATGTGTCAAATTTTCTCAGCTTGGCCTCCTGAATTCTGGCCTGCGTTCTTGTTTCTCTAAGTCCGCCTCACACCATGTGTTTGCATGGGTGTCCAGCAGGAAGCAAGTTCAAGTGCAGTTCTGTTTCCACATGTGACTCAAGGGCTTTGTGTACTTTGCACAAAGAATTGTGTAACTTGCATGCTTTGTCTCAAGAATTACATATTCTGCATGTTTTTCACAAAGAGTAATGCACACATTGGAATGTAATGCCTTGTGTACATTGCACAAAGAAGCTGCTAGCATTCCTGACTGTTCATGGACTTGATCTAAGCTCAGCTTGCTTCCTGGCCAGGGCTGTGCATAGAAAAGAAGAATGGCGAGTGCAAGAGAGCTGGTTCCTAGCCTAATCTTTGCATCCCTACTCATCCTGACAACTCAGGTTCACAGCATGGGTCTACTCCTGGAACCAGCCCTGAGCCTGGAGACCCAGGTCTCAGCAGTGGCCAGGTGTACATTGCGCAGCTGAGCCTAGTGGGACAACGTAGATCCCGGGAGATGTCTGACGTGGCCACCTGCTTTGGTTACACCCCATTTGGACTATGGTCATGTGCTGAATGTGGGACAGTGGTCCAGACTATTGGTTAGAGGAAGCATGTGACTCCTTCGTTACGACATGTTGATTGGCCAGTGTTCTGTTTCTGGGCACTATTCGAACCGCCTGCTATAATCGATAAAGACCTATACAATGCAGGGCCAAATTATGCTATATGAGGCTGTCCTGGCATCCTGACCTGCAGAAGTCCTTCTTTCTTTGCATGGAGGCCATCCTTCCATCCTTGTTGTCTTTCTGCCAACTGGACAGACTTATCTAGGCACTCTTTTGGTCTTTAAGCTGAGTTGTTTGCACAAGTAGGTTTTAATTGTAGGTGTTGTTCCTTACTGCTGCATACTTAGTGTGTTTGTTTGTTTGTCTTTATTTATTTTTCAATTTATGTCCTGCCTTTTTCCTACAAAGGGCTCAAGGCAGCTTACATCATCCCCTCCTCCATCTTATCCCCACAACAGCAACCCTGTGAGGGAGGTTGGGCTGAGAGTCTGTGACTGGCCCAAAGTCACCCAGTTGGCTCCATGGCCGAGTGGGGACTAGAACCCAGATCGCCTGAGTCCCAGTCTCATGCTCTTAACCACTGCACTACAGTGGCCTTCTAATGGTTTCTAATTGAAATTTTACTAAACATTTCATTTTAGGTTTTAATTATAATTTTGCAGTATAATTGTTTGTATTGTATTGTTACCTGTCTGAAGAACTAGCTCAGTGGATAGGTGAGATATGAAAGAAAGCAAAGAGCAATCTCATTTACTGCCATTAATACTTTTCCTGAAGTAAAATTATATGAGATTACCATCCACCAAAAGTCAGAGAAATTTGAAGGAACCCAAATAAATTTGGTAACATTTGTTTGAGGAAATGTAGATTCCTTAGATTGTCACCAGATGTTGCCTTAAATCAAGTTTGCATGTTCTCCTTCAGGTTTTGAAACTGAGCAATATGATGGAAAACCAGAAGACATCTAACAAATATAAAGAGATTTCTTTGGGGTAGGTGAGTGAAAATGTGTCTTAAAAGAGCTTTGTGCATTACTTTCCTGCAGCAGCTCTCAATTCGGCATTCTTGGTTTTGCTTCTCCCGCATTTTACACTCCAGGAGATATTTCAGGGTGGGCAAGCTAATGCCAGATGTTGCCTATTACAACTGTCTATAAAATCTCTGGTAACATCAAAATGTAGCATTGCCCTCATTGATTGTCCCGGATAGAGAGGGCATCACTTCTCTTGCAGTGATTTCAGAAAATCCATCGTAATATTATCCAGACCATGATTATGAATGGCAGGCTTATCATAATCCATATGCCTGAGATGCCTTTTTATTAAGTGAGGCTGAGATAGCACTGTCCATCATCTGATATCGTTCAGGCAGGAATTCTCTCATGGATTTCCATGAAGCAATAAAGGTGTCTAAAAAATGAAAAGCAAACAGTGTTTTGTTTCCTAGATCTGTTACAGTTTGATTTACATAGCACAGGCTGCATCCATAGAATCAGACTGGGGTTGGTGAGTAAGTCATGTGGCTGAGTACAGGGATCCTATTGATCTATCTATCTATCGATCTATCTATTTTTTGATTTATATCCTGCCTTTTTCCTACAAAGGGCTCAAGGCAGCTTACATCTCCTCCTCCATCTTATCCCCACAACAACAACCCTGTGAGGTAGGTTGGGCTGAGTGTCTGTGACTGGCCCAAAGTCACCCAGGTGGCTCCATGGCTGAGCGGAGACTAGAACCCAGATCCTCTGAGTCCCAGTCCCACGCTCTTAACCACTACACCACACTGGCTCACTGGCTCTCCTATGAGCTTCCTCTCACCCAAGAGAGAGATTCCACTTCCACTCCTGTACCTCCCATTTCTTTTTCAGAGCCTTAGATGACCCCCCCACCCATCCCACCCCAAACAGTGTGATGCAAGAGATCTCAAGGAAAGGGGGGTCTTAGCCAACCCTCCATCTCCTTCTGTGAGTGGGAGCCTCCACTGGATCAATCCCATTCCTGAAAGTAGGGGAGGGGGGAACCTTTTGTCAACAAAAAGATTGCTTGAGGTCCAGGCAGGAGTAAGTTTACCAGTGTGTTTCTGTGTCTAGATGAAAGCGCTGTTTTTAACCTTTAAAGACTGAAATGATGTGGGATAAAATTACTCTCAGCTTGGTCAGCTTGCCCACACATTAAACTCAGAAAGAGAGTCCTTCTTGGCTGGACACCTGTGAGACCAGTTAAATGGGTGACCACCTGTGAGAGGGCCTTCTTTGCAGTGGTCCCATAGCATTGGAATACATTGTCATTGGCGATTTGCCTGGCTCCATCGGTCTAGGTCTTTCAAAAGCTCTTGAAAACATATGACTTTACTCTGGCCTGTAAGCTGCTGCTGTTGCCGTTGTTGAGTTTTAATTGATTTTTGCTGTGTTCCTACTGCTTTCATTGAGTTTTGATCTGTTTTATTATTGTATCAGCTCAGTCTGTTTTATTGCTGCATGCTGCCTTGGCAGGCATTCTGCTCTGAAGATTTACCAAGAAATATTTTCAATAAATGAATAAATACATTCACAAGCAGATTTTTGTTTGATTGTTTCCTATAAGGATATGCTGGATTACATGTTGAAATCAGTGGTTTTCTAAATGTGTACGCTGGAATGTCTTGGAAGTGCTTCAAGGGTGGTTGAAAAAGAAAATTAGTTGAGTGATGGTGACCTGGCTTGTTTGCAAGAGGATTGCTCCTTCCATGACTTGTGGGCTGCTCAGACCAGAGAAGTGACTGCCATCAAGAGAGTGTTGAAGGAGAACACTCACCCTCAAACTGGGGATGACAAAGTAGCAGGACAAATTCACACATGCCTCCTCCAGCCCTGTTCCTCGTCCCTTTCTCTTGTTACACAGAAATTCATGTGAAGTATTTACTCCAGCCACTTATATGGAAGAAGTGGAACAGCAGTGATCGGGAAAACTATTTAGGGTTTCCCTGCAGGGATGGATGGTCAATTTGTTCTAATTCATATCTGATCAGAACTTCTCCAGTTTATAACTCCTGGGACCAAATACAAAACTGAACACAAACTGTGGTCTGAATTTGGCCTATTTCTGAGCTTCCAAAGAGATTTACCGCACGCAAATGCATTTGAGAAATGCATTGTTGCTATTGTATACCACCAAGTCACTCCCAACTTCTGACAGTGCTTTCCAAAACATCCTGTTCTTGCCAGCCCTGCTTGGTTCTTGTAAATGCAAGGCTGTAGTTTCTTCAATAAAGGTGATCCATCTCATACTTGGTCTTCCTGTTCTTATTCAGCCTTTGACTTTCCCTAACATGCTGGTCTTATCCTGTGAGCCCTTCCAAATGTACCAGAGATAGGGCAAATTCTGGCTTGATATGACCTAGGATCCACTTGTTCATCCTTCGGTCAGTCTGGGGTGTTTGCAATGCTCTCTTCCAGCAACATGTTTCAAATGCATTGATTGTCTACTGTCAGTTTTCTTCATGGTGCAGCTTTCACACCCATACACAGTGAACGGAAAAATGACAGTGTGGGTGATCTTGGCTCTCATCTCCAAGATCACATCCTAGTGTTCTAGTTCCTTCATTGCTGCCCTCCCAAGTTTCAGGCTTCTTTGAATTTCTTGGCTGCATGAAAGAACGCCTGTATTTGAAAACTGTGCACAACGGCACTTTAGCCAATGAGACAAAAATGTGTACATTTCAAAGCTCCACATGGGTGAAAACATTTTGCGACGTGCACTTGGAACTACACACAGACGTTGGTGCAGCAGCTCCTCAATCTGAGACGCACATGAGTGGGAAAATGCTTCAAGGCAAAAAGCGAATAATTTTCATGTGCTCCAGTTTTACAGATTTTCACACCCCGATTTCCCTAGAGCAAACACTGTCACTTTATTATTTATTCATTCATTAATTAGCTTTAATCATTTATTAGCATCCTCAAGTGGCACACAGTGTGTAATAAAACAAAACAGAAAAACCTCAGCAAATAACAAAAGCAAAGCATGTGTGCGGATCCTGGCATAACAGGCGATACTAACCTGCTGAACCTACAGCTAGGCAGAAAGGGCACATTTGGTGCCGCTTTGGAAGGCCAACACAGATGGAAAGTATGGAGCTTGGAAGGAGGGAGTTCTCTGATTCCACAGCCTTGGGGCAATGCTTCCTCTGTGGGGACAGAAGAATTCTGCAAGCATAGAGTTCCGGTTTCAGCACAACACTATTATGTTTATCAGTCACTTTTTGGCAGCTGCTTCAGAGTGCAATCCTTTACGTGTCTGGTCAGAGTGAGTCGCAATGCACTCGGTGCGGTTTTCTGTAGGTCATTGCGTGTAGGATTGCAGCTTTACTGAGAAACTCATGATATGGGTCGTTGTGTCTTCCTAGTAGGACTGCTGTTCCCACTCCAAAATAACATTTACTTCTGTATTTTTGTCTCTCCCCAGAGGTAGATACCCTCTCAAAGGCACTTCTGTAGCAGCTTCTGATGCCCTGAAGAATTGCAGTGCCCCTTCTTCTATGCTTCCAAGGCCAACACATTATCACTTTGTCTTCCATTGTATGAAAATAAAAGAGATGGCTGATTCATCTATGATTGTGTTGCTCCAATTTTACCTGTCCACTTGTTTGCTTCTGGAACAATTGAAAATTAGTGTCTTTGTACCTCACACTGTTAAAAGAAGGGGGAAATAATTTGCAGTGAAGTATCTTGCTTTTCTAAAAGAACCATATTTAGGAGTGATACTTTGAAAATGCAGCTATTTTCTTTCCCATTCTCTTACTTTAGAGTAGATGCTAGTGCCAGGAAGTACCAGGATTCAGCTCTTTACCCCTCACTATGGGCCAGGTTTAGTTTGTGATGCTGGTGGCAGAGTGTGCCTCAAATTATCTACCACAAAATAGTGATCCAAAGAATAACTGAGCTTCTATTTGGTGGGTGAAGCTACAGGAGCTATTTTGGGGGGGGGGGGGG